>NC_080849.1:28660898-28979898 GCF_030435755.1 Ochotona princeps | reverse complement strand
TGCTGGGAAGGTCTGTGGCTGTGGAGCTGGCTTTGGCTTGTGTTTTGCTTATAGAATGAATGGCAGCCACTCTGTGCACATCCTAAGCTTTTGCTGTGGGACACGTTAGCTTTTGTTAGTCTAGTGTATATCATCTTGGAGGGGAGTGGTTGTGACACCACATTCACTGTACACATCTGGACCATTCTGCAGTGCACTTTCATGCCTCTCAATGTAAACACATTCTTCAAACATGTATTTGATCAGACAAAACAAGTTTAAAACATCTTTGGAGAACCTTAGAATTTCACAATTAGTACTAATTTCACAGTTAGCTCTTGGGTAGGTGCAAGAGCTAAGGCATCTAGGGGAAAGTGCCAAGAGAGAGCGCCACAGAGCGACGTTGGGGGCTGGTGCCCCTCAAAAGCTGCTTGGCCCTCGGTCACATGGTTCCCACTAAAGAACCCCAACCTCTGAAAACAGGGAAAGGTAACCCACAGCAGGGAGTATTTGCCGGTTGCAGGAAGGTTGAAAGATTATTCCATTTTGAGCATGCATCAGGCATGCCTGACTTGTAGATGGTGTGCAGCAGTACTGCCTGAAGAGCCAAAGGTAGTATGTTCCCGCTGTTAGGCTCCTGTGACTGTGTCCCTGCTTTGCTCTGTCCCTGCTGAGACAGTGAGTGGACATTTGTGAACGACCCTAATAAAGATGAGTACCTTGGGAAGAGTTAAGGTCTATATATTACCACTGAGTTTATTTAATCACTATTGAAGGGAATACATGGGATATTAACATTCCTTTTCCTTATGATTCTAGATAACACATGTAAAATCCCACACGCGGTTTACGAGTTTGTGAGGACAACGGTCTATTGCCTTGGCATTGAACCCAGACCTGGAGTATATCTGTTATCACTTGGGATGGTGATGTCTAAATGAGAGGAATCTGTGTCTTCGTCACAGTGTTTGGTGACCAGATTGGCTGTTGGTGTTCCACTGTGAATTCAGGCTGTAGAATAAAAGGGTCACATTTGGAGGGAAGGGACTGAATAAACCAAATGTTAATTTTATTTGTATTTTCAGGAGCAAGCAAAGAAAACTCATTGCTTCCAGCAAGGTAAAGAGGGTCTCTTTGGGAATGACATCTTGAGTAGCTCACTGTAGTCTGGGGATAATGTCGGGTGGTGGTTCCTATTCTGCACTTTGGGCCTCCCTGGTGTTTCACAAACGATTGATGTCCAAAGCAAAACAAAAGCTACCAACTGCTCTTTTCCCACTGACAGGGACTGTGACCTTGCAATGTGTTAAGGATTTGCTCATCTCCCTCCCCTGCTTCTAAGGTGGAGACCAGCTTGGAAAGCACTGAGTCACAGGGTACCTTTTCTGTTTTTCCAGGATGGGAATTAAGGACAACACTGAAGATGCTCTTTTGAGAATGTTGCAAAAACCAAATACACTTGCCCAAATAGAACTGAGTCTAATTACTATTTGAACCCTACAACAAAAGTCAGAGGCACTGGCCTTCCAAGGATGTTTATGTGGGAATAGTGGTGGGATTTGAACCCTGGCATGCATGTGCTAGGAACAATTAGAGATGCATTGCTAGGCACAGCCAAAGGAGGCTGGAACAAAGTGATGCTTTTAAAAGATGAAAGAGATGTTCAGGTAAGTTGTTTGGAAATAAGAAGATTGATTACAGGGGCTGAACACAGAAGTTGACATCATTCATTAGTGGAGATGGTACGCCAGACCAGAGTTCTTACTTAAGAGGCTAATTGTCCTTGTGTGGTTGGCTGTTCCTTTGTGTGACTTGTGCCACAGATGTGGTCTGCAAAATATTTCCTCTTTTTTGGGGACTGGGGGAGGTTTGCAGTGGTGGGAGCAGGGTATAAGCATAGTGTGTGGATGTCCCTCCTTTATAGCCTTCTATATTTTGTTAGTGTTAGACATAAATGACTTTGATATTGGTAACTTTCACACTCTCAAGTAACAAATCAATCAGGACATGTTTGAGCAGCCTTCACACAGTGTGCCTAGCAAATGAGGCCTGGTTCCTGCTTGTCCTAAGCCAGGCAGAGGAGACTTTGAGACCTCGCTAAAAAGCTTTGCATGTCCAGTAAAATGAGAGGAGCATGGGGGATTGGTGAGAAGAGACCAGCTCTTGCTGTCTATTGTCTTTTTCACACAGAGGAATGTGTACTCAGTGGCAGGACAGACATGCCATGGGGAATGAACCCAGAGGCCGTGGGGTATCCGTAAAGGTCAAAGGGGGTGCCAAGAGGTGCCAGTGAAAGTCCCTTTGCAGGACAGCTCCATAAACTTCTGAATCCTTTCTCCTCCCCCTGGACTGCAAGTTGTTTGGCTTATTCAGTTCCACTGGGGGAACAGATCCATCAAAGGGGCTAAAAGTCTGCATCCTGAAATGTCATTTTTAATGAAAATGAAGGATTTCTTATTTTATTACTTCTCACCCTGCTGCCACTATGGCTGCCTGGACTAGTGACTTTTAATTCAAACTGCTAAATCTGTCTTAAAAGATCTGTGTGAATGGCACCCTTATATTTATGTAATACTATTGCTATTCTCCCGGGTCATTGAAATAGATGTTCTCATTCCTATGTTTCAATATGAATCAAAATGATAAATCTGATAAAGTTAAAAAAAAAACTACTAAAGGTGGCTGGGTTTCTTTGTAATCTTCAAGTTTGTTCTTTAGTTTTGGTATGGGGAGGAGAATGCATAGGGCTCTGGAGGGTTGAAGACCCTCTAGTCTTATTTTCTTCCAAGTCCATCATTCACCACAGCACAGAGACCAGTAGTGTGGACTTAGCTGCCAGGCTTGTGGTCTGTGGGTGCTGTCGCATCTTCAACAACTCCCAAATCCACTGCCGTGTCTATGGCCCAGTGTCACTATAGTATGCTTGGCAGTGACCACCCAAATATAGCAGGTCCTAATCCCTTTACCTGTAATTTTTTTTTACAAATATGATTAAGGATTTTAATATGGGCAGATCATCCTAGATTAAATAAGGATGCCCTAAACTCATCCCAAGAGTCATTAAAATAGAACCCAGCAGATCTCATAAAAAGCATAAGAAGATGGCCTGAAGACAGGAGCAGAGATTGGAGCGTGTGGCTATAAACCAACAAATGGTTTATAGCAACTCCAAGAGGAACAGATTCTCTCCTAGCACTGACAGAGCATAGGGGGCCCTTTAATGCCCTAATTTTGACTCAGTGATGCTTGTAGCCTCCAGAATTATCTTAAAATATTTTTTTCAAAGATTGCTTTATTTGAAAGACAATATGAGAGTAAGGGAAAAGAAATGGAGAGGGAGGGAGGAGAAAGGTTTTGATTTCAGTTGATTGAGAGAGTCTACCATCTATTGGTTCACTCCTCAAATGGCTGCAACAGCCAGGGCTAGGCCAGCCAGAATCCAGGAGTCTGGAACTCCGTGCAGATCCTCCATATGGCAGAAGGGGCCTAAGCAGTTGGGTCAAGTTTTGCTGCTTTTCCAGGCATATGAGCTGCTGGATCAGAAGTGGAGCATTGGGACTTGAGAGTGGTATTCACAGGATGCTGGCATCAAAAGAAGAGGTTTGGCCTGTTACATCACAGTACCACCCCAGGACTTTTTGTCTTAAGCCACCAACTTTGTTAATTTGCTATGGTACCCCTAATAAACTCTCTAACCAGCCCAAAGGGCCTGAGGTGGAAGCAATACTGTGCAAGGCATGGCAATGCAGGTGGTTAAGGCAGAGATGACACCTCTGCTTAGAGAGCTTACCCAGGACCATGGGAAGCAACCATTGGCTACAAAGTGTAGTTTATTAACCACTATCCATCTTTTCTATCAGAAATAATTTTATGAGGACAAAATACCCAACATAAGGAATAAAATGTCTTAGCAATTTCAGTGAAGGTGTCTAATAAGATGTATCATTTGTATTTAAAAACTCAATATATTTGGTAGAACAGTCATTTCGGTTCTCCAGGCAATCCATGGTAGAGAAGAAGACTATATGAGTGGTGGTTTTAGTTACAAAATTTATTAAAGGCATGCATACTTTATCTATTATTTAACAGAACTCTTATAGCCACTCTTGTTCTCATTTCACATACACAGAACTTAATGATGAGAGATGCTGCACAGCTTTCTGCAGGGGTGCAGATAAGTGGTCTATCTAGGCTTGTTCTTTTAGAACCTGTAAGAGCTGCAGAGTGCATATCCAGAGTCAGCTATGATTTGGGGCACAAAGCACAGAGAGGATCCTGAGCCAGGCTGGGACTGGTGAGTGGGAAACCCATCAGTTATGACCGAGCTTACAGGTGCTGGAGCCCTGATTGTGTACAAAGAAAGAGGAGGCTTCACTGCTACTCCTTTTCCAAGTGGGCAGATTCAGGAGGGCAAGAGCATCCGTTGTGAAACCGGGATGGGATTGTTTCCCCCAATTGGTGAAAAGGTATGAACGGTCATTTGAGTGCTGATACAACTTAATTTTTTGTATGATTTGATTATTGTCCATAAAAAGAATTCTTCACTGAGGATATACCTGAAGAAGCAAAAATGTGTGACTCTGGGGAATTCATGGTTCATATAGTTCATCTATTAGCAAAGTAACAATTTTCCCTTGGGGCCGACATGTTGGTTTAACTGGCTAATCCTCCACCTCTACTGCCAGCCCCCCATTAGAGGACCGATTCATGTCCTGACTGCTCCACTTCCCATCCAGCTTCCTGCTTGTGGTCTGGGAAATCAACAGAGGATGGCCCAAAGCCTTGGGACCCTGCACAAACATGGGAGATCCAGAGAAAGTTCCTGGCTCCTGGCTTCAGATCAGCTTAGCTCCAGCTGTTATGTGGCTATTTAGTCAGTGAGCTGGCAGGTTAAAGATCTTTTTCTTTGTAAATCTGCCTTGTTTTCCCCCCAATAACAATAAAGAACTCTTTTAAAAAAATTTCCCTAACTATCTTGGTAACCATGATTTGTTACTAGACTCTTCTGCAATTCAGTGCACAATGCAGGGGCAGGAAAATGGCGTAGGCTAGGTATTTTGAAGCAACACTTAACAGCAGCACATCTGGCCATGACTGAAACATGACTGGGACACTGAGGTTCCCGTTCAGTGGGACCAGCCTGTGCTGTACCCACTGTATCTCTCAGGCATTTGTCAACACTCTTGCATTCGCCTTCTCTGCTCCCATCAGAGACGCTTATCCACCAGCTTCCACTGAGCATACTTTCTTTTATTCATTTCAGTATGATCTGCTATGTCATCTGGTTTAAGTGGAAATTAGAAGGAAGTGGACCCTGACTAAATGTAAAGCTATTACAGATACCACATTAACCAGCCACAAGGTAAGCGGGTGTCACCATTGCGTTTTCCTTCTCTGTGACAAGTCACCCCACTAAGTCAGCTGGATTAGCTTCTAGTTTTTCAGAATTATCTTTTCAGAGACTCTACTTCCAGTACGGAAGTGAATGCTTTTAAACTTGTCCAGGCAGTAGCCAGTTAGGGGTGGGGCAGCAGGCTAGGAAATAATAGCTGTCCTCTAATCCCTCCCCCGGAAAAAGAACCACTTGAGTCACGTATCCAGTGTAATTACCATTTCTTAAAATCCCAGCTTGCAAGTAGGACTCAAATATCAAGTAAGGTAGCTGAAGAGAAATTGCTGGGTGTATGGCAGAGTGCTTCTCACTGCTTTGTCCAGTCCTGGAACAGCGGCTCCTTGATGACAATCTGCTTTAGACAAGGTTATTTTACTGGTACTCAGTACACAGCAGCTGTGGGGAGGTCTGGCTACAGAAAAGAGTAATTCAATCCACTTCAGAGTCTTTCTTGGTCTAGGAGATTAGCGCGAGATTGGAAACGTCAAGGGATAAAGGAATCTATTCACAGCTCAGCTCATCCTCAGAAATGCCGTCTGTATGGAAGGAAATGAGTTCTAATCCAGTAGCCTGTCAGCAGGTGGAATGAACAATTTTCTCCCTCTGGAAGACAAATGATTCTGAAATTATAAAGGTTGTTGAAATACGACGTCTTAAATCTATTTAGCTACCTATCAGTTTTCTAACTCTTGAGTTGATGGACAGCTTATGAAAAAGCAGGATTTTTGAATTTGTCTTACACGCGCTAAGCATGCAGCTACGGGCCAGTCAGAAGGCACTTCCTGAAACCTGTGTACCGCCAAGCTCCGAGGGGAGGAGAGGTCTCAGTGCCATCTTAGGGCACACGTGCAGTGCTCCCGACAGTCTTATGCTTTGATTCAACTACTTTTGATGTTATACTTGAATTCTGATTCTTTTAAGTGGCTTTGAAACGTGATTTATGAGAGTAATTAGGCCAAAACAATGTTTTCGAATCATGTTTTTAGAGAAAAACCTAGCTCTTCTGATGATACCAAGTCACATCATAAACACACATTACCTCATCTTACTATCATGTCCCCAAACTTGTGTGGCCATGAAGTTGCACCCCCTGTGGGAATAAACACTGCCCCCAGAACTACCAGGCATCGAGTGACCTAACCTACATCTCAATCCCCCAGGATGCCCTCCTTTTCCAAATAAAGCTACCAAGTGTCAAGCTGTGAGCTGGAACCACGGTGCAGGTAAGCTACTTTTCCCGGGGTTTCGTAGGTCTTAGTGGTTAGTTCCTCACTTGCAGCTTGTGCATGGGTGAGGTTTCTCGTCTGCAGTGGGTGTGACTGTTGTCAGGGCTGTTTGTGTCCTAGATCTGGTTGGTTTCCAAGGTACTTTGTCAGTCTTCCTACTACGGGCAGAACAAAGTAACTGCTCTGGAAAACAGTAGCAAGTGCTTTGAGAAATAGTGGTTTCTGAGACCAGTGGCTGATCCCAATGCCAGGTCCACCTATTCCCTGGAAGGGCAGAGATGAACTGCCTGCTCTAAGTAGGAAGCCATGAATACTTGCAAGTTTCCCTGTTTCTCAGGTTTCCAACTTGGAGTTCACACAGAGGCCTGGAGAGACTGACCTGCCTTCGGGGCTGAGTCTTTGCCCATCCAATGGGGCAAACTCATTCATGTGCAGTCTGTTCTGTGGCCAGGACAGGCAACAGCAGGTTAATTTTATCCTTGGCTTTTCCTATAAGCTACACCCGAAAGGGGGCAGAGTAGAAATGGAAATTACGTTGTAGAGAGCAAGTAGCTTAAAAAGTAGGGAAGTGCCTGTATTTTCTTAAATTTAGCATAAAAAGCCTTTTTCAGTAGACTTATTCTGAGGATTTCAATGTGAAAACAAACTATTCCTCGTATAAAATAGTGTTCCCTGAGGAAACTCAGAGCTGATGCAAGTGTCCTGTGTGCACTGACAGCAGATGGCTGGAGAGACTGAGGAATGGGGTGTTACATTTTACTTTGTGCCTGCTATCCTGCAAAGTGCAGATCTTGCCAAAAAACCTGCAGGGATTCAATTTTTCTTTTTGCGTTCAAATTTTTAATTCCATTTTCCACAAATGGACCTTTTTTTTTAAGGTTTATTTTTATTGGAAAGTCAGATATACAAAGAGAAACATGAACTCCCCAAGCAGCCGCAATGGCCAGAGCAATGGCCGCTGCTGCGCTGATCTGAAGCAGGAGATCAGAGCCTCTTCCGGGACTCCCACGCGGGTGCAGGGTCCCAAGGCCCTGGGCCGTCCTTGACTGCTTTCCCAGGCCACAGGCAGGGAGCTGGATGGGAAGCAGGGCAGTTGGGTTATGAACCAGCGTCCATATGGGATCCCGGCGCGTGCAAGGGGAGGACTCTAGCCACTAGGCTACTGTGCTGGACCCTTAAAGAACCTTTTTATGTTCACATTTACCTTGGTTGTGTTTGGGGCCTTGGAACTGGAGTTCCAGGCCTCAAGGGAGAGTCTTGTGTCTCCCTCTGTGATGTATCCTGCTTCCAAGATGCACTCTCTGCTAGGCAAAGGCAGATCTGTGGGCAGAATCCTGTCACTGTGATCACCTCTGTGGCGGGGCATTCGTTTCCTATAGGAGACAGATTCACTCTGCAGTGAATTCATGGAATGCCGCTTTACAGCTTCGGTGTTCTTGCTTGTTTCGACAGGGCCCCTGAGGGGTCCTCACTATTACATTCCGTTCTTACTACCTGGCAGGCCTGCTCACGGCAGATACTATCCGTGTGGCCCTGCATATTGAGCACATCCAGTTGGATGGCCTTGTTCCTTTATTTCTCTTTTTTTAAAGACTTTTATTTTTATTTTGAGGTGAGAGAAAGAAGAAACAGATGTTCCACCTGCTGGTTTACTCCCTAAATGGTCACGATGGCTGGAGCTGAACCTATCTGAAGCCAGGAGCCAGGAGCAATGGATAAGGCCTGGGTACTAGGTGCTTTAGGTGCTTTAAGGATGTGTCCTTAACAAAGCTCTAATTTCCAAAATGACAAATTAAGGTGCGTTGTTTGGCTGTGGCTGTCACCTCGTATCAGTGAGGCAGTCTGGGCAATAAAGTTTGCAAGTCATCACTGAAGTCAGGAACGACTGAACAAGGCAGCTGGGACTGAAGGGTGCAGACGGTATGGACGTCTGGCCTTTATTCCTCAGAATTCTTTGTTCTCCAATCTCTGGGTCTTCAAAGACAAAACAAAACCAAACCCAAAAAACCCCAGACAATAACAAAAGGAAAACTTAAAGTAACCAAGGACCTCGGGCTGAGTGAGCCCTGCTAGGAGGCAGACAGAAGGGCTTGCTTTCAACTATTGCCAGACACTCAATTGAAAACTGGATCAACCCTCTCTATAGAAGTGCCAATGCATGCAGTAGCTAAGTTCAGATTTATCTTAAGTATTAAGCATACCAGGGATTTTCAAAAAGTTCAAAAAATAACCTAACCATGTATTATGGAAAAATGGATTCATTTTTTCATTGCACTAAAATTTTTAATTTTCCATGAACTTTTTGATGTATCTTCAAATTTAGGCTGGCTATATTTAGCACGCTATGTGTCCATGAAATTTTTTTCTGAATTACATGCGATAATTACAAAGGAACTCTGAGAATCCCAGCTAGGCAGAGGATGGTGGGGTTACTAGATGGGGTGGGGCGAGATGTTTCAAGGCTGGATTGTCCAGGGCAGGTAGGAAGCTTTTGTTAACAGTGACTGGTTTCATCAAAACTAGGAAGAAACCTGCACAGCCATGTTTGGGAGTATTTGTTGGTTTGTTTCTTAGTGGTTAGAATAAAGTAAACCAGAAGTGCACCTCTACTTAACATTAATTTTGGCATATAAACAACACTAACATAAAACTGAAGAAGGAAACAGTTGAGGAAGACAAATTTCTCAGGAAACTGAAAAGAGCATGAACAGAGTGAACTACATTTGGGATAAAGGATGTAAAGAAGATATGACCCAGTCTCCGAGTGTTTTTACGAAATAAGACCCATCAAGGTAAGGCATCAGTATCATCTAACAAATTAGTCATCCAAGGAAGGACAGTATGAAGAGAATCTAATGTTCCTCTCTGTATCCACAGCATCCATTATGGACTCCACTAGCCACATGTGTACTGGAAACGTGGCTCACCAATGGGAGGGCAGGACTCTTCAATGCAAGTTGACGTGGACGTATGTGATGAGTGGCTACCAGCTGAACAATGCAGTCATCACACTTTATGGATCAAAACCAGTGGTTTCCATAGAGGATTTCTTTAATCATTGTTAAGGGATGGAGGGTTGGGTTTAGAAAAACAGGAAAGCTCTCAGTAGCTTTATTTGGCCACTTTAACGAGATCTGGACATCCCCACGTCTTATGGACTCAGCGATGGAACATCTGCATTAAGAAGGGGTGAGGGGAAGCTGGGGGAGACTTTGCTGTGTCCTTCTGACTCCTGGCTGCTGTCATTAGAAACAGGCTTAGGGTTGTGGCCATTCACATGGGAAGAAGCCTGTAGTTCTACACATTCAGAAGGAGGGTGGAGCCAACTGCACATGGAGACTGCTACAGTGATGAGGTCAAATGCTCATTTCCGGATGGAGTTTCCAGAGCCAGAGGAGGATTTAGAGGTGGAGGAACCAGAGGCCCCCTTCTGTCCTCCTGTGGGCTGCACAGGTCCTTTCTTCTGGGGGGTTACAATCTTATTCTTGCTCTTAAACACTTTGCTGGGATCCAGCTTGTTCACAAAGCAGTCAGTCTCTTCTGTGAGCAGGTCTGTGTTATAGGTGATGGGTTTATACAAGCTGAACCATTGCTGTAGAGCAAAATTGGAGAGAAGGTCAATGCCACCCTTTGCGACCTGTAGTGGGGCCTGGGATAGAGAGCTTAGAAAAGAAGCTGAGAGAAAAGAGTATAGGTTGAGCACTGCTAATCTGAAATGGAAACTTTATGTGAATATATCAGACTCCGAGAAACTGTACAAATTCAGGTTCAAAGCATTAAGTGAAAGGAATAAGGTGTAAAACAATGTGACTAGCACAATGCACTTCTGATGCAGGATAAAAGCACCAACACACACAAGCATGCATCTTCTACGCAAGAGTGTCTTGTAAAGGGCACAAAAGCCTGGCTAGAGTGGCTGCCTCTGGGGAAGGACCTGGGAAGACAAAGGAATACTTTACATTCTTCCCATAAGCATTTATGAGGATTGCTGGTCCAATCAGACAATCAACTAGACCTAAACCTCCCAATAAAACTTAGTGAAAAATAAAAACCTCTCAAGTGCTTCTGAGGATTAGTCAAGTTTGGGAACCACTTAACTGGATCAGTAGGAAGTGAAATTGGCCACCCACACGAGAATGGCCAGCCTTGCTGACTCAAAGTGCAGGTTCTCTCTGCGCCCTACTCTGGATCTCTTGAATCATGTGAATGGTTAGAATCGGCAATGTAACTGTTTATCAAGGGGTTTTTGCCCATATTATAGTTTGACATGACCCCTTACCTTGGCCTGGGGACTAATGCCATAGCCGGTGAAGGCATACTGCCACTGGGGCAGGCCCAGGTGGGTGATGAGCAGACGGTAATAGGCTGTGAAGGTATCTGTGAGAAAATGCCAGTATAATGCTCTGTCCAGGAACCAGATCTCAGTGTCTTGGGCTAATGCTGAAAAAAGTAGGCAAAAGCAATGAATCATGAGGGATAGCTTAATATTATTTCCCTATTAATTCTAAAGTCAATATAAATGGCTTAAAAGAATTCTAGTAATGGTGAGAATATAAAATGTGAAGTAAAAGTTCCTATATTTCCACTTCCAATCTTTTAGTCCCTTTTCCTAGTGGCTACTTTTACCAGTTTCTCTGCTATTTTTTTTTTAAACCAAATTCTTGATTGATGAGCTGGTTGATCTCACTGCTTGACTGTGACCATCTTGAAGTACATTCAGGCTATCAGGGTGGATGAGCATTCCTCTTCTGCTTTGATAACACAGAGTGGCCTCAGCTTTCCTGGAGTCAGATCTGAATGGCTCAGGGGTTTCTGAAGAAATCTCTCTCAAGAGCCAGAAACGCCAAGAGAAATCATGATGATGCTTCTGTGGGAATCACCTGTGTTCTGTGTGAAGGTGGGGTTAACAAGCAGGTGTCTCATGCCAGCTCCTGCTGCCCCTTCAAGCCCATCCGAGTTTACCTGCTGTCTAGATCTCTGCAACTAGTCTTTAGTTTCCAGGCTATGGCAGCTACTGGTGATCACAAATATTTACATTCAAATTGTGATATTCAGCTAAACAACCTTGATTTCCAACTGTATTCTACATTATGCCCAAACTCTGCTTGGCTTTCAACATTTTGTATGACAGGGAGCCTTCATTTCCTCAGTTTCTAGATAAACCATGTGGCCCAATGAAGTGGGTTCTATTATTCCTTACCAATCAGTTGCACCTCACAAAGGCCTGGCTATTGATTATCTGTGCCGTTGCTTGTTGGATGCCACATTTCCTCCACTGATTCACTTCCAGATCCTCATCTAATGCCTATGCATAGTTCAATATATAGTCTGCAGGCTAGTCAGCAAAGATTGTCCCAGCTGCATATGATCTCTCTCTACCAGAGATAACTTCTGATGTCTTCACCAGACAGAGTGCCTGAAGGTTGGCCCTGTCCATGTCTGTAGTTTTATAGTACCTGAGCTAAGGCCTGACCTGCCTGCTGTCAGCTGACAGCTAAGTGCTGGCTGCTGCTCAAGGGCCTGGTGCTTTTTCTCCAGATTCTCTGTACAGTCTTGAGGTCCAGTAATTTAGGTTTGACTGCTGTTATCTGGCCTATACACAGAAATGTGAAACCAAGACCAATGTGTTTCCTGGCTATTTATCTGATGTACGAGTATACTGCAGAGTATATAAACAGAATGATTCTCTTGTTTCTCACCTATTACACTAAACACACTGCAGTAACTTAGAAAAGAAGATGGCTAAAAAGACTGTAGGAATTAGTTTACAGAGCAATGTGCAGAGGAACCAAAACTGTTTTCTGGATCTTGACACCTGCAAGAGACCTGGCAGCAGATCAGGAGGGCAGGGAGATACCACATTTTTTGTGTGATGGCTGACAAACGAGGGTCAGTGAGTTTACAACCAATCATAGGATCAGGTTGATAAAGGGTTCTTACCTGGTTTCCTACTTTTGTAGACAAGGCAAACCTTCCCATTTCCATTGCAGGAGTCCAGCTCAAATATCACATTGCGAGAATCAAAGTGTGGTTTTTCTGGCTGGTCCTCATTGCCTGTTAACACAGAAGTTAGTGTTTAAATAAACTCAACCACATATGCCTGCATCTGACTTTGCAAGGAGAAGAAAATGGAGGAAAAGCCTATTTCAGACAAATTCTTATATACTGTTTTCAGATGAATTCTATAAACGCTTTGGACCTCATCTATGACTTCTGCTATCTATCTGGGTCTCCCCATCACCAAGATACAGTGTTAGGAATCTATGGAAAAGTGACATGAAGAAATCACACACACTATTGGGAGTAGGAGTGTATAAAGTTAGTAAAAACGAAATGGCATGCATTTCACATCACTTTTTCCTGTACAAAAATGGAATATTATACACATTGTAGAATATCATGTAGAGAACTTCTAAGTCATGTAGTATAATACATGTGGGTATATCTTATTCCTTATTGCTGCCTCTCACCCTCTTGGATAGGCACTTACTTTCTCATTACTTCCCAGTTTGTTACAAAATGTACTTAAATTCTTGTACTTTTTAATGCTAGTCTCCAAGGTCCATCAGCAGGGATCTGGATAAGAGGTAGAGCAGTAGGACGTAAACTGGCATTTATGTGGGATGCTGCCATTGCAGAAAGTGGCTTAATCGCTTGTGTCACAACATCGGCCCTCCATGATGTCTCTTATTCCTGGTTTAAGCCTTTTGGATTTTGAGAAAATAATTTCCATCATTCTTGTAAAATTTATTTCTTTGTTTCCTGGCTTATGGCCCCCTTTGTCCCTCTGCCCAGGGATGCTTTTTCATTAAAATTTTTCTTTCTGTATCATTTGCATGATTTCTAGTGTTACATCTTAAGTTTCTCAACCTTTGCTTCTGTAGAATCTAAGCCAGGGTGGGTCTTTTTGGTTGTCTGGCTTGTTTTGTTTTTGTCTAAGAAACTAGTTTTTATCTTTAAAGGTTTAACATGAGTTACAGGCACATTTCTTCCCATATATTCTGATCTGTAGTTGGTTGAATCTATATATGCATAATCTATGAACAGGAAGGCCATTTGTGTGTATGGCTTTTCCCAGATCTCTAAGACCCACTGCTTTCCAGTCTAATACTCTTTTGGTATTAGTCTCCATTTGCTTGTCCAGTTCAAGGAGAAAGCCTTATATCAGTTCTTTCTGCTGCAACTTCAGTGAACCAAGACCTTAGCAGGGGCCATGCTAGTCACCTACTCACCATTCACTGTTTCTTTTTGCTATGGTTTGAATAGGATACAGCTCCCAAACAGAAAAGGTTAGACTGCAAAGTTTTAAGTTCATGAGAGGGTTGACTGTAAAAGAACTCAAATACTCCCTTCTGCTTCCTCACTCACACTGATTCTTTCTGTACATGTGGCTAGTGTCACGAGACAGCTGAGCCAATCAAGTCTCTTGGGCTGTAATGCTCCAAAATTGTACTTCCTTCTTTCTTATGCAGGACAAAGCTGATGAATACTCTTTCTTAATTAATCCCAGTTCTCTGAGGAGACATGACTGCACAATTAAAAAACACTGCCTAACGTTGTCTTGCAGCTATCGGGAGTCTTTTGGCTTTGTTCTGTCCCATGACTACTGAGAGTTTGTTCCAAGAAGAGATTCTGTCAAGTGCCATTTTGTGTCCATGTCCTTTGTCTTTTACTCTTCTTCCCACCAGGAATACAGGTTTGCAACCTGTACTGGAGGCCCTATTCCTCAATCATGGGAATGAAAACAATACCCAAAGGCTGGGGCAGCAGGAAGCCAGAGAATTATTTTATCACCCACACTAGCCTAATTCAAGAGTTCTTGTTAAGAGAAAAATAAAGTACCAAGTAGACATTGTAACTGGGTCTGTTACATGCAACCAAATAATTCTGACTGAAGAAGTGTGCCCATTCATTAGATTTTGCAATCATTTGACTTGTAAACCATTTCACTGAGAAGTGGCAAAACATCTGATGGTAGGAATGGAGAATGAAGAGGCTACATCCATACCGCCTCTAACATATTGAAATGTTAATTGAAGCTTAAAACATTCACTCATGAAGTATTTTTCAAGTGCCTACCATGTGTCAAGCACTGAAATCAAATGTGAGAAATAGAACAAAACTCCAATCCTAGCATTTTCTTCATGAAAATTGTTTCTTGATCTATGTTATATTTTACCCTTCTCCCAGGGTCTTAAGAATCTATGAATGTGGCTTTTAGTCTGATGGAAAATAATAAGATACTGTAGTAACTTCTGATGGTTCTTCATATTCTAAGAGGGAAGCAAATGATTTCTAACTCAGAGGAGAAATTCCTTCAGGTACCTTCATGTATGTCATCCTCCAGGTCTGCCAGAGTTGGTGCATTAGGAAGTGAGTACATGGAAGACTGGTTGAGCTGAGTCAGTCTGGAGATGCTGTTAATTGTCATGCTGCCCAGGGGAATGATGTTATCTACAGGAACATTAAAAAGGAGAATTTTATGGAGTGACACCTAGGTACAATGAGCATCACATTGAATAACTAAAGCCCAGTCACTTTTGGTCCCATGGCTGAGGGATCTGACAGAGTGGGGAAAGAAGGTGGTCCATCACCGCACGCCCCTAAGCCTCAACCATTCATGGGAAAACAAGAAGAAACAACAGCTAGTGGCTAAAGGTGATGAAGAATATCACACTACATTTCTTAAAATGCAAATGATGAAAATTTTAAATGGGAGTAAGTCTTGGCTTAGTGATTTCATTTGAAGAAAAAAAAAAAGGCTTAACTGTGGTTTTTCTTCCTCTTAAGTCAGTATCCTGCATACAGAGCTACTTATTCCAAAGATGGTATGGCTTTATTGTATAGTAGATCCTTTCTAACCTTTCTGAAAAATTGGCTTTCATGATGGAAGAACTGCTATTTGTCATCTTTCCTTATTCAGTGGAAAGAACCTGGCAGTCTTCTTGCTTGGTTCTAGCCTTCTATGATTAGGATATGACTAAGGAATGGGAAAACTGTGTTTTCCTAGTCTATTTTGTAGGACCTTTGTATTACAGGTTGGCACACAAAGATTTAGAAATCAGTTTGCTGAGCAAAGCTGGAATGGCTGCAACAGCTGGCATACAGACTTTGTCTACCTATTCTGCCCTCTCTGTCACTGACTATGGCTGGCCAGTACAGAACGGCATGACAATGGAGGTGAGAAGCCCAGGCCAGGGCAAACTAAATTTACAGAAGTAATGACAGTAGCAAAAAAGGACTTACAGGTAAAATATCCATGAACGTTTCCTGATGGAGAGGCCAGCCTGGCTCCATAATGTGGGTCAGGCAGTTAAGTCTGTCTCCCCATACTGCTCCGGAGCCCAGAGGCCTGGAGAGAAGGCCCTGAAGCTGATGAGCAGGCTGGTCTTTGAGTCACTGGAGAAATGGTTGTAAAATAAACACGGGCCCCTAATTAGTGCTAGGAGATGGGCTGAGAGGCTTTGCGAATCCCCAGAACAAAGGGATTTGGGTATGGAGGCAGAGAAAGGCAAGGGTGGGCTTTGGGGATGTGCTGGGCAACAGAAAGAAACACTGTGTTCTTAGGGACAGCAGCAGCAGGTGTAGCTGCTTCCCAAGGCAAGCACATCTGAGGACGCAGCTGGAGTTGGAGACAATAAAGACTGCTGGGAAGCTGAAGGCGAGAAAGCTTGCCATGAATGGGTTTTGTCGCAGGGTTTCCCAATCTATCAAATCTTATAGGAGTGTTCATGCAAATATGCACTGCTGCCTGTGAACCCATTCAGCCCCATGATCTCTGAAAGGTACAAGATTGTGAGTACCATGTCCACATAGCAAAGCTTTGTTCTACACACATTGAAGGTCAAATCCAGCCTGGGACCTATGTGGTGGGCGACTCAGACATGCAAGAGAGAAGGAAAGGCTTTTGCTTTGGGGAGTCACCTCTTGAGGCCTTAGGGGTCCTCTGAGAAGTTATTTATCAGGCAGCCTGGGTTTTCTGGAACTGAGGAACATTGTCCATCTCCTTCCAGTCAGAGGCCTCTCCAGGGAGCTTCCACTTCAGCAGCAGTGAGGTTCTGACATGGGGAGATGGTGGGCAAGGCAGACAGTGGCTGTCAGCCTGGCAGTTTCCAGATGCAGCAGTGTATCTGAGAAGTTCCTGTGTGAACCGTCCACAGTCCAAGACTCACAAGGTGCAAGTGCCCTCAGGGCTGCTCCCTCCAGCAAGGAGGCCGACTCACCATCCAGCTTCACACTCCAGGTCATGTGGAAGCCATTGGTCATCAGGTAAAAGTTCTTCACATCCTCAGGCATCTCACAGTCATTTTTCTAGAATCACAAAGAAGCTGTTAGGTGAGGACTTGGGAGGAGGAAAAGCACCAGGGGCACTCCTGACCATGACCATGTTTCTGATCCCTGAAACAGGGAGACTCCAGGTAAGCTTCTATAAAGGCCCAGCAGAGGAGATGGGGTCTGCAATCAGCAGTTTGACCTTTACTTGGTTCCCACTAGATAGAGTGGGCCAGGTACCTGCTCCGCCTTGGTAACGCCTCCATGGACACTTGGCTGGAGAAGTAGCTGGAAGGGAACAAGTGGAGGAGGACACAGAGAAAGTTGTGGAAAAGGAGGGCCTAGGTCAAGTGATCATCCCGACAGCAAAGCAATCACTGCCACCAGTGTCAGATGGTGCTCAGGTGACCTGAGAACAGCCTAGAAGTAAAAATAGTTCATAGGAGTAACAAATCATCCAAACAAAGAAATACCTTAGGATGCTTTCAGTCAGTACTAGGGCCAAGCCTGGACTCTAACTAACTCACATTGTCCACTTGCCTAACCAGTTAGTGTTCGTTAGCCCTCAAATTCCTGGGTGGACGGAAGGGCGACTTCTCACACTCCTTTCCTGGGCTCCCTGGAGTGATGTCTTGATTTGGTGTTATAGGAAAACAGGTAACTAATAATATATAACTAATGATAAACTAATAAATATATAATAAATGCTAATAACTCCGCTCATGCCTGTGGTTTAAAAACCCACCTGAGACGTGAGTGACAGTGCTTACGTCGGGTTTGCTTTAGGTTACGCTGCCAGTTGGTTCTAAGAACCCATATTCAGGGAAGTATAGCACAGCGGGCCAATCTCCGCTCACATCCCAAGTCTGCCACTGGCTGGGTGATCTTCAGCATTTCACTTGAGCTCTCTGAACCTATGTTCAAAACAAACCCCAGAAACAAAAAGCACTAACACAATGTGTAAATTACTGGAGGCGGTGGGGGTGTGAGCATGACAGCAAGAGATTAGGGAATTAGGATTTAAACTATTGCATCCTCGACAACTATAGGTGTAAAGAGAACTTTAGTCCAATGGTTGATTCTTCAGTAGTGTTCTTGATAAGTAAACAGACAATGTTTGTGTTTTAAATGTAGTTTTTATTTCATCTACAAACTCAGTTCTTCTCTTCTCTCCATGTTTTTCTCATTCTCATGTGTGACACTAAGGAATTCTTGGACTCCTCAGACCGATTTGTTCATATCCCTACCCAGTAAGTTATTTGGAGCTTAAGTCTCACTTCAGTACTTTCTATATGGCTATGTTCTCTGTGCTTTGAGGGAAACGCTGTGTATTAGTCTGCCTTTCGTCCACCTGCAGGACTATTAGGTTATTAGTACTGACAAGCTCCTGTCATCGCAAAAGGCTGGCCTCTGCTCAGAAATGCTGCCTGATACTGCCATCTAGTGGTAGAGACCAGGAAACTAGGATCTCCCAGCCTTTCCCAGCATTCACTGAGAACCAAGCCCCTATCTCCTTTCTCCTCTGGTAAAGGCAGCTTAGGAAATGGGCATGAGTCAGGACCGACTGCAATAGGCCTGCTGTGGAAACATGATCTTAAGCAGGTATTTCGATGAGGAAGGAGAACAAGCTCGAATCTCCTGCCCTCCATGGCTTATAAGAAACACAGGGAACAAAACAGCACATGCAGCACTGGCCCATTTTGATTGAGAAATCATTCAAAACCTGTTCTTAAGTTTTGGGGAGTTATAAACTCCCTTAAGAATCTGGAGAGATTTGGGTCCTGCGTGGTAGCCTGTCCACGCTTTGTGCATGCTGAGATCCCATATCGGCACTGGCTCAGGTCCTGGCAGCCCCACTTCCCATCCAGCTCCCTGCTTGTGGCCTGGGAAAGTAGTCGAGGATGGCTCAGAGCCTTGGGACCCTGCACCCGTGTGGGAGACCCGGAAGAGGTTCCTGGCTATTGGCTTCATACTGGCACAGCGCCAGCCGTTATGGTCACTTGGGGAGTGAATCACTGGATGGAAGGTCTTCCTCTCTATCTCTCCTCCTCTCTGTATATCTGACTTTACAATAAAAATAAATCAATCTTAAAAAAAATGTTTCCATTCCTTGTCCTAATATTGCTTGTATTTTAGGTCTGGTGTATTTGTGCTTAGTGAAGGACTCAGAGGAAATTCCCAAATCAACGTATCCTATGATCGATCTGAAGTACTTTCACAGAAATTGTGAGAACGTCTGAAGAAGGCCCTATCAATTGTCTCAGGAAATCAGGAATCACTTTTTGATGCCTCCCCCTTCACCCCTTCTGACCCCCGACAGCTTTCACATGAGCTGTGTCACTGCGTCTGTAAGTGTCGGTCATAATTGAAGGGAACTCAACACAGTTACCTAATCCAGAGGCAGATTCTTGAGAGATCCTTTAAAGACCCTGAAGAGCAGCTCTGCGAAGATATGTTCCAAAAGAGTAAATTCTAGTGCAGCAAGCAAAACTGCAACAAATGCACAAAGTCTTAGATTTGCACAGAAGGAATAATACGCCTCAAATTCCTTCATTAAGGGACACTGCACATGCCCTCATGCTGCTAGCACCCTGGCACAGTATCCCTGTCCCCTCAGTCTCCCTAGCAGGACCTCATCCCTCAGGAAGACACCAGGATCTCATTCTCATGACAGAGCTTGTGGCAGCGAGACACTTCTCTGTAAAAGGCTGATTTAAGCCTGGAAAGGACCAGCAGGGATGTTGCCAACCACATCTTCTCCTTGTGCAATAAGGCCAACCAGGCCAGACTTGTAGAGAGCCACAGCCACACCTGCAATAGGTTCTGATAGGATGGGCAACTAAGAACTAGACAGTGCCAGAGAATTCAGGGGCTATGGGTGCAAATGTGACAGGGCTGAGTGAAGCTGCAAAAAAGTTGGGATGTTGCTGAGCTAAAGTCCTGGAGAGAAACTCCTCTGTGGCGCGGACAGTCACACTGGCAGCACTGAACATGCACCAAGGGGGCTGTCTGGCAGCCAAGGGCAAGACTCCCACAACGCTGTCCTGCAGCAGAGGGCAGCCTGGCAGGGCACAAAGGGCATGGCAAGAGCCAGGCTATCTGCCACTAAGGTATCACAGCCTCAGTTTCTTCATCTACAAAGTGGAGCTACCATTCTGATCTTGCAGGGTTGCTATTCATTCAATATAAAAATAATGTATGTGATGGTAGCAAATACTTATTAAATGGCAGGGCAATTTCTTGCCCCTAGTCAAATCCATCTGCTACTCAAACAGCCAAAATGGCTATCCCCCAAAATTGTATCTTCACATTTCCCTACATAAAATACTACAGTAGCACCACCAAGACAAGCAGCAAATTCTTGGAGCTCCAGTTGCGCAATCGGTTAGCACGCGGTACTTATAAAGCAGCAAATTCTTGAGGGTCCATGAGGCCTGCATGTCTTGGCCATGGTTCTCTCCTCTCTTACTTGAACAGTGTACTCCTTCCCATCTGACAGCCTTCACGCAGGCTGAAAACTCCTCGCCAGAGCACATACGCTTAATTTACTTTTCATGGCTTATGTGGGGGGAAAAAAAAATCTTTCCTCAACTAGGTCAGGCCTCTTGGCATTGCTCCTCCTACCTTTATAACAGTACCCAGTCCAACCTGTAATTGCACGCAGAACAATCTACACTATCAGACATTTCAGATCAAGAGGTAATAAAAGTGTGTTTTAAAAAAATTCTCATGGGGCTGGCATTGTGGCAATGCCGCTTAAGCCACCATCTGCAACTCCAGCATTCCATCCTGGCTGTTCCACTTCTGATCTGGCTCCCTGTTAATGTGCCATAGAAAGCAGTGGAGGATAGCCCCAATATTGCCATCCATATGAGAGAGCAGGATAGAGTTTCTGACTCTAGGCTTCAGTCTGGCTCAGCCCCCATTGTTGCAGCCATTTGGGGATTGAACCAATGGATGGAAGATTTCTCTCTCTCTCTCTCTACCTTTCAAAAAAAATAATAAATCTTAAAAAGCAAAAATTACCATTGAATCCTCAGGATTCAAAACTAGACATAATGCTTTGTCCATTTCAGGAACTTAAAATGTTTATTGAATAAATGACTTAAAGTTCTGGAGGTTGGGAAGCATTAGCTGTTGATGTGGTTAATTGCTGTTTGCAACACTTAAAATGTTTTATGCCACAAGATGCCTACTATCCATCTATGAACTTAGTCTCTCTTTTTGCTGAATCTCTATCTTTGTTGTGTTGAGCTTGTTCTAAACTGATGTCCATACTTGAGTGACAATTGATCCAAAGCACAATCCGTATATAGTGAAATGAAACTTAGCTTGATAGGCAAGTAAATTATAACCTAACCTAAGTGGCTACCCTAACCAAACAATTGAGCTCAGCCATTCACAGCAGTGTAACCTTCAGCCACACACAAATGATCAAATAAAGCAAAATGCCAAACTGTACCAATCAGGCAATCTCAAGTACTTCATTTTTGTTTCCTTGGTAAGACACGGTGATGGAGTAGAGACAAAAGCCTTAGATCCATTTGGCTTCTCACCTACACAGGAGCAAGCAGGCCTCTATTCCCCTGCCCAGTTAGCACAGCCCCATCCTGTCTTGACCAGCCCTCCTCCATGCTACTAACTTGAAGGCCCACCCCACTCCCAGAGCACCCTGCTATCTCAAAGCACCCTTAGAATTAGCCCAAGCTCTCCTTCTATGTAGGTAGTACAGCTTTAGCTTGGACTTCTCAAGCCCCTCACCACTGCTTGTGCTATATAAACCACTGATGTATAAGGAGGGTGTTCTCTCCCTGCCGTGTGTTCATCGGCAACTCTGACATATGATCATCTGGGAGTGAGTCCCTCCCAGGCTTATTCTCTGAATGAACGTGGTTTGGCTGTGGCTTTGTGTTGTCTCTTCTTTCCTTACAAATACAGCTCATCTCACTGTAAGGAGAGGCATTTTGAATTATCTTTGGTCTGGAATGCCATCCCACCCTAGAACTTTTTCTTGTTCAAGTAAACTTTGTTCAATGTAACTAGTTTTGGGGTTGTTATTTTTTCACAACACTTAAATATGATTTTGAATGTCCACACCCTCCATAGGCTTAGTGGGGCTCACAGAAAACACTTCATAACGAGTAAGTAGGTAGAATGGGAGGGAATCCTGGATAGGCACAGAGAAAACAGCGAGTTCCACCTGCAAGGCAAGGATGGCTTGAAATAAGAGTCAGTTTCCTGTCCTAAGCTTTTCTTTCAGGGACACTGATGCTGACCTCTCTGTTGGGAGGTAAGGATTCCACATGATAATGCTTACCTGTTCCCAGGAAGAAATCATATGACGTTCAGCAGGTGCTTTTTCAGTGATGTTCACCTCTGTCACACCTGGAGAAGATTCTGAAGCAGAAAAAGAGATTCTGTGGCGTTGCACTTGGTCTACTCTCCAACGTTTTACATTAGAGGTTGGCTATGTGAAAACCACTCTAGGAATATGCATGAGCACTTATTTTTAGCATCGAGGGAGAACTTGTTGGTCCCTCAAAGGCACTTGCTTCCATTAACCTAGGACAACATGAGTAGCTGCCCTGGTAGAAAGCCTGTTCGCAAAACATGCTCAATCGTTTTACACATTCAATAAAGAACTGAGATTCCAGATTGGTAGAAAATTTACAGTAAACTTTTCAGCTTTTATATCTATTAAATCATATATATGATTTAAAAGAGTATGAAATAGCATATCATTAACTTTTATAAAACTTGTAACTTGTTATATTTTCTTCCAAATATACCTCATTTTGAATTTAATTGTCTACTCCCTGAGGTCAAGAATTTAGAAGCTGGGCCAGCATGATTAAGACTCCGGAACTACACCAAGCACAAACATCTCCAGAGAAGAAAAAGGTTTCCAAATAATCTGGTATACCTCTCTTTGTGGAGCTGCAGTCAACATTCACTCTGGGATGAAAGAGGAGTACAACAGATTTCAGTACACGCCACACATTGTTTGTGGTGGCCCAAGCTTGTGATTTTGAAATCTTTAGGGCATAAATTCTGTCACAAAAGCTGCTATGGCTTCAATTTTGTCCTTCTAAAAATGGCATGTTGAATCCTAAACCCCAATACCTCAAAATATGACCTTATTTGGAAACAGGACTATTGCCAATGTACTTATTTCAGAAGAGGTTATATTAGTGTAAGGTAAATCCTGATCAAGTATAATTGGTATCTTTATACAAACAGCATCACATGAAGAGACAGGAACAGAGGGAATGTGGCCACACACAGGTGGAGGACTGGAGTGATACATCCAGGAATCCAGCAGGACACACACCCCAGCAGGTTTCAAAGTGTGCATGGTGCTGCAGCCTCTTGATTTCACAATTTGGTCTCTACAGCTATGAACCTCTGTTGTGCTAAGCCATCCAATGTGGGTACCTTTTGCAGCAGTCAAATGAAACCCACGCAAAGCCATCTACTGTCTCTTTTAATGATATGTAAATTATTCCTCTACTCTGGCTTTTTTCCTCTCCATTCTTGTTTGGGTCTAGCTTTTGTGTGGAAGATTAGGACTGATGCCTATTTGTATCTTCTTCCATTTCAGAATCCAAATCTTCTACTGTAGTCAGTGAGCGTTTCCTTACTGCCTCCCTTCCCAGGGCCTGCCCCAGAAACATACCCAGTATGCACATTCAGTTGTGCTGTACCCCTTCCTGATATACACATGTGCCCATGTCTTCATGCACCCAAACCCTACCTATACTTTAAGGCCACACTCAAGACCCTGCTTCTCCCATGAAATTACTAATTACTCTAATTACTCTAGCTCACTTTCAACTCTGTTTCCTTTTATGGAGGGTGAGAGCCACAATGTTGGCTATTTTGAACTATATCTTGATTATTTACCATGAGGTCTAGGCACACTGTAAATAAGGAATATATGGAAATGTATTTTAAAATTCTCTAGGAATCTAGTGGAGATTTCTAATCTAGTTTCATGTGGCTGAACAATTTTGTAAATATGCCTGTATTCCTATGTATCATAAACTTTCTTCCAATCGTCAGAAAACTCAAATCTTGGGATGCAGTAATAGCCCAATATAGGAACTAAGAAATCTAGATCCAACTACTCTAGCCTTGATGTATACATTCATTAACTGTAGGACCCAATTTATGCATTCATAAATTGTAGGACTTCCTCTCACCTTCAGTAAGACAGTAATATTGCTTTTGGTAGAGAAAAAAAATAAGGGCGCTATGGAACAATAAAAAGTACTACATGGTTATACCCCTTTTTCTACCTTCTGTTCAATGTTCTTCCAGCGATACTAGGGAAAATGGTGCTGTGATGGAAAAATATTATGAGCTTCAAGCTATTAGGCCTGGAGTGCGAAAGAGGTAGCCATTTTATTTTTAGCCTCACTCAACTGAGTGTGGAAAAGTGTCAGTCCCTGCTTGGCTAGGATGAAAGACACTTTCTGTCCTCTCAAAGATGACCCCATTTAGCACTGCTCCACCAAAGTCAATGTAGTGAATAACTAAAGTTATTCATATTGCACAGACAAGGATACGAGGCTGAGTGGTTAAACCAAAGCAAATTCTCTGACTCCAAGAATAGGTCTAATTGAGAGAAAGAAAATTGAGCAAAAGTTGTTACAGGTTCCTTAGCACAACCCTTTAACTATCTTAAGCAATATAGGGTTTTGCCTGAACAATTTAGCAACCCAGCACTCTACCCACACTAGTACAGACAGAATTTTTGCCAATAACCCAGCTGTTGTATAGTGATGTCATCTGACTACACCTACTGAACCATCTGGTATCTAGCACTACAAGAGGCTCTGTAAGGTCAGACAAAACTACTATGATGCTACGGCAGATGGGGTCTTATCATACTTAATGTTGGAATTCCTCCACAATAGGCCAGCTAATCAGCACACTGATCTTAATAACTTTCAGACAGTAAAAGCTGCAAAGGAAGTACCCACTGTAACAGCTCTTCTTTTTAGCATTAGTGAGAAAGAAATTTTGAGGAAGAGGCCATCATGCAATGAATTTTATTTGTGTGATATTCTACCATGGGAAGTTGGGATAAATCATCCTGCTTAGCTTTCAACTAGCCTATAAGGCAGGCATTATCAGCCCCGTTTTATAGAAAAGGAAAATGAGGTTCAGAGACATAAAATTATTTTGTAGAACTAAGCTTTTTGGCCAAAACTATGAATATCAAAACTCTTTTCCCACAATGCTTTCTTAGTGATTATTATTTTCATGAGATAACCAGAAGCATTTTGAGGATGCTCAGAAAGCAATAGCAGTAACACTGTCTTTCAGTATACCAAGATGCCACACATGAACAAAGGTGACAAGGGATAGTCATCATGATTTCCCTGCCTTAGGGACAAGCATGTATAGGCAGCCTTTCTGGAATAATTTATGTGGTAGAGTAACAGATAAGAAACTCAGGTCTTCAGACAGCATAGCCCACTCTAGGTAATTGGGTGGGATATCACAGATCAAAACTCCTTGTGCTGGCTTACACCAGAGATGGGTACCAACAATTTCCCGCTTCCCTCATGTTTACACTATTGCTGCAGTGAGTGGTGAAGTTTATTTCTCCATCTCCTTTAGTTTGGCTTTGTCTATGACTGTTCTGAATAAAATGTGGTAAAACGACACATGCCAGTTTGGACTTTAGCTGTAAGAGCTCTTGCAGTTTCTGTCTTCCATTGAGTCCTAAGCCATCACATACTAAATCTGTACTACTCATCTGCAGAGAGAACATGCTGAGTAGCACCAAGAGGACAGGCATATGAGTGCAGATGTCAACAGATAATTCCAGTTCCAGCAGTGATCTAGCAGCAGCCACTGGAAAGACTCAAGATGACCACATCTGAACTGAGTCAACCCACTGAACTAGGAAATGGCAAATTGTTATCTCAACCTACTATGCTTTGGGCATGGCCTGTAACTCAAATGTTGGTAACTGGGGCAAATTCCTCAAGGGCAAACAATCTCTGAGTCAATGATCTTTAGGGTATTTAATGAGGACCTGCTATGTTCTCAACTTGCAGAAATTATTGCAAAGTAGGAATGACCAGTAATATAAACCAGACAGACATGAAGAAAAACTGAAAATATGAGGATTTTTGAGAAGGTCAAATGGAGCACCCAGGATGCATGACATCCTCCACAGAGAACCAAAATAATAACATACTGCTACATTTCAAGGTGAATTCCTAAGGCAGAACATCAGAATTCAACACAGGAGATACAAGAACCTTGGAGGATATGAAGACCTGGGACAGCAGTATATAGAGAGGAACAATTTGACTGGCAATCGCAGAGCAACAACAGAAAAGCCTCAGTAGCTATCTCCACAGACACCTTATGCTAGCAATCCTAGCAAAAAGGAACATAATAATGCTTTAGTGACAGTCATCAAGGATAGGAAATTGATGAAATACTTGACAAATGATTCAAAAGAATGATCATAATGATAGAGATACAAGAGACTATAGTTTAATGAAATTAGGAAAACAACTCATGAAACAGAGAAATTTGGTGAAGACAGAGGTGAAAAACGATCAATTCTAGAGGCCAGTGTTGTAGCACAGCACGACAAGTCACTACCTGTAATGCCAGCATCTCATATGAACACTGGTTCAAGCCTACAGCTCTTTGCTAAGGCATCTGGGAAAGTACCAGAAGTAGGTCAAAGCATTTGGCCCCTGTCAGCCATATGGAAGACCAGGATGGAGTTTCTGGCTCATGACTTTGATCCAGCCCAGCCCTAGCTGTTTGAGTGAACCATCATATACAAGATTTCACCATCTCTCACTTTCAGTACTCTGTCTCTCAAGTAAAATAAATATATGCCAACAGAAAATAACCAAACAGAAATCTTGGAAATAAACAAAGAACTAAGAAAAAAACAAACAAAAAGCAAAACAAAACACAGATTAGATTAAGCAGAAGAAAGAAATATCTGAACTTGAAGACAGATATTACAAAGCTTTCCATGCACAAGGAAAACCTAGGAAGAGGAGAAGCAGGAGAAGTGGGAGAAGTGGGAGAAGTGGGAGTAGAGGGAGTAGAGGGAGGAGGAAAAGGTGAAGAAAACAGACTCACAACTTTTGGAGATGTTAATAAATGAAGAAATATTTGAGTCCTGGGGATCTCTGAAAGCGTACAAAGTACGAAAAGAATGAAAAACTGGTTCAATAAAATAACAGCTGAAAATGCCTTTGATCTTGAGAAAGATATGGTCATCCAAGAATAGAAGACCCAAAGAAAGGTACGTTCAATCCTTACCATAACACATTATAGTTTAACTCTCAAAAGCACAAGACAAAGAATTCGTACAAGACAAGGAGAAAAAGCACAAGACAAAGAGAAAAGCACCAATAAGCACTTAAGGGAACCCCAATTAGATTAACAGCAAATTTTCATCAGAAACCTTGTAGGCCATGAAGATATGGAACGATGTATTCTAAGTTATGAAAGAAAAACATTCATCAACTGAGACTATCATACACAGCAAAAGTATTCTATCAAGGATAAATAAGACACTCTATGATAACCAAAAATTGAGGACATTTATCAATAATTACCACACCAACATTACAAGTAACAACAACAACAAAAAAAGCCAAACAAAAAACTCCCAAATCATGAAAATGCGTGAAAGTATAAAACCTAAAGAGTATATACAAAAAAGAAATACAAAAGAACCAAACCTCTTGGGAAGAAGCCTGGTCTCTTCAACAAATGCTGAAGGAGCTTGCAGAGTTAAAAAGACCAGTACCTGTCACATTATTAAAAAATCAGCTCTAAACGGATCAAGGACCTAAACCTAGCAGTTCAACTCACAATAATTAAGATATGAAATCAACTCAGGTATGCATTAACTGATGACTACTTATAGAAAATGTGGAAAGATACCCTAAGAAATATTAGTCATAAAAAAAGTAATGACCTCTTCTCTTTTGCAACAAAACTGGTGCTAGTAGAAACATTACACGTTGGGAAATAAGCCAGTTTCCAAAACACAAATACCACATTTTCTCTGCTATGTAGTAGTTAGTATAGAATACAAAAAGTGTAGAAAAGAAACGGACATCATGAGATTTATTGTTTTATTTCTTGTTTCAACTCCTGTGATGCTGTAGCCTTTATATATATTATTTTTTATTTGTTGACTATTATTGTTTGTGGTACACTAAGCCTGTGATTTTGGAGTTAAATTATATTTTAAGAAACTTTCTTTTATTTTTAAAATTTATCATACAATTCTGTATAGTCTGGGATTCCCCTCTACCCCCCGATTGATTTTTCCTATAATGCCACACTCTTCATAAGCAGTTACAATTCCATCAGTTTGCTATTTAACTGTGCCCCGACAATACAGTGTCAGACAGTCCATCATCCCATTGTCTAGATATATCCAACACTTCCATTAGGAGTCCATCTTTTGTTTGGAAGCAGAGATGCATGTTGTATTGTCTTCACTTCTGGATATGGCAGTCTTCATTACTCCATCACTATACATTCCAATTTGCATGATGGATTCCTTATATTAGAGAAAACATATTTCTCATTTTTAATTGACTTATTTCGCTGAGCATAATGGTCTCAGTTAGGACCATCTAGTTGTAAATGGTATATTTTTATTCTTTATGATGGCTGAATAATATTCCATGATCCTAATATCTAGGATTTACAAAGAGCTTCAGAAACTCAGGGAAAGTGGAAAAAAAAAAACCCTGTGAAAAATGGGCAATGGAAATGAACAGACATTTTTCAAAAGAACAGATCCAATTAGCTAACAGACATATGAAAGGATGCTCAGACTCCCTAACCATCAGAGAGATACACATGAAAACCACATTGTGGTTCCACCTAACTCCAGTGATGTTGGTCTACATTCAGAACTCAAGTAACCACACCTACTGGCGTGGATGTGGGGAGAAAGGTACCCTCCTTCACTGCTGGTGGGAGTGTAGGCTGGTACAACCAATATGGAAATTACATTCTAACTGAAGAAAAAAAAAACAGATATGGATTGAGGGAAAGATGATGGGAGGGATGTGTGGCTATCTTTCTAGAATCGGGTTTAGACAAATACGTGAAATCTGTTCTTTTTATATGCATAAAATTTAAAAATGAAAAAAATAAAAAAGACCAGCACCTGTCACATTATACAAAAATCAGCTCTAAGTGGATCAAGGACCTAAATCCACACCCAGAAACCATCAAACTATTAAAGGAAAACATAGGAAGCACTCTCCAAGATATAGAAATGGGAAAAGATTTCTTAGAAAAGAAGCCAAAAGCACAGAAAGTTAAAGACAAAATAAATAAATGGGACTACATCAAACTTAAAAGCTTCTGTACTGCAAAGAAAATAATTAACAAAGTGAAGAAGCAGTCAACAGAATGGGAGAAAATCTTCACACACTACACAATTGACAGGGAAGTAACTTCCAGGATTTACAAAGAGCTTCAGAAATCAGGGACAGTAATAAAAAACCAACTCTGTGAAGAAATGGATGAAGGAAATGAACAGACATTTTTCAAAAGAACAGATTCAAATGGCTATTAGACACATGAAAAGATGCTCAGGCTCCCTAGCCTGATGGGGGATACAAATGAAAACCACATTGAGGTTTCACCTAACTCCAGTGATGTTGGTCTACATTCAGAACTCTACTAACAACACCTGCTGGCATGAATGAGGGGAGAAAGGTACCCTCCTTCACTGCTGGTGGGAGTGTAGGTTAGTACAACCAGTGTGGGAATCAGTATGGAGACTGCTTAGAGAACTGCAAATAAACTTGCCATATGACCCAGCTATCCCGCTCCTAGGAATATATCCAAAGGAAACGAAAACTGCATATGAGAAGGGGATCTGTAATCCTATATTTACAGTAACACAATCTACAGATTGTGCCCATCCAAAGAGAAATGGTTAAAGAAACCATGGTACATCTACTGCATAGAATATTACTGAGCCATTAAAAAGAATGAAATGATACCATTTGCAACTAGATGGACCCAACCAGAGGCCCTTATGCTCAGTGAAACAAGTCAATCCCAAAAGAACAAATACCATATGTTCTTTCTGATATAAGGCAGTCTTCATGCAAATTATGAGATTAATACCCCTTCCATACTGTTTTTGCTGCATCCCATGTGTTTTGATGTTTCTACTTTCATTTGTTTCAGTTTCTTTTCTTTTTGAATTCATTGCTGGCTCATGGATCGCACAGTGGCATCACTTTACCCGAGAGGCTTTTATGTTTTCTTTTTCAGTTCTTCACCCATGCTTGGTTGTTCAGTGGTGCATTTTGACTCCAACAACCATTATTTAAGAGAATGTATAGTGATGGCGTAAGAGAGACTACCATATCCAGATGTGAAGATACAATGCAGTATGCACCTCTACTTCCAAATCAAAGACGGACTCCCAATGAAACTGTTGGACATATCTAGACAATGGGATGCTGGACTGTCTGACATTGTACCAGCAATGTCAGGGCACACTTAAATAACAGACTGATGGACTCATGACTGCTTATGAAGGACTGTACTATACTAATAATATGGGCAAAATCAGTTGGGAGGTGGGAATTTGGGGGTGGGAACTTCCACAAATCCCATCCCCTACAGAATTGTACCATAACATTCAAAATTAATTTTTAAAAATGATAAAAAATAAAAGTGACAAAACAGAACCAAACCTCAAACCTCATCAGTAAACTGCAAAAACAAAGAGTGAAACAAAATGGAGCAACACAAGATATGTAAAACAGAAGAAACTTCTAAAATAAGATAGTCATTACTTTTTCATAATCCTGAATGAAAATAGACTGAATTCCTCAAATAAATGGCACAAACATCCTGAATGACTACAAAAACAAAGCCCAACAAAATGCTGCCTACAAGAAACTCACCTCACCAGTACAAGAGACAAGCATAGATTGAAAGGGAACAACTTGAAAAAAAAAATCAAGGACAAAGATGGTCACTATATAATGATACAGGGACCGATTCAACATGAAGGAACAGTAATTGTAAACATAAAAACAGCTAATGTGGGAGCAAGCAGTTGTACAAATAAGCATTGCTAGGACTAAGGAGAGAGCTCAGTTTTCAACCAGGTAATAGGGCAAGACTTCAATATCACACCCTCACCAATGAATTAATCATCTGAAAAGTAATCAAAGAATATTAGAGTTAAATTATACCATACACCAAAATGACCTAAAATACACTTATAAAACAACTCATCTAGAATGTACATTCTTTTCATCAGCTCTTGAAACATCCTCAAGAACAGATAACATATTAAGCCACACAACAAATCTCAACAAATTAAAAATCAAATAAAAAACCAAATCATAAGGTCCATTTTTTTCTAACCACAACAGAATAAAACTAGAAACCCAAAACAAAAGAAACCTTAGGATTTACATAAGTACATGGAGACTGAGCATGCTTCTGAAAAAACAATGGGTTATTGAAAAGATAAGAAAGAATAAAAAATACTCAAAACAAATGAAAATATAAACATACCAAAAAATTTATGGGACACAGCAATGGTAGTAGTAAGAGGAAGTCTGCAGTAAGTAGTGTCTACATTTAAAAGAATCAACAATAAACTATTCAACACATTTCAAATAAGCGGAATAATACATCTTAAGGAGCTAGAGATATAAAAACACATCAAATTCAAAGTTGGTAGAAGAAAATAATCATTAGAGAACAAAGTTGGAACTACCACACTAGCAAAGAAATACGGGAGAAAACCGAGAAAAGAGACAGAAAAAAAGATACAACTTACTACATGAAGCATCATTAGTAATGCTACAGTTTGAACAGAATTTGGCTCCCAAGCTCATATAGTTGCATTCCCAAGTCATATATTCATAGTACTAAGGGGAGGGAAGCTTAATCCAATAATGGTGTCTATGAGATTGGCCTAGAGGAGTTCCTTAGATAACAGGGAGGATGCAGTTCTTAGGAGAGAGCTGATGACTTTAGCCTAGTCATTGTCTGCTTCCTGGCTCATCATGTATACGATTATTCTGCACACACACCCAAAGCAATGGGACCTGTCTGATCTTTGACTCTGAACCTCAAAACTGTGAGCCAGAATAAATTTTCTCTTCTTTTTTTTTTTTTCTTTTTTTTTTTTTTTATAATCCATTTTATTGTATTGTTGTTGACAATCTTTACATAGTTAACTATAGTTGAAGGAAAATCAAGAAAGAGAAGAAAAAAAAAAAAAGGTTCAGGGGGATAGGGAGGTGGGCAATGCTATTATGTCCATATTGTTTCCATCATGTATCTGAGGTAAAAGGGGATATTGAGGGAGAAGCCCCACCCGGTTTCCCGCCCACCCCAAGTCCCGGATGTGGGGCATGCTCTGAGATATGTGCTCAAGTGGAGTTAATAGTTCTCCAGTTATGAGTCACTGCCAGTTTCGCTCGATGAGGTGGTCCACTGATTGATATGGTCCATCATGAAGTCTCCATTTGTCCCATATTTCGCTCCCAACATGTAGCTGAGATGAATGATTGTCCTATTCTGTCTTCTGTCTTTTCTTGGTTAGAATTCTGAGTCCAGCAGTTCAAGTGGGGAGATCTCCAAAGATACTTTGAGGTATTCCCAGACCAGATTCTTGTATGTTCTAGCAAGCACAGGGCCCGGCACAGTCCATCACCCTGATCAGCTGGTGGTTGCAATTGCTGTGTTGGTTCTGTTTTCAGTCCCGAGTTGCACTGGAACCAATGGGTGTTGCAGTCCAGTCTGGTTCGGCCCTTACATCAACCAGTGGGAGCTGCAGCCTAGTCGGGGCGACCCACAATAACCCCCACCAAGCCTGCCCCCTACCCTGGTTTGCCAATTTGTGTAGCAGAAGACCAGTCTGTCCCCCATCCCATTTGGCTCTGGTACTTGTCAATGGGTATTAAAGCTTAGTTCTATCTAATCGACTCAACCATCCAGCCCTCACAGATGTTGTTGAGTGCCTCTGTCTAGCCATCCCAGCCCCCGTCCTAGTTTTCATGCCCTCCCACGGGAATAGTGACCCAAGAAGGGGGAACCCACTTTTTCCCTCCCAGGTCTCTCTGTCCCGGTTTATGCACTCTTTAGGTGGTCCTGTGATTTGACTCGACAGAATTAGTCCCCAGTGCCAGCTTCTGCCAGCTGATGCTGTGGCCCTGATCTTGTCCACATGCAGCGCACAGGTGTTGTAGCCTTGCTTAGTCGTGTCTGTCTCTATCCCAGCCAACACTCTCCAGTGGGAGTGGTTGTCCAGCGAGGGGACCAGCCCCTTAACCCCCCCGCCAGCTCTGCCCCTCCCTTCCTGGATCTCACGTGTGCTGGATGGGTGCTGCATTCATATCCAGTACAGGCAACCACGCCCTGGCGTTCCAGAATGTGTACTGGTTTTGTCGCAACCAAACCCGGCCCATTCCACACTCTGTTCTGGTGATCGGATTTGCCAGAGGATGACATGAACTGATTCAGCCTGGCCTGCTCCTGACCCATGCCGAATGCATGCCAGTGGGAAACTTTCCATGGCCTATTCTGGGCTGTTTCCAATCATGCTTCTCGCGCTTACCTGCAGGGACTGTGTCCTGCCAGAGGAGTTGCCCAGGCTCCTCCATCAGAACCCCTCCCAATGCCAGATTTTGCGCTTGCCAGGGGGTTCTTGAGCCAACCCTACTCAGTTCACCTCCTGTCCTAGCAGGAACAGTGGCTTTTCCTGGCTGGCTTTCACCCCATTCTGACTCTTGTTGTTGGATGTTTCAGCCCAGCCATGGCTCGTCCATACCCACATACAGCTCACACATGGCTCAGAAGGGGATTGAGACCCAGCCTAGTCAGTCCCACATCTACCCTGTTTCTCCATAACACCAGATGGTGCTGGGATCTGAACCGGCCTGGTGCATCCAATCCCAGCCCACACTAGTGCCTCGGGTGACTGCAACTGTTTCCTAGATAGAACGCAGCCCCCATTCCAGCACATACACCCCTTGGTGGGAACCTCATCCCAGCTGTGGCATCCCAGATTGGGACCGTTCCTAGCCGTAAATCACGCACCTGCACGTGGTTGCTCCGAGGACCATTAGGTGCCAGCCTGCTACACAAGCCGGAGCTTATCTTTTACTTGATAGGTGTTCAAAGCTCAGCATTATTAAGGGATTGGAAGTTCTTCAAAGGAAGAGTTACTGGCATTGGGAATCTTTAGGATTGACTCAGATCCCAGAAACAGTGGGGTCACTCTAGAGCTATCTCAGCAGCGATTCAGATGTCCAATACCCCAGAGCTCCCCGGCCGGGCGGCCAGCAGGCTCAGCCTGGCGCCAAATGGCGCACTGGCCACCCTGGCCCAGCCCGCCATGAGCCATGGCGGACTGGGTTCGGGATCCGAGCTAGACGTCCTCTCCCGCAGCCCTCGGCTCGCCTCTGGCAGCCGGAGGTTAAATCCTGCAGGCCCGAGGTTGCGCCCCTCCCCAATCCCGTTCACCCACCACCCAATGAGGGTGTTGGGTGGGTCCCGGACATGCCCAGTCACGGAGGCCTCCCCCCTCGGCGTACTCACCCCAGAAGGAAGCAGGCCGCACCCAGGCATGTCCGGGCCCAGCCCGCCATGAGCCATGGGCACATGGCGGACGGGGTTCGGGATCCGAGCTAGACGTCCTCTCCCGCAGCCCTCCATAAATTTTCTCTTCTTAAAGTTATATTTCTCAAATATTTCATTGCAGCCAAGAAAAGCTAATGCAAAGACTATTATGGGCTATATGCCAACAAACTGGAAAACCTAGCATAACAGATACATTTCTGGACAGAACCTAACAAAAGTGACACAAAAAGACACAGACAGCCTGAACAGAACAATAAGGAGTAATGTGGTTGAATTACCTCAAAAGTCTCCAAAAAAGAAAAATCTCAGAACCAGACTGCCTCATGGTTTTTTTTGTTTGGTTTTTTTTTTTGTGTGTTTTGACCAGAAGAGGGTTGGTGATGATGGTACAGGGTATAGGTGGAGAGTAATCTTCACCCATCCATGCCCAAATCTGCTAGTTCAACCCCCCAAATACTCATACAAACTGGGCCTGCCATAGGCCAAAGGCACATGCCAGGACAATTCAGGTGGCACATGGGTGGCAAAAGACATGACTACTTGAGATATCATCTGACACCTCCAGGGAGTTACAGTAGTTGGAAGCTGGAGTCAGGAGGCAGAGCTGGGATATGAACATAGGCACTTCATTATGTGCTGTGGGGTCCTAACCACTGACTTAACTGCTAGGTGGCCAAATGCCTACTACCCCTCTACCAAACGGTAAAAAGGCTCCTCATTCGAGTGCTGGCGTGGGTGGTGGTATAAACAATGTGGAGTCAACCACCATGAACGAGATGAGGTGAGGTTGTGATTACACTAACAGCTGTGATCATTGTCTCTTCTGAGCTGAGATCTACCATGTCAACTGCACACTCAGCACAGACCCTCCAGATATCCACTAAAGGAACAGTCACTCAACCAAGCCACAGAGATATAGTTTAAAGATGAAACTCATCAGAGAAAAACCACAAGTGCTTCTTGAAATGCCTAAATATAAACGTAGAAACACAAGCAACATGAATGAGGGAGGCAGTATGACTCCCCAAAAGAACAAAACAATATTTCAACAATAAAAGGCAAAAATGAAGAGTTATGGATTGCCTAAAAATGAATTAAAAAATGATCATAGGGTTACTCAAAACTAATGAGAAGTAGGAATTAAGAATATGCATACATGACAAGGATGAAAACTTTTCCTGTAAGACAAAAATTTGGAAGAAAAATCAAACTAAAATCAAACTAAAAGAAGAATTCAGTATGCTAAATAAAAAATATGGTGGAAAGTCTTAATAGCAGAGTTGGAGAGGTAGAAGAAATAATCTGATAGAAGACAAGTCTTTGAAGAACTCCCAAACAAAAAATAAGAAATGAGAAAAACCAAAAAGTGTCCACGACCTATGGGACACCATTAAACAAGCTAACATATGAGTTAGAAGTTCTTAAAAGTATAGAAAGAATGGATTAGATGACAAAATAATAATGGAAAACCTCCCTAATGCTGGACTATCTGTATTGTCTGTACCGGCAATCTCTGGGCACACTTAAATAACAGACTGATGGACTTATCACTGCTTATGAAAGACTATACTATTGTAATAATATGGGGGAAATCAGTGGAGGGTGGGAATTTTGGGGTGGGGTGGGGTGAGGAAATCCCAGACCCTGTGGAATTGTACCATAAAATTTTTTTAAAAGGTAAAAAAAAAAAAATACAAAACCTCCCTAATATGGAGAAAGGGAATCCATATACAGGAAGTACACAGAAATCATAATAAGCATGACCAGAAAAGACCTTCACCAAGACACATTACAGTTAAACTTTCCATAGCTAAACATTGAGGAAAGATTCTAGGATTGTGACAAGTGCAGGAGAGAAACAACAGATTACCTTCAGAAGATCTCCAATGAGACTTAAGCTGGAATCTCATAAACTCTACAAGCCTAGAACAGAATGGAAACATGGTCCAGGCCCTATAAGAAAGTACTGCCAATCCAGAACACCATACCTAGCAAAGCTCTTTTTTATAGATGAAGGCAAAATTTCAGACCTTCCAAAACAAAGAGAAATTGAAAGAATTTTCCACCACCTGCCCAGCCGAAACAAATGATGTTCAGAGATGTGTTACACAGAGAAATAGAGGAAGACACTCGCCATCATGAAAGAATCTGAAGGTAAAAAATTTCCCAGTAAAGTTACAAAGGAAATCCAAAGAAAACAAAGAGAATATTTACGTAAAAATGGTAGGAACAAGTCATCACCTTTCAATAATAATCCTGCCAATGCCAACAGAAAGAAAAATGAGCAGGTGCAGCAGCCATTTTAACATCAGACAAAATAGATTTTACCACAAAACCTATTAAACGGGATGAAAAAGGACATTACATAATGATCAAGGGATCAATTCAACATGAAGAAATGACTATCATAAATGTATATGCAACAGGTGTCAGGGCACCTTGTTATTTAAAATAACCATTAAGAGATCTAAATAGAGACACAGACTACAACAGAATAACGTTTTTTGTTTTAATTTTATTATTTTTCCCATTAATTACAATGTATTACGTGACACAATTTCATAGGTACTGGGATTATCCCCCCTTCACCCCAAACCCTCCCCCCCGCCGGTGGATTCCTCCATCCTGATGCATAGCCACAGCTCAAGTTCCGCTGGGATTCCCTCATTGCAAGCATATACCATACAGAGAGTCCAGCATCCCATTGTCCAAATTCAACGACCTCTTAGGGAGGCCCTCTCAGGTCCGAAGGCAGAGCCAGCAGAGTGTCATCCCGATCAACTAGAAGCTCCAACATATCATCAGCAACAATCCAGGTATGATGAGGCTGGTGCAGAGTCCACTAACTGATAAAGACCATCATAGCGTCTCCCCTTGTCCAGTATTTTGCTGCCAACATATAACTGAGGTGGTTGATTGATCTATTCCATCTTCCGTCTTTTCTTGGTTAATGTTCTGATTCCTCCATTATGATTAAGGGAGTTCCCAAAGAAACTTTGAGGTGTTCCCAGACCAGGTTCCTACATGTACTAGTAAGCACAGTGCCCGCCACAATCCATCACCCTGATCAGCTGGTGGTTGCAACTGCTGGGTTGGTTCTATTCTCAGCCCCGACCTCCACTGGAACCAATGAGTACTGCAGCCCATCCTGGTTCTGGCCATCACACACTCATCCTTCACTTAAACCAGTGGGAGGTGTGCTGGTTGGGTGCTGCATTCCTAACCGGCACAGGCAGCCTTGCCTTGGCATTTTGTATTGTATACTTTTTTTTTTTTATTATCGCAACCGAACCTGGTCAGACCCCCGCACAGCTCCGGCGCACAGACTTGCCAGTGGATAACGCGAGCTAACTCAGCCTGGTCCGCCCCCAACCTGAGCCAATGTATGCAAGTGGGTTACTTTCCAACGCCTCTTCTGGGTTGTTTACCTCCATACTTCCTGCGTTTATTTGTAGGGTCAGTGTCCTGTCAGAGGAACTGTTCAGGTTCCTCCATCAGACACCTTCCTGGTGTCAGGCTTCACGCATACCAGCAGTTCCTTGGGCCAGCTCTGCTCTTCAACCCAATCTGGTTCCTGCTGTTGGAAGTTTCAGCCCAGCCACGGCTCGTCCATACCCACATATAGCTCTTATATGGCTCAGTTGGGGTTGAAACCTAGCCGAGTCCGTCCCACGTCTACCCTGGTCCTCCAGAGCACCAAACTGTGCTGCGGTCTAACCTGGCACAGTGCGTCAAGTCCCAATCCATATTTATGCTAAGGGACTACAACTGTGACCCAACCAGAACTCAGCCCCCTTCCAGTTCCTGCGTTCCTTAGTGGTAGACTCCACCCAGCCAAGGCCTCCCACAAGCTCCCCAACCAGGCCTGTTCCCAGCCAGTATTAAGTATGCCAGTGGTTGCTCTGTATCAGCTCAGTGCGCCCCATAAACTGTCATACCTCCTGCATTGTCTCCACCGGCCCTCCTAAACCATCCAGTGGGGTCAGAATTTCCACGGGGATTGGCCCACACAGCCTGACACATTCTAACCCAGGGTATTGTTCTCGAATGCCAGTCAATGTCATGGTCTTGCCTATGTGACCCCTCTGCTAATTCATCATCCTATTAGGCAATGGGGACATCCTGCTGGACAAGCCCGTAATTTTGCCTTTAAATGAACTGGTGATTGGCAATCTGCACTATAAAGTGAGTACAGGATCGTCAGAGGAAGATTTACTGCCATTGAGAATCTATAGGATTGATACACATCCCCAGAGCACTGTGGGTTCAGCCTGGAGCCATTCATGCAGTATATCAAAGCACCCAAATTCCAGAACTCCCTGGCCGGGCGGCCAGCAGACACAGCCTGGCGCCAAATGGCGCACTGGCCACCCAGGAGTTGCTCAGCCCATGTACCTGGGTGTGCCGTGCTGGAGATGGGGCGAACCCGAGCCCCCAAGCAGCATGGCTGCCCGCACTCCACTTTTTTTTTTTTTTTAAAGATTTATTTTATTTTTATTACAAAGTCAGATATACTGAGAGGAGGAGAGATAGAGAGGAAGTGGAGCTGCCGGGATTAGAACCAGCAGCCATATGGGATCAAGGCGAGGACCTTAGCCACTAGGCCACGCTGCCGAGCCCACTCCACTTTCTTTTAAAGCACTTTTATATTTTATTTTATGATATGGTTCCGTAGGTCATGTGCTAGCAGTGAAAATCTGGGCAAACAGAGATTCTAAGGTGGACTATGTCAACCAGTGGATTCTACAGTTATTCCATTGTACTTGGAATGGCGAAATTGGCAATTCATAACTGCTGAATTATCAAAACCACTTGAGCAGGACCCTTGGAGCATGCCCTACATGGGGGACCCGGGATGGGTGGGAGGCAGGGTGGGACTTCTCCCTTTATCTTCCCCTTTACTCCAGACACAGAAAAAAAATGTGGAAACAATAGTCTTACCACTTTCCTGTAGCCCTTAAGCCTTTGTGCCCTAATTAACTATGTAAAGATTGTCAAAAATAAAGTTAAAAAAAAAAAAGAAGCTCAGCTCACTGTACCTAAGATGCCCAGCTAGTAATCTGATGGTATCACATCAGAGCAATCAACTCAGATGCCCATCAACTGATGACTGGATAAAGAACAAGCTGTATATGCAGACTAAGGAATACTATTCAGCCTTAAAAAAAAATGAAATCGTCTTTCTCAACTAGATAGATCCAGCTGGAAACCATTATATTTAGTGCAATAACCCAGTTCCAAAAGAGATAAATATTTTCCCTTATTTGTGAAAAAATAAAGTACAAAAAAGATCATCTTATAAACAAGATTAATATCCTGGGATTTGATTATTGCTTGCAGCATTTGTCTATACTCCTAAGGAATAGTAGTACTTTTTTTTTTTGCTTTTATTTCTATTTGCTATGTCTTCGTATGTTTACCAGTTGGAGTGCTAAGCTTGTGTTTGTGAAGCAAAATGAAAATCTGACATTGTAATAATTAGAGAGGAAAATGTAGGAGGTTATAAGGAAAGATGAGAGGAGGTTAGGTGAGAGATGTCATTGTGCTTCTAAATCTGTATCATTAAACACATAAAATGAATTTACTTTTTATGAATAAAACAAATTTTAAAAAGTCTCCTCAAGCTATTCTAAGAAATGGAATGAAGAAAATTTTTTCAAATTCATGTATCAGGCCTGCATTGCTATGATATCAAAATAAAAACATCAGTTATCATGATCAATTGGGATTTATTTCAAGAATTCAAGGGTGGTTCAACATTTGAAAATCAGCAAACACCAACATATCAACAGAATAAAGGATAAAAATTATGATTATCTCAATAAGTTTGGTGCATTCAATATCTGTTTGTGATTAAAATCCTGAAAAAATATGTATAAAAGGATTTTACTTCAGCATGATCATATATATATATATTTGACAAAATCAAAGACAACATCATATTCTATGAGAGCTGAAAATATTTCAGATCATATGTCAAACAAGACGAGTACATCCAGTTTTGCCATTCTTATTCGATACACTACTGCAAGTTTTAGCCAGGGGAATCAGAATCGTTATTGGTGGCGGTGTTGTGAATGAAGAATGGTGATTACCAGACATTGGGAAAGGTGTGTCTGGAAACAGGGGAGATGACAGGTAGGTTGGACTGTGGATACCAAAACAGATACAGCAAGTTACAGAACTCGACAGTACAGCTGAGTGAGTTTACAATACACTATTATATATCTTTTGAATTAACATGAGAGGCACTCAAAAACTTGGAACAAATAACAAGAAATACTGAGCAGTACACGCTGCATACATTTCCTGAAATATCAAACTGTACCTCATAAATATGGATAATTATTAAACATCTGGTCATAAATGAACATTTAAACATTTTTACTAAGCATTACAATGCTTTAACTTTTTAATGTTTACAGAATTGGAAATGCTAACTGGATTTTCATTATCCATGAATACATGTGTTGAAATTACCACAATGTATGCCTTAAAATGCGTAATTAAAATGAAAAAAGAAAACATCTGAGGTTAAACTGAGTGAAGCCAGCTCTCAAGGCCACAGGAGTACAATGCACAGGGAGGCTGGAGTCAGAAAGGCAGATAATGTCAGGACTACATGCAAAGCTGGTCTGGGCAGATGACAGGGCAGTCACTTCAGATCTACTCAGCCATACCTACTCCTGCTCCCTCCTAGTGCACACTTTAGCACTGAAAAAGCTGAACACTAAAAACAGTATTTCCTAGACTCCACTACGCATAGGTCTCCACAGATGTCTAGGGTACTTATGGGAATCTACTCACTTGGAAGGAGATGATGAACAGCTGAGGCAGAGAGCAAATGAGGTGGCTGGATCTTCTCATTGCAAGGGTTGGCAGCAGCAGCTCCAGCAGCACCTATTTCCTGTCTGCAGCTCTGATTATGCTAGCTCTGCCTCCTTAGTATTCCTCTTTAGTAATGGGGGGGGGGGTGTCTCAATCTCACCAAATGAGATTTTGCCCACAGGTGAGCTTTCTCTGCCTCCACTAGCTAAGGTGGATCTCTAGCACCTTCGACTAGCTAGAGGCATGGGCTTCAGGGGCGTCATAGAAGGTGACTTTCTTACACAAATGACTGCACAAGGCTGGGGCATTCTCATTTAGAGAACTTAGGATTTATGGCTAAAGCCAGGCAAACAATTAAGGTTTTGAGACACAAAATGTGCCATAAAAAGTCTTTCAAGCCGGAGAGAAAACGATTACATTTACTTGTGTGGATAACAGAATATTCAAAGGGAATTACAAATTAGTGGCTTATTACACAAACCTGAGAATTAGGTAAGAGTACACTTGAAGTGAGGGACTGAAGGTGGAGTACTTGGAGGACCAAGCAAGGTGGGCAGGACTGCACCAAAGAGTTAACACAACAAACCTGAGGTTAATATCATTTGCAAGGTCAGATTTTGCGATTGAGCCTGGCCAGTGTTGAGAAACCTGGCTTATGGAAAATTTCCTATATTGACAAGGTTGTTCACCGATCTGTCACACTAAACCACAAAACACTTGCTATCATTCTAAATCTGAAAATCTGACAGCCGAGGCAGCTTGTTTTCTCAGTGTAACCAACCACCACCATTTCCCTGGCAGAAATATTATACAAGTGTTGTTGCATTTTACTGCTTAAGAAAGCAATATACAGTCTGATCAATCACAGAACAGAAAAATATCAGAAGCCTGTATGTAGAAGTCTCTGGAGATGCTGCCTGATGTGTCCTCTTCTCACTCATTAGGATTCTAGATTTTTTTTTCATATTTATACTCTGCAGATATTGTTTTGTGGAATGTCTTGCCATTTTTTAGTGCATCCTGAAAAGCACAATTTTTGATGAAGCCGAATTCACTTTCTTTTGGCTGTGCTTTTGATATATTTATATTTAAGAATCTTGCCTAAAGTCACTCAAAAATAAATCCAATATCTGTTTTCTTCTGAAATTTTCATGGTTTCAGCTCTTTGGCCTAAGAGCAATTTCAAGTCAACTTTTGTCTATGATGTAGAAATTCCATTTGATTGTTTTACATGTGGTTATCCAATTATCATGGCATTTGTGGAAAAGAATATTTTTCCCTACTGACTTGTCTTCATACCCTTGTCAAAAATCATTCAACCACACATGTGATGTTGCTTTCTGGAGTCTCAATCTCATGCCATTGATCTGTATTTCCATCTTTTATGTCAGTATCTGGAGAACGCTTGTAGCTTCATAACAATTTTTATAGTACTACAATACACATGAAATTCATCACTTTAATCATTTTTCAGCTTTCAGTTCAATGGCATAAGGTACATTTACATTGTTGTTCAACCATCATCACTGTTCATGTTCAGACCTTCTTCATCGTCCCCCAAGTAATAAACTATTTAAGAACAGGGAGTCAAAGAAACCTTTTCTCTTTTCTCCATGATTGGCTACTCTAGGAATGGAATCAGTTTACCAATTTCTTCAACAGACTGATGAGATTCTGAAAGGAAATGTGGATCCTAAATTTATAGATGAATTTCGAGAATAGTGAGTTGTTAACAAGGTTAACTCTCCCAATTAAAAGAAAATGATTTGTACTTCCACGTATCTTGATCTGTTTTAATTTCTCACATGAGTGTGTGTGTGGCAGAGAGGAGGAAGGGACAGAACAACAAGAGTGAAGGCACTTTCCCCATCTACTGGTTCACTCTCCCAAATGTTTGCACTGGCTAGGAGCCAGGAACTCCAGGTCTCTGGAGTGGCAGGAACCCAGCTACCTGAATTACCACTACTTGGGTCTGCAAGAAAGCAGAAACCAAGCTGGAGCCAGACTGACTCTGATATGGGGGTGGGCATCCCAACCAGCGCCTTTGTCACTAGACCAAATGCCCACTTCTCCACATTGTTTCAAAGCTTTCACAAGTCATGGATTGCTATTTATTTATAATGACTTTATTCTCCTTGATATTATCACAAACAGAATTATCTTCTTCATTGTATTTTTGGATCATTGCCTGCTAGTATACAGGTTTCTTTTACCCTCTTCGCTTAGGATTTTTTCTAATATATAAGATCATGTCATCTGCAAGTGTATATATATATATATACACACACACATATAAACATATATGTGCATATACATACATATCTATACATAGAGAATTTTTTCCAATTTGTATGTCCTTGCCTTTTTTTTTAATGATTTGTTTATTTGCTTCAAAGTCAGAGTTGTAATGACAGAGGGAGAGAAATCTTAACAACTGGTTCACTACTCAAATAGCTACAATGGTCCCATCACTTAGGTCATCTTCTGCTACTTTTCCCAAGCCACTGGAAGGGAGCTGGATTCACAGTAGAGCAGCAGGGACACAAACCAGCACCCATTTGGGAGGCGGGTGTTGCAGGTGGTTGCTTTATCTGTTGTACCACAACGTTGGCCCCCAAAATTCCTTTTTCTAACAAAAAACATTTGAGAGGCAGACAGAAAAAGCGAGCTCCCGTGTATTGGTCTGTGAGCATCACCACTGGCAGCTTCATTACTAACCCACACATTCCAGTAGGATTCTTACTGTGCAGAAGCAGTGAAAACACTAAGCCCAAGACGTCAATCCTTACAGAGAGGACTGCTCATAAGCTTGGTCCTTGGCTGTCACCTGGGAACTTGGATCCCACCACTTCCTGATTAGAAAGGCTCATCATGCCTCAACTGTGAGAGTCCAGTTCATTCTGAGCACCTGCTTTTCTTCAGGAACTCCAGGGTCTAGGCTTATGCTAAGCAGACAGTCCCTACACGACTGATTCCCAATGAAAGGTGTAGACATCAAGGCTCAGATGAACTTTCCTGGCAGACAATATTTCTGATAAAATGTTGCTGGAAGAGATTAAGTGCTTCCCATGTGATTTCACTAGGCTAGAACTCTTGAAATCCTGCAGCTAATATATTCTTGAGGGCACCACCTACAACATTCCCTTTGCTGCAATAAAGCAGCCACAATCAGCCATGACTGCAAATGTCTTTAAAGTCCTGTAAACATCCCAGCAAATCTTCAGACCTGGTGTGGCCTTGTTGGGAACCCCTGACATTTTTCTTATTCCTGATTTTAAGAAGAAAGTAGCCAGTTCTTCATCATTAAGTATGATTTTATCCATGGGGCTTCCACAGATGGTCTGTTAGGTTGAAGAAATTCTATCTCTATTATACCCTATTTTTAGCTTATTTAAATTAAAACATATTTCTTTGAAAGTGTTATTAATCTTTGCTCTGTTGCTTTGGATCTCTAGCGGCCTGCAATGGCCAGTGCCGGGCCAGGCTGAAGCCAGATGCCAGTTCTTCCAGGTCTCCCACATGGGTTGCAGGGGCCTAACACTCAGATCATCCTCCTCTTTTTCCAAGCAACTACTAGGCAGCTGAAGTAGAGCAGCTGGGACACAAGCTGGTGTCCACAATCACAGGTGGTGGCTTTACTTGCTATACCACAAAGCTGGCACATTATTATTATTATTATTATTATTATTATTATTATTATTTAACTCAGGGACTCGTACTGTCATACATGAGTTACAGCACCTCCCACCCACCACCCCAATGATGGTTTTAATCCCAGCTGCTCTGTTTCTGATCCAGCCATTTGGTACTGGTCAAGAAAAAGCAGAAGATGCCCAATGCTTTGGCCCTTGCCACCGTGTAGGACACTTGGACGACATTACTGGTGTCTCACTTCAGCTTGGTGCAGCCATGGACGTTACAGGCATTTGAGGAGTGAATCAGCAGATGGAAGATCTTGATCTCTCTCCTTTTTTTCCTCTCTCTCACTGTGCCTTTCAAGTAAATAAATCCTTAAGAACAAAAACTGAAGTCATGAAAGGGCATCACATTTTTGTCCAAAGCCTTTTCGGCATTACTGAGATGGCCTGTGGTTTTTATCATGTACTCAATGAACAGATTTTATTACATCAATTTTCATATTAAACAAGCCCCACATGCTTAAAATAATTCACACTTTGTGGTGAACTTCTATCACAGAAAGCAGACAAATGTAGGAAAACAATCTAATACATGACATCAAGTAGTTGGTAATTGTAGTGGATGTTTTAAAAAAAGTAGGGGGAGAGGGAAAGTATGCTGAGGAAAGAAAATGGTAGGCATGGGTGATACTAGCACTATTCAGAAAGGCTCCTCTGAGGTAACAAAATTTAACCAAAGATCAGAATGATCCCAGACAGACAATCAGAGGGAAAATGACTGCAGGTGGAGGGCCAAGCAAAGCACGAAGAGCAGGAAGCAGGTGCAAGCTTAGTGTGTTTATGGTCACAGCCTTAACAGCAAGAAGGCTGCCAGCATCAAAGGAGTGAGAATAAGATTAGGAAGAAAAACAGAGCGTAGGTCATACTGTGGGTCACCGTACAGAAACGTAGATTTATTGTAATTGCGATGAGAGGGCTTCGCAGCATGTTCCTCGGCCCACCAAGACGACGACCCTGCCCCTGGCTTCCTACCTCACCTCTGCCTGCCCAAGCACCTAGCATCTCTTCCGGAACATGCTCCTCAACTTAAAGCTCCCTCACCTCCCCGGGGCCACCTCCACTGACCTCGCCAGGGACCAAGTCTGATCAGTTTTCTTTCACAGAACTGTCTGCTGCATCTTTGTAGCCCCAGAATGTAACAGCGGTGGGTGTTGCATAAATGTTCGCGGAAATAAAAAGTTTCAACCCATTCGGTGGAGCGAGTTCTATCCCTAGGACCAGGATCCCACCCCTGTTTGGATGCTGTACTCGGGAGGCGCGAGCCGACTGACTGCTGGAGACACCACAGCCCTGCTCACTTTGCTACCAAGCAAAGCCTTCGCTTTTCAGGGGTGCTGTTCTGGCTCTGCGAGGACCAAAGTCCCGACCTGCTAGCATGCTTTTGCCCGTCCTTACAGGGACCCTGGGGTGGGGCCGTGCATGGAGGGAAGCTTAATTTTTTCCAGCTCTGCCTCCAAAACCAGCTGACAAACTCTGCACCTTCTAGACAAGCACACAACATCCCTCTACTCTTTTCTCCTTGGCAACCAGTCACAGCGGCGCTGCCCGCTCATCAACAGCGTCCAGCGTCGCGCCGCCCACCTGCAACTCATAGCTCCGCTCCTGTCTTTTACCCTACACTCCCCAGCTCCCAATGTCTCTAGCGCGGGGCTCCCCGCACCACTCACCTAGGATGCGGGTGATGCCCAGGGTCAGCTTCTCTAGGTGCGGCTTGCTGGAGCTCGGCAGCAGGGGCGGCGTCTCCTCCATGGCTCGCGTCCTTGCCAGGCGCGCGGCCGGGACAGCAGCAGGAGCCGGCTTGGAGTGAGGGTCCGGCCGGAGGAAGGCGGGGCTCCGCCTCAGCGCCAGGGCCGTCAAGTCCACGGCATGCCGGGAGCTGTAGTTTTCGGCTCCTGCGACAGCTGTGGGGAGGAGATGGGGGCCCCGGCCTGGTCTCGCAGTAGTAGCTCCGTGGGGCGTTCGTTCCCGCGGCCCTGGTTTCGGATCCACACTGCACCGCCGGGACACCGCCTCCCCTCTGCCCGGGCCCTCTCGCCCCGCCGGGGCCGGGCACGCAGGCGGGGACGGGCCTCTTCGCGGAGCGGCCAATGGGGACTGAGCCTGGAGGCCGGGGCGTGGCGGCCCCGGCGCGACGCCCGGAGTGGCGGTTGTTTCAAGATGGCGGACGCGGCGGGCCCCTCCCGCTCGGAGGCTGCTGCGTTCTGGACCCGGGATCGTATCCTTTGCCCTCCTGGCAGGGGGCGCCGGCGCCCTCCCGGGGGCGGCGAGGGGCGAGCGGTCCCGTGGGAATCTCAGTCGAGAGGAGACTCCTGTGCTAGCGCGAGGGGCGGGGGTCGTGCTCTCCGGCTTGTCCAGGTGCAAAGCTTTCGCTTGCTGGGTTATCAGGTGTCTCCTGGCTGGAATCCCAGGTGTCGAGGCGCAGCGCAGATGCTTACAGGCCCTCTCTGGCTGAGGGCTTTGGACAGTTGCCCTGGAGTCGTGACCCAGCCTGAGACTGGGAGGGTCTCTCTGCCCCGCTTCCTGGGGTGAACCCAAGCTGACAGAGGGTACGGAGTGAGGTGGTGGAGGGGCGAAGAGGTGTGGGCAGGGCAGGGATGACTACTGACTGTCAGGGAACCTTTTCCTCTTCGTTGAGGCTTTCTCTTAGTCTGCGATGTTAGGGTAACCAGTCAGGAGTTTGTGGGACTTTAGATATGCTGTGGGAAGTACTGTCACTGCTCTGTGGTCAGTTGTGAGAGCTGCAGAGATGCGAATCCGTGAGCCTGGCAGTAGTGCTGTGGACTGCGTGGGGATTGAGCATTGGGGTTTGTGTGACAGGAGTGATTTTTTCCCTGGGTTAGGTAGAGCTTTGAATTGACACTGCGTGTTCGTTTAGAGGGGCGTTGCCTGGAAGGAGGGCAGATAGACCCTGGCAGGCGCGAAACTGTCCCTGAGCTAAGACTGGTGGTGACATTTTTGAAAGCTTTGCTCTTAACTTTGTCAGTCAGTCTTAGGACGTTCTGCTAAGCTTCCAAGGAAAACTTGCAAAGTTACATTATTAGTTGGCAAGATTAGACTGTCATGTGAGGAGAGAGGGCTGTATTTGCTTGTTGTGCTGCTAAATGTGTTGTGTTAGGCGCTGACTGGATGTAATTACCACTTGTCTCCCATAGGTTGATGCACATGAAATCGCATAAAGATTGTAAGTGAAAACATGATAGTGCACTGTGGAAATTACATATTTTTACCTGTCAGTAGAAAGGAGAAGATGGTGTGGGCATTGGGGGACTACCGGGCTGAATTAAGAAGTCAGAAAATTGAGTTGAATCTTTTCTCATGAAATACTGCCTCTGCATTGATAGGATTTTGTGGCAGGGAAAATCCTGAGCAGTTAGTTCAAAACAGTCAATGGTGGTGTTCTGATGTAGGATAAATTCTTGCAGGTGGGAGTGGAACTATACTCTATTGCGGTGCAACTGATTAAATTAATTGACGGGTGTGGGCTGAACCTGTTTTTAGTTTAGCCCCATATTTATAAATGTAGTTCCATCACCTCCTAATTCATGTGAAATACTTGTATATACTCCCTTACTCTTCACTCTTTCAAAATGTAATGTAAGATACTACCTTTACCTTAATAGAAATTGAAATTTTATGGGGGAAAAGAATGGTGGTGATTACAACCAGTGAAATCCAGCCATAGAAAAAGAATTGCAAGGTTACTAATATCACCTGTTTCCCCTGCTTGTTCCACCCAGTGATCCACTACCACCCAGATTCAGCTGTTTTCATTTTAAATCACCATAGGCCATCAAAGCAGTGTCAGATGTGAATCTATGACTGAATGCTTGCTGAAAGACATGATAGTTCTGAATCATTCGGTCTAGTCATGTATCATAAGCTCTTGATCACTTTTCTTGTCACATTGATAATGTCCCAGTCCATCCTAGAGCTTTAGAGTAGAATTTTCTGTAGAAAAAGACCAAAATATATGTATCTGTAATAGGTATTTCTTTTATACATTGGAAAAATTTCTTTAGATTCTTGACCTAAGTAATTGAGAAATGTGATTGCGAAACTTCCTAATCCTAGATGGAAGAGAGATCATTTCTCATTGAATGTCACTTTTTTTTTTTTTGCAGTGCTGTGAATGGTGTGTCTCCAGCAGAGAATGATTCACCACTGCTGTTGAGTACAAAACATGCTTTGTGCCAAAGGTGTAAACAATGATTATTCTATGTTGTCATGTTGTGGATTAAATTAAAATACACTCCTTCCACTGTAAATTGCTTTCCTGTTTTGTTATAGCTCTTGGGAGTGTCACAATGAGCTAGTGTTTCTTCAGTATCTAAATCTGATTGCTTATATACTCGCAGGTATGTTAGCATTAGTAGTGTTATTTAACTTGATTTTTAGCAAATACAAATTACAAGGGACCTGATCAGAATATTATAAAAGCTGTAACTCTGTCATCAAGTTTTCAAATAAAAATAGACAAAGATTTATATCAATATAAAAATAATATACTATCCCGGAAAGTCTTGGTGGTTGGTAATAATTCCACATATGTATGTTGCTAGCAAGTAATTTTCACATCCAGTGCTGTAGAGTGGGCAGTAAGGGAGAGGAATGTCCACGCAGTCCATGACTTCAGCCTGGGTTTCTTGTCACTACTTAAATTTTGGGAGTTTGCATGGAACCAGCATTAAAGCTGCCTCTGAAGCGAAGAGCTAAGATGCACATAGAACCCTATGGCCCATCAGTGTTCACATATACTTCACACATACTACATATTCAAATTTTTCATAAAATACACTTTTGGGGGGAAATGCTGTATTTTAAGAAGATAAATATTTGGATTCTTCTAAAGAACATTACATATTAATAAAATTAAGGTAGATCGCAAATCATGAGAAACAGTAGTTTGGATGAAGATAATGTGAAATGTTCTTATTATGAATCTTTTTTTAAGGTTTATTTATTTTTATTGGAAAGGCAGATATATGGAGAGCAGGAAATAGAGGGAAATAGAAAAATCTTCCATCTGCTGATTTACTTTCCAAGTGGCCACAATAGCCTGAGCTAAGCTTATCTTCAAGCTAGGAGCCAGGAGCTTCTTCTGAGTCTCCCACGCTGGTGCAGAGTCCCAAAGCTTTGGACCATTCTCTACTGCTTTCCCAGGCCACAAGCAGGGAGCTGGACGGGAAGTGGAGCTGCTGGGACATGAACCAGTGCCCAAATGGGATCCCAGAGGATACAAGGCAAGGATTTTTTTTTTATTAATTACGTTGCATTATGTGACACAGATTCATAGGCTCTGGGATTCCCCCATCCCTTCCCTGTCCCTCCCCCCTTGGTGGATTCCTCCACCTAGTTGCAGTATTACAGTTCAAATTAAGTCAAGATTCTTTTTTTTTGCAGTCATATACCAAGCATAGAGTCCAGCATCTTATTGTCCAGATAAATTCAACAGTTTCTTGGGGAGACCTTCTCTGGTCTGAAGGTAGAGCTGGTAGAATATTGTCCCGATCAATTAGAAGCTCCGCACAACATCAACAACAATTTACAACATTATAGAATTAATTGACATAATATTGAGTAATCAATACGTTATAACAGTGCAAGTTTTTAACCACCTCCTGTGATTACTTCTTTGACCCTTCAATTTTTGTTTGTATTCAGCACCGGCTGCTATACACCTTAAAGTGGCTATAGGGTATTATTCAGCTGTTTTGTGTCTGTTTTCATTTTAGTATTCAGCAGTTTATTGTGTTGACGCATAATTTTGCTGTACTTGGTAGATTTTAGGATAGTCTTAAACTGGCTTATAAACCTAGCCAGGACACAAGGCAAGGATTTAACCATTAGGCTATTTCATTGGGCCCCTTAATCTGTATTTTTAAAAATGTATTGTAATCAGGACTGGAGTGGTAGCCTAGTGGCTCAAGTCCTCACCTTGCATGCACCAGGATCCCATATGGGTACTGCTTCGTGTCTCAGCAGCGCTGCTTCCCATCCAGCTCCCTGCTTCTCACTTGGGAAAGCAGGTGATGGACGGTCCCAAAGCCTTGGGACCCTGTACCCACATGGGAAACCGGGAAGAAGGTCCTGGCTCCTGGCTTTGGATCGGCTCAGCTCCAGCTGTTGTGATCACTTGAGTAGTGAGTCAAATGGACAGAAGGTCTTCCTCTCTGTCTCTCCTCTTCTCTATATATCTGATTTTCCAATAAAAAACAAAAACAAAAAAATTCTTGGAGTATAGGGATTCCAATCCTCTAAAAAAATGTGTTGAATTCATTTTAGAGTTTTTATGTTTGAAAAGACATTTGCCATTGATGAGCCTAGAATAAATTTTGTGTACATAATTTGGGTGAGATAGAGATCATGAAAGTTGTTGAACAGTCCCTCATAAAATTCAATACCAATTTCATTCTTTCATAGATGACTTACAATGAGATGCTTATAGAAATACATACATACATATGTGTGTGTGTATGAAAAACAAGGAGAGTTCCCAGCTTTTGGTTCACTCTACAAATAACTACAATGGCTAGAGCTGAATTAGGACTTAATCCAGCAGCCAGGAACACAATGCATGTCTTCTGCATGGTTGGCCAAAACCCAATCAATTGAGCTATCACCACTGCCTCCCAGGGAGTTAGAAGCCAGATTTGGGGTGAAGGGTGAGCATTTGACAGTACAGTTAAGATGCTGGTTAGGATGCTCACATCCTGGAATCAGAGTATCTGACTTTGATACCTGGCTCCCTTCCTTCCTCTTGCTTCCTACTAATGCATACCCTGGGAGACAGTGATGATGGCTCAGATAGTTGAGTCCCTGCCACCCACCTGGGAGATGTAGAAGGCATTCGCGGCTTCTGGCTTCAGCCCAGGTCCAGCCATGGCTGTTGGGGGCTTTTGAAGGTATGAGCCAATGAACGGGATTCTCTTTATCTCCCTGTTCTTCTCAAACAAATATTAGAAAGGAGGGAGGGGAAAGGAGGTAGCCAAAAAAAAAAAAAAAAAGAAAAGGTATCATAAAGAAAGAAGCCAGGAATCCATGCTAGGTATGAAGTGTAGGTATCTTCTAGAGTAAATGCTGGTTCTTGATACATAACATTTTCCTGAGATAAGACCATTAATAAAAAATAGATTATATGCTCAAGAACTATAGGTGCCATGCAGAAAGACAAGCAGGAAAGACTTAAGTCGGAGGGAGAGGAAAATGGGTTACAGGAAGAGAGGTTTGCAGTTATAAATACCTGCCTGAATAGGAGTTGAAATCTGAATCAGAAGGTGATCTGTGACCAGCATCTCAAAGGAGGTGAGGAAGTGATCCATAATAATGCTTGAAGAAATCACATGCAAAAGCTCTGAGTTAGTAGCTTGCATCACTCATTAGTAAGTATAGGGAGATGAGCAGTAAGCAATGTAATCAGGTCAGAGTAGTAACCTGGCATGGAGGGTCAGGCCCTTGTTAATATTCTGGCTTTTTGTCTGAATGCAAGACATCTTAAGTTTTGAAGTGCTCCTTCTGACCACTGTGTGAAAAAGTCTGTTGAGGGGTTAGGTATAGAAATCAGAGCTGTTGCAGAGATGATTGCCGTCCTGTGAGAGGCAGAAAACATGGATGACAAACAGGAGTTCTGTTGAGAAGTAATTAGTGTCTATGTTTTAAAGGTCAAGTCAGCAGGGTTTTTAAATTTGTGATATGAGAGATACAGGAGTCATGAATGATTCCATGTTTTGGCCTGGGTAGCTGCACAGTTGAAATTGCCTTTTAGGGAGGTGATGATGCTGTGGGAGCAGCCGTTTTTGAGATGAAAGTTAAAGCTTCAGTCCTGGATATGTTGAATTCAAGATCTTTTCTAAATGGCAGTGTCATGCTTAGGGGATTTGGCACCTACTGGAGATTAATTAGGCAGAATTCATGATGTTGATAGTATTTAAAAACGTAAGAACTGATTGAAATCACGAAGTGAACGAGTGGAGGAAAAGAGATAAGGCGTATCAGCATGGAAGGATCCAGAGTCTAAGAAGCAATAGTAGAAAAAGGAGGAAAATTATGAATTAAAAATGTCTTTGTAGTTAAGAAAGGAGTTTTAGGGAGATGGTGGCCAGGAATGACATGTGCTATTAATAAATCAAGTACACAAAATCTGAATTAACTAATGGTGTTAACAATTGTGCCACTGTATCCTTGGTAAAAGTAGGGTCATTTGGGCTGATGAAGTCAAAAGCTTCTTTGTTCTAAGCTCAACACTGAGAGTAGAGGAGTTGAGAATAGCATTTGTGTCTCTTGAGAAGTTTTGCTGTTGAGAGAACACAGATGGGTTAGTAGTTCACAGAGATGTAGAAACAAGGGAGGCTTTTCTTTTCAGGAAAAAAATGATTACATTTTTGTTTGAAGTAGAAATTTTAATAGGAGAAAAAGCCTGGTTTGGGGGGAAAAGAGAATAATATCGGAAACAGTGTCCTTAGGTTAAAAAAAAAAAATCCTAGAAAAGCAGTGGAAAGGAAAGCAGTCTGTGAGAGGTTGGAGCAGCTGAGTTGTTGGAGTTGCTGGGTAAAGGTTAGGAAAACTCTGTATAGCTGGTGTTTTTCACAGAAGTGGGAAGCTGAGAGTAAGGATGGAAGTGATGATGTCAGATTTCAAGGGGACAGAGAAGGGATGAAATCACTTGCTTGGGCTTCCTCAGACCAGGGTGAAATGGAGTAGATCCCCAGCAGCTGATCTCTCTGGGAACAGGTTCTAGCGAACAGGCAAGGGAAGCATAACGTGCTAGTTTGTGTTTGTTTCCTGGCTGTTTGTGTCTCCTAAAACATTTTAAGATCCATCCTTGATGTTTTAGGAAATTGCAGTTTTAGAGGTAATGGCCATTATTAGCCCAAATGTTAAAGTTGTACAAGCTCATGTATTGCTGTCAAGAGTTGGTAGGAAGAGGCCAGTGCTGTGGCTCTGCAGGCTAATCCTCCACCTTCAAGTACCAGCATCCTATGTGGCTGCCGTTTAGTGTCCTGGCTGCTCCACTTCTGATCCAGCACCCTGCTAATGTGTCTGGGAAGGCAGTCAAGAATGGCCCAAGTCCTTGGTCCCCAGTACCTATGTGGAGAACTGGAAGAAGTTCCTGGACCTGGCTTTAGATCTGCTCAATTCCAGGTATTGCGTGGCCATTTAGCGAATGAATCAAAGGATGAAAGATCTTTCCCTTTCTGTCTCTCCTTCTCTTTCAACTATCTAACTAACTAACTAATTTTTAAAAGGGGCTATTAGGAAGCCATGGCAGCTCAGACAGGAAGCACCACTTGAGTATTCTGGAATTCCTTGGATTCTAAGCATTTCTAATCAGTAGTCCCTGAAAAGACTTCATTACCAGGATTTAGACTATGCTGAAATATGCATATATTAACTTTGGTCAGGTTATGAAATTCATTCCAGTTTTGTCTAGAAGGATATAGTTAATACTTGCTTTGTGTAAGAATATTTGGAAAGAAAACAAGGACAGAGACCTTTGGAACTTTATATATTAGGGGAAAAAATCTGCTTAGATGCTGCTTTCTTGGATATATACTAGATTATCAAATTCTAGGCACATCTGGATTTAGATACAGTTCTGAATAATTTTTTTTCTGGAAAGAAAGCCTTCTTATGATGTTAACTTTTAAATTTCTCTTTTTGAAACTCAAAGTAGTTCTTTTGTATTAAATTTCAACTTTTTCAGTAGGGTTTCTTGGGATATATATGACTGTACTGCAGAATAATAAATAATTAGTTTTGTATTTGCATGATTGGCTTTTCCTCAAACCATGCTGCTCTTCAAAGTTAAAGCCCACCCTGAAATCATTTATTTCTTATGTCTAAGAATAATTTTTTAGTTTTCCATTCATGAGTAAAGAGGAACATGTAACTCCTTGTTTTTAAAAGGAAAAGAAGCCTGACAACAGAAAGGGTATAGTTTATCTCACTTGGGAAAAAAAGAATAAAAGTTGTTTTTTTTTTAATAAAGCTTTCTAAAATTCTTAGCATGTAATTGTCAGTATATAAAGAAGAAATTTTGAAGAATTTTAATTTTTCTGCATGTAACAATCACTTTCTAGCTGTGGTTTTTAAAAGTGCTTATAAATTTCCCAAAAAAGATGCTGAACTATAACAGATACACAGAAAAGAAGTAGCACTGGGATATTGAATGTTCTTTCATAGTGTTTTCCTTCATGTCCTGCTACATAGTTTCTGATGAAGAACAATCAGTAATATATGTTCCAGGTATGATACTCTGTCTTAAGATTTGGGAAACCTTTGTTGAGTAATGGGAGAAAATATCAGGAAGACATTGCAGGTTTTCTGTTCTGAATACTGGATAGTAGTACATCAAAACCTAACGTTGGTGTTTTGAACATTTAGGGAGTCTGTTGAAGTTTGAAATGCTGGCCAAGTCAGTGGTTAATGAATCTGTAGAATACTTCACATGTTAAAGGACATAAGTGTTTCTTTTATGAATCATAGCCCAGGTTTAATATTTCTAAGAAAAATGTGAGAAATTTTTGATGCAAAGTATATTGAAGAGACTCCTTAAAATTTGCTGATTCTAACTAGATGTATAGTAAAGCTGAACCATTACAGGCACTCTAATTTGAAAAATATCTTCAATTTCTCACTGAATATCTGACTTGTAATTTCTTAATTTTAGTATGAATTATGAACACTCAGAACTTTTTCAAAATTCAGTTCAATCTTAAAGTATTTCTATATAACCTTTTCATAATTCATTACGCATAAAGATATATTTAAAATGAAGTTTAAAAAGTAGAAGTGTTTTTCTTATCAGGTCTCATAAATTAAAGGATACCAAGAAAGAGAGATTAATGTGTGTATGTTGGCGGGGGGGCCTTTGGGAGAATGAGAAGATACAATTTTGAAATCTTGCTGAATGAAAATCCTTAGGAATTTCTACCGAAGGAAATACCAGATCAAGACACAAGTTGATGAGTTCAAAAGCTGATGCAAAAGTGAAGACTTCCAGGGTGACTGAAGCTTCCGTTTCCATGGAGACAATGCGAGGTGCAGGGGATTCTGCAGATGAACAGGTCAGTCATTCCGTAGTGTTTTTCTCGGTAAGTGCTAAACAGGAAGCTTTGGAAGCACATTAGGTGATCAATCTGGAAGCATTCTTAAAGAGGATTCTTGGGCCCCTCGATACTGGTTATGAACAGAGGGGATTTAGATTACTCTGGGGTTCTCTCCAATGTACCTAGATTTGCACTAAGCCTTAGCTAAGAAATGTGTTATGTTGGTGTGTCTCCAAAAAATATATATGTGTGGCATTAATAAATGGAATTAATAAGAAACATTAAAAAATCAAGCATGTTTTTGTGATTGTTATTCTTGTGAATTAATTGATGGATGAACACTTTTATGTAAGATGGTTTATTAAAGGAAAATTCACCTGTATTATCATTTATTGTTGTTACTCTATTGGGAAAATAATGTTTTAAAGTGGTTTGCTTTCTGTAGCACCAGTAATTGATTTTTCCCTCATCCTTTATAACGGTAGTAATGTTTGTGAGTTTTTTTGGCACATTTTCTGTTTGGCTCATTTGTTTTATTTTGCTTCATATTTTATCTCTCCAACTTGAGTTTAAATCGGGGTTTGGAATCTGTAACCTGTGGACCAAATCATACAGCTATCTTTTTAATACATAAAGTGCTTTTGGAATGCAGCTATGCACATTCTTTGATCTACTGTTTATGAATGTTTTTGTATGTAAGTAACAGAGTTGCTTTGTAGAGTATATGCCAACAAAATAAAGCATTTAGTGTTGGATCCTTCATTGAAAAAGCTTCTCAGCTTGTCATGTTCAGTTTTCAAGACCTTTCCTGTATTTGGGTTGATACTATTAATTATGTGATAGTCCACAGGATTTGACTGTGATTACACAAAAGTGTGATTATGTCACTTGTATCCTTAGTGTACCCACTTTGCACTGGGGAATAAATAGTTGAATTTGCAGGCTCTTCTCAAAAATTCAGTTTCTTTACACACAAGTTTGATTTGTATTGAGCAGTAACCTTTTGGATTAAGTCTGTGTATTTTTCCTGTAACATTAGCTATCAGTATTACTGGTGTTATTTTGGTTGATCCTTTGGTAATTGTAATATAACTCTTTAATTTGTCACAGCCTATTTTTAAATGATATTTTTCTACTTCATTTATAGATTAAGGTAAATTTCAATTCTCCCTATTGATTTTTATAATACTGTTGTCATATTTTTCTTCTATGCACAAACTCTAAAATACTTCCTTTTACTTAAAGTGATTAAAGTGTAATTTTTTTCCAAATTGAAGTATAATTTATATATTATGAAATTCACTCTTTTAAGGCCTAGAATGTGATGTTTTCTTTATTATTTTTGATGATACAGTTTCATAGACACAGGGATTCCTCCTCCCTCTCTCCACTCACACTGTTTTCCCCCATATTATTATACTAGTTACAGTTCTTCAATAGCAGTCACAGGTCCAACATTCTGCTATTTACTGTGTTATGGTGTTGTAGGTATAGACAGTGATAGATAGTTCAGTATCCCATTGTCAAGGTATACTTAACAGTTTCATTGGGAGTCTTCCTTTTATTTGGAAGTGGAAATGCATGCTGCAGCATCTCTTTACTTCCTGGTATGCTTATCTTCATTATACAGTTAATCTATGAGACTGTATATACAAACATGTTTACCTGTATAGCTACTTCTGTTGTATTTTGCATGAAGGTTGGGTTATAAAAGAGAGAGAACATAATGATATTTGTCCTTTTAAATTTGGCTTATTTACTGAGCTCTAGTTGGGATCATTTTGCTGTAAATGGTAGAATTTCATTCTCTTTAATGGCTGAGTAGTATCCCATAGAGTAGATTTACCAGAATTTCTTTATCTGTTTCTCTTTCAACGGGCATCAGAGTTGTTTCCATATCTTTGTTGTTGTCACTTGTGTTGTTAATGTTTCATTTTGTCTGTTCACCTGAAACCTAATTTTGAGATGTTCTTATAAGATCATGTAATTGAGAGTGGTGATAGTTTTATACATTCCTTTACACTTTGGATGCCTTTTATTACAGTTGCCTTTTAAAGATTTTAAAAGCTCATCCATCACAACTTTTAAATCTGGCCATACATTGGTGGTCGCACAAATGGCAGCAATCCTGTGACTTCCTTTTCCATGTTACCTGTCATGCTCTTGGATTCCCTGAGTTTGAGTAACATGCCTATTAGTGATGCCTAAGTACTAGGCAGAACTTTCTGAAGCATGAAAGGTAGGACAGATACAATAGTATTTTAGAACATAGCCCAGAAGCTATGATGGAGTGCTTATCTTCTGGTTAGCAACTGGGATCCTGAACAGTATGTACCCTACATCTAGAAAGGGGATCATACCTTGTTGTAAAAATGAAATGGAATAATAAGTGAAAAGTCTTAGCATATTACTAGAGTGGGGCCCAGCACAATAGCCTAGTGACTAGATCCTCGCCTTGCATCTGCTGGAATCCCATTTGGTGCTGGTTCATATCCCAGCTGCTCCGCTTCTCATCTAGCTCCCTGCTTGAAGCTGGGAAAACAGTAGAGAATGACCCAACGCCTTGGAACCTTGCACCCACATGGGAGGCCCAGGAGAAGCTTCTGGCTCCTGGCTTCAGATCAGCTCAGCTCCAGCTGTTGTGGCCACTTAGGGAGTGAATCAGAGGATGGAAGATCTTTCTCTCTGTCTTTTCTCTCTGTAAATCTGCCTTCCCAATAAAAATGAATAAATCTTAAAAAAAAAAGAGTATCACTAGATGTTAATTATTACCGTTACTACTCTTTAGTCTAGTACTTATTAGAATCAAACTTAGGATACTTTACATAATTGTGCCTCTGTTTCATATACCCTTAAAGAAAATTAATCACTGTCCTCCTTTAAATGTTTGTTTTTATGACATTTTGCAAGAGACCATTGCTTCCCTAGCGTTAGGTAGCGTTTAAAGCAGAAAAGGCATGTACTTTGAAATTCTTTCTATGTAAATTTTGTGCTGTCCACTGATAGGCAGTGCATTTCTCAGATGAAAAATACTCAAGAGATTTAATAGGTTTCTCAAAAAGATTTAAAAATTATTTTTAGAAAGAATAAACCAATAGATTTTCCTCTTGTTTTAGAATTTCTGCAAAGGTGGAACAAGGAGTGCATCATTGAAAGATTTATGTCTTGAAGATAAAAGACGTATTGCAAACTTAATTAAAGAACTTGCCAGGTAAGACAAAACCATTTATGAAGTGATTATGTAAAGCACAACTTTTTTTGGAAAACAAAAAATTAGAAATATGATTTCATGTTATTTATGTCTTTGATCTCATTGGAGCATAGACCAAAAAAAAAGGCATTTTCTGGTGAAAAAAAGGTTTTAAAAGCAAAGAAACAATAGAATCAAGCCACTCTCCAATTTAGATTTTCTTGCTTTCCAAAATTATATATTTTTGCTTGGGAATATATATATATTCCCAAATTATATACATTTAAAGGCATGGTAGTAAAACCACAAGAATATTTGCACTTTGCTAACTCCTACAGCTTTCAAATAAACACATTTGGATTTTGAAAATGATAATTCTTACTTGCTTGGAATTAGTATTGCATTTTGTTAATATTGAAGATGACATATTTACTGTGTATAATTTCATTGTGAAATACATGTCTGGTTCGGGGGGTTCTTAAAAATACTTAATAAAATTTTATACACACATATATACACACACATGATATGGAACTACTGAGTCTAAGTTGTAAAAGTTAAATTGAGGAAGAGATCACAGCTAAAAGTTGATAAAAAAATAATGACAGTTATTATTATTCAATTGTGTGTTTGGATATAGAATTTTTCCTTTGAGTGAGCCAGCTGTGTAAGATGTTTCAAAGCATATTCTATTGAGGTCTAACAATAATGCTTGTGGAGGCTTTTATAAAGTGATTGAAGTTAAAAATTTATTCCACTTTGTTATAGAAGCAGATGAACCAAAAGAAAAAAAAAGTCCTCTTTTGGGGACCAGAGCACACGGTATGAGAATTGAAAGTACACGCCTTAATCTAAATTTGATATTCCACTTGAAATAAGCAGTAATCTCTTTCATTAGAATCATTAGGCTATTGTAGTGTCTAAAGTATAACTTTCATTAACATCATTGGTTTTTATTCTTGGTGCTTTGAAGATGATTTTCTCAAAATGCTTTTACCACGAAGATGGCTGTGGATGTCCTAGTGTATGTTTGTTTGATAGCATTGGAAAGCTATTTATTATGGTCCTATGATGCTGTTATTGTAATCACCACCCCATTTCATTTTAGCTGCCAGACTTGGAAAATATTGCCTGTATTAGAGCATATTATTTTGGTTTTTATAATCCTTTGTTTCCTAGCAAAATGATAATTTCTTGGTAGTTTTTCTATAGCAGGTTAGTGTGGCAGTACCAAGTGAATATAAGTCTACTTAAACTGTTAAAGATCATATTTGTTTTTAATATACAGGACCATAAAAGCAACATATTTTTAACTATCTGAAATATGCAAGATTTCTATTGTAAGGCATTGCAATTTGATTTTTTTCTACATATTCTGCCCAAACCATTTCTTTTTTAAATTCAGTCATCGAAGTAGGAATGTAAAGAATGGAATTCCATATACCTCAAGCACTGGCAACAAAGCATTCTCACCCTTTATGGTCTATTCCTCCTGACTGTCCACCGCTATCTCAAATAGCTATTTTTCCTTTGGCATCAAACATATTTTCTCTTTTTAAAAAGATTTATTGTATTTTTATTGGAAAATCAGATACACAGAAGAGGAGAGACAGAGAGGAAGACCTTCCGTCAGTTGATTCACTCCCCAAGCAGCCGCGATGGCTGGAGCTGAGCCCATCTAAACCCTGGAGCCTGGAGCCTCTTCGAGTTTCCCATGTGGGTGCAGTGTCCCAAGGCTTTGGGCCATTCTCAATTGCTTTCCAATGCCACAAGCAGGGAGCTGGATGGAAAGTGCGGCTGCTGGAATTAGAACCGGTGCCCTTATGGGATCCCAGGGTGTGCAAGGCAAGGACTTTAGCCCCTAGCTACTCTACCGGGCCCTTTTTTATCCGAAGAAGTACTCCTTAGAGCCACTTTTTTTCTTTGTATTCTATAATGTAACTTTATTTCTAGAACAAAACCTCCACTATTATTTTCTACTCTTGTTGTGTTTCGTTCTTTCATCAATCTTGCTTATACGTCAAATAAATTTGCATGAAACAATATGTACATACTTTAAGTGCAAATTTCAGTAAGCTTTGACAAATACAGGTTATATAATGCATTTACTAAAATATAAAACAATTGTTTAACTCCAAAAAGTGACTGCTAGATCTTTCGGGTTCCTTTCTCTAGCTCCCATTCCAGGCAAACAGTAGTGTTATTTCAGTCATTACAGCTTGGTTTTACATGTTCTGATGCGACATATAGAAATGACTATATTCTATATATATAGAAATGACTTTTATCGTCTAGCTTCTTTGATGCAGCATAGTAATGTGTTTGAGTATGTAGCAAAATCTGTGTAGCATTAAATTAATACTTTTTAAGTGTATATAATTCATTGGCATTAATATTCATTGCTCTGTACAGCCATTTCCATCATCCACTTCCAGAACATTTTCATCATCTCAAACTGCAACTCTGTACCTGTGTAATAGCAGCTTATTCTCCTCTTTCATACTTCTAGAACTGTAATGCTACTATGTATCTCTATGAATTTAACTCTTGTAGGAATCTCATGTAATTGGAATAATAATATTTTTGCTTTCATAACTTATTCCCAGTATAACCTTTTTTTAAAAAAAATTGTTTCATTCCCCTAACCACTGGCCAGGCTGAAGCGAGGAGCCAGGAGCCAGGAACTCCAAGGAGGTTTTCTTTGTGGATGACAGAGCCCATATGCTTGGACCATCTTCCACTGCTTTTCTCAGGCCATTAGAGAGCTAAATCAGAAAGAAGTAGGGTGGCTGGGACACAAACTGCACGCATGTGGGGTGCTGGTGTTATAGGAGGCAGCATTACCTATTATGCTACAACTTCAGTCTTTCTTAACTTTTTAAGTTGCTTTCAATGGTTCCTTGGACCATTCTTCCCTTGTTTTCTGAAGCACACTGGCATGATATTGGTTCAAAAACAGACATTCCAGGACTCCCACTGACACTTGAATATGGGATGTCAGTGTTCCACACAGTGGCTTAACTTGCTGTACTACAATTATGTCCCCTGTATTGGATCTTTCAGTCTGTATTGTGTATCTGTTTATTTAGATTTTTAAGTTTTATTTCAATAGATTTTGGTGATTTTTAGGATGCAATTGCTAAGGATGTTTTGTCATATTTATGCATACATATTTTATTTGTAAATGATTTCGTGATTTTAATTTTGGTTTTTACATATTTGTGATTACATTTTATATTGTTGAGTTATTTTTTGAAACCTTATTAGACTTGCTCACTAGTTTTAGGAGATTTTCTGTTGATTTTCTTGCAGTTCTTTTAGGTGGACTATCATGTCATTTGTAACTAGGAACAGTTATCTTTTTCAACATATATGACTTTTGTGTCTTAACTCCTGTGCTGCCTTGGACTTACAGTGCTCTGCGAGTAAAAATGGTGGGAGAACATCCTTGCTGTATTTTTCAAATGGAAAGTAGCTCATCACATTAAGTACACTGGTAGCTGTTCATTTTTGTAGATGTGCTTTATCAAGTTGTTAACTTTCTCTGTTCCTAAATTTAAAAGAATAAGAGATAGCATGCTGTACTTTATTAAATGCTTTTTTCCACATCTATTGATATAATCCCATTTTCCTTGTTAGCCTGTAGATATAGATTATATCAATTGATTTTTAGCTGTTGGACCAACTTTGAATATCTATAATAAGTCTCAGTATCAATCATTGTCTTTTACATTGCCTGATTTAATTTGCTATTTTTTGTTGTGGATTTTTATATCAAAGTTCAAGAGGTTTTTGCATGTTTTTTTCTATTTTAGTGTGTTTTCATTAAATGGTATAACAGTGCTAGCTTCATAAAGTTGAATTAGGAAATATTTCCTCTTTTCCTGCTTAATGGAAGAAATTATGAAAGTTGATGTTGATTCTTCCTTAAGTGCTAGAATTCTCCAGTGAAGCCATCTGGGCCTGGAGATTTCTTTTTGAAGAACTTTTTAATTAAAAATTCTATTTCAAGATTATTCAAGTTACCTAGTTCATCTTGGTTAAGCTTTAGGATTTGTGGTTTGCAAGAATTGTTCCATTTCCAAGTTGCCAAATTTATGAGAATAAAATTATTAATAGTGTTAGCTTATTTTAATTTCTGCAGGAGTCATAGCACCTCATTTCTGATGGTTGATTTGTATTTTTTCTCTCATTTTTTCTCAGTCTTGCTTGATTTATCAATTTAATTGATTTTTTTAGAGACCCAGATATTTGTTTTATTGGTTTTTCTGGTATCATTGATTTTTATTTTTTCTTTTATTTATATTATTTCTTCCCTTCTTGTTGCCTTGTGGTTAATTGTGTTTTCCTGTTTATTAATACAACAACTTGGAGTCTGTTTTCTTTTAATGTAAGCATTTAACACTATAATGCTAAATCACTGCTTTTGCTGTGGCTCCCAAAATTTAATTTGCTGAATCTTTTTCATCCATTCATGTATTCTTCAAGTTTTTCTTTGAGCCTTCTTCTTTGACTTATGAATTACTTAGAACTGTTTTTCAAAATTTTCATGTACTTGGAGATTTCCCTCTTGTTTTGATATTACTGATTTGCTTACTGCTTATTCATTTATTTGAAAGGCTGAGTTAGAGCGAGAGCAAGTGGCTGAGAGATGGATTGACCATGTACTGGTTCACAGAAATACCAGCAGCAACTGGGGTTAGATCAGGAAAACCCAGGAACCAGGAACTCCTTTGTTATTGGAAAAAAAAAACAAAAAATAAAAAAGACAAAACCTATTTCTGCTGTCTTTAGTTTTTCCTATTTTTGTTTAATAATCCAACATATAATTAATCCTCCACTTCTGCTGTTTCTCCCTTTCCTGTGCAGCCTTCCTTTATTTGACTCCCTGTCCCGGGCCACCATTCCCCTCCCTTGAATGCCTTTTTTCCCCATTTGTGCTTTCACACACCAGTCCAAGCTAGATACCCATTGCTTAAATGGTCTGATCTTTGTGCTGGACTTTCCTCACTGCTTGGATAGTCTCTTTGCTCTGCTTAGGATTTGACATCCCTCATCAGGGATGTAAGTCCCTGTTTCCCTTCTCCAGCTTTTGTGTTGTTCTGCTTGCTTCCTTACATGTAAGGATGCTCTCTTCCTTCCCACATCAAGCTCTTTCGCTCAATGTCCAATTACTCCTTTGTGAGAATACCTTTGCTCTCTCTGTGCTTAGGAATATAATACACTGTGCTTGTCCCTATTATGTTTTACACTCAGGCTGCTATGAGAGATCCCCCTTCTTCTTGGGTTCAGACCATGGGCATTTTTTATGCTTCCTCAGCTGCTCTTGACCTTCATAAATCTCTGCACCAAACTTAAGTTCTGAGTCTTAGTTTGGGGTCACCATCTTTCTCTCGCATGGATATCCACCTCACCCAGTTTTAGCCACTTCGCCACAGTGGCTACACTACTACACCACCCTCTCAGACATTTTTTTTAGGAATAGTTGAAAGGCCATAGCTAATATGTATATAATAGGCATCCATGTGAAGGAGCTAATCAGTCATTTCTCAGATGGTTTGCATTTTAATGTTCTTTCTTACATGGGCTTATACAACTATATGCTAATTATTGCTTTCATAGCTATATACATGTATTCGTGTATCTCTATTGAATGGATTAAAATTTCTTAGACATGAAGTGAATAGGGGAAGGGAGAATTGTTGAGCTAATCTGTAAAAAGAAGGTGAAGAGCATAGGCTCTCAAGAATCCTAATAATGCTACTTATTTAGGGTAATGCCTCAAAATTGGAACTGGCTTGAATTGCACATTTTCAAGCTCATGCTTTCTAACTTTATCCTTAATGTATTACTTTTCAGGTTTGGGTTGAAAAATAAGCATTAATTGTTTACTATGTAATGATCTATTGTTTCCAAGCATTTGGAAAGGATACTCAATTTTGTCATGTTAAAATGCTTTTCTTCTGGTAATTTTTGAATTATTTTTTAATTCATCCAGGATATAGACAGTTACTGTTGAGTGATATTTTGTATTAGTTCTTGCAGATGCTAGAAAGGTTGTATCTTTATTCAGTTGGGAGGATACTTTTCTATTTAATTTTAATTTCAATTTGAAATTATAGAGATACTAAAACAATCTTATAGTAAAAGCTGCAAATAAAGTAAAGTCCTACTTTAACATGCCATCCCACCCTTGCCCCCCTCACCTACCTTTCCTCATAGGACCTGGCACCCACCACTCTGGCAGGCCCAGGGATCTGTGTCAGGTGACCCTGGCCCTGCTGGACTCCCTCCCCACCCCTGGGGCTCATGGGCCTGGCATCCACCACGCAGCAGGCCCAGGCACCTAGGCCAAGTGACCCGGGTCCTCCCAGACCACCACCCCCACCTCTGGGGCTCACAGACCCGGCACCCACCTTGCAGGTGGGCCTCAGGCCCCGCCAGACCTCCCACCTGAGTCAACTACAGACCCTGAACCCAATGCACCGACAGACCCAAGGACCCGAGCCAGAGATGCCCCTTGCCCTGCCACACCCTCACTCCACCCCAACCCTAGGGCTCACAGACTTTCACCCACCGTGCCAAGACTGGCATGATTTGCCTTACCTTGGTACTGTTACTGTGAACTGACTGGTTTTGTTGCTCAACCCAGACCATTCTGCAACCCACCCTGCTTCTCAGAACTGCCAATGGATGCTATGAACTGGTCCAGCCTAGTCTGTCCCCATATCTGACCCACATGTGTACTGGCAGGTACTGTAACCTGGCCTGGGCTGCTTCTTGCCTTGATTCTTGCGCTTACCTGCAGGGACTGTGTGTTAACAAAGGAGTTTCCCAAGCTCCTCTATCAGATTTCCTCCCAGTAGCAGATCTCACACACACCGGTTTGTTCTTGGCCAAAGTTGACTTAGTCCATCTCTTATCCTGGCTCAGCTGCCCCGCACCCATCTGGTTCTTACTGTTGGGTGTTAACTGCTCAGCCATATCTGATCCATGTCAGACACAGCTCTCACATGGTTCAGCAGGAGCCAAGACCTAGCTCAGCCTGTTATACACCCACCCTGGCTCTCACGAGTATCAGTGGGTGCTGGATTCTATCCCAGTCTGGTACTGCCCAAACCCAGGCCACACACATGCTGAGGGAGCCATGTACAGCCCAGACTGCTGCCTCCATTCTAGCCCTCGTGCTCACCAGTGGGGCATCCGCTTAGCTCCCCAACCAGGCCTGTTCCCAGCATAGATCTTGTGTGTGCCAGTGGATATTGCAGTTCCACAGGGGTAAGATTATCAATACAATTTGCATACATCTTTCACCCAACTTGCTGTACATTTCACATTAAAATAAAATTGGTCGAAACTAGGAAATTAACAATAATAAAATTGTGTCAACATAACTGTAAATTTTATTATATTTCACCAATGTCACTTAACTATTTCTGTTTTTTTTTATTCATTCAGTTTAGTACATCATATCTTATTTGGTTACCACATGCTTTAATCTTCTCCATCCAATTGACACTTTAAAAACAGTAGTTGTATATCATGCAAAGTTTTTCATTGTGTATTTTTATAATGTTTTTCCTTGATTCAAATAATGCATATATAACGAAAATGCAACAGAAGTGATGTGCTTTTTCAGTATGCCTTCTCAGGGACTACCTGAAAAAAATACTTTAAAAAATATAATTTGCAATAGATATTTAACAGGTTTTTTTGCATTTTCTTAGATAACCATGTGAGCGTTGTCTCTTATTCTGTTGATGAGATGTATGGAATCAATTGATTTTGGATGTTAAGCAAACATTGCATTCTTGGAGTAAATCCCAATTGATTGTGATGTGTACAGTCTTTTTGATGTATCTGGATGCTGCTGGCTAGCATTTTGTTGAGGATTTTTGCATCTTTGTCATAAGAGATACTAATTTGCAGTTATTACAGGATTGCAGACATGGATTACTATAATTTCTGAAATCACCCATTTTCTTAACAGTGCATTTCAATGATAACCAGATATTAAAATTTACCATTGGGGAGCTAAGATTATTTTATTGAATTATTTCTAGGTGAAATCCCTTCCATTTCACATTTTCTTTGCTTCAGAACAGTATATTCTTTTGATTACTAGGTATGCTGTCAATTGTGTTTCCTCCTCCTTCAAATCTGATACTGCCAAATAGGAGTTATTAAATAAGGGGAGAAACTTACTTGGTTGACTGTCAATGGAGCTGTAATTCCCTCTGTAATAGAAACTTTGTTGAGTTAACCTTGTCCTTTACTTAGTGTAAAAGTGTCCATTCCTGGAGTGTTTGGAAAAATAACAGGGATATGCAAAGCCATAAATGAACATTAATTTTTCTTAAAGCCTTCAGAACAAGTGTGTTAGGGAAGACATTTTGCATTAAAATAGACTTGACAGTTCTATAGACGAAAGTAGAAAATGTGCATGCATGTATAAGGTAAAATATAAGACTTTTAGGAAAGCATGAATATAAATATCTCTTGTACATATAATTTGTTAGAAATAGTTGAACATGAATTAAACAGTAAGACAAATATCAGAGTAAATACATTTTGCTTTATTGACAGATTCTTTGCATCTCAAGTCTGTCTATATTAATATACTTACTCATATTCGCTATGCTAATTTGCCACAACCAAGCCATGTGTGTCTTTAGATAGGCCTAATGAAAAGTGTTACCCTTTGTTCTTAATATAGCTTGTTAATTTTATAGCTTTCCAGAGCACGATAGCTAATAAAGGATGGTCTAATCATAGCAGCATAAAGGAAAATATCTTTATCTTAAAGACTTGCCAAATAATGTGGCAGCAAATATTTCCAGCATACCCAGAAACCAAATTTAGAAACTAAATGTAGGGTGGAGCACTTTATATTTTGAGTATAACCTATTACAGACGCTGGCTTTGTAAATTTGCCTGTACAAATATTTTTTCCCTCCCTGACCCCTTGGGTGTCTTCTTGGAGCTCCTTAGCATCACCAAAGAAAATGAATAAATGTTGCTGTACACATGTATTTTTGGACCTAGCCAGGCTTGAGCAGTAATCTCTGTATTTAGATTAATGTTGAAGTGAATTTGATGTTCTGCTTTTTTATAATTTTTGGTAGCTCTGGAACATTTCTTGGTAATGGAATAAATTACTGGTGCATTCTTCATTTTCATGGCTTTTTAGGTTCAGATAGAAACTACAGAGGGCTGTGTTCTGGTTTGCTTTTGGATACAGTTTATTAAATACAGTTATTGTGATTATTTTTTATACAAAAGGCCTTATATATTTAGTTTTTTGTATTCTTTGTAAATATTGTCATTCTTAGAGATTACCCTCTTAGAAAGAAGGACCTGCATCCCATTCCAAAGCCTATATGTGAAACATAAGTGGTATGATTTTGGAAATGACTTGAATACCATGAAAGAAAGAAGTACTTATTTGATAAGTACTGTTTGTTATGTGATTTCACACAAATGACTTTGAAGATAAGATAGAGTGAATTCTTGAACGTTAAAAATTCTAATTTTCATTAGTTTATTTAATTGATTTTCATATATCTGAAAGCAAGCAAGCAAAAGAATTCATATTATTTGGAAGTTGTTCTGATGTTACAGTAGTTTGAAGGAAGTAAATTTAGTGGATTAAAGAAAAGGTTTAGATTCCATATACATTTTGTTAAGTTATCCCTGTGTCCTCTTAGAATAAGTATCTTTTTTGGAGGATTAAGTTCCAACAACAGAGAAATTCAGGGTTAACATCTGTGGTGCTGAGTAGCATGAAGATTAGGGGCGTCCAATAAATGCTTCAGGTGATTATAAATTTTAGGAATAGACTGGGCTTTTGGTTTAGCAGTTAAATTGCTTTTAGAGATACTGTATCCTGTATTGGAATACCTGATTTAAATGGTGGTTCCTCCACTTCTGATCCAACTTCCTGCTAATATGCACCCTGGGAGGCAGCACATGGAGCACTTGGGTTCCTGCCACTCATGGGCAGTCTGCACAGAGTTCTGGATCCTTGACTTCTTCCTGACCAAGTTTTGGCTACTATGGACATTGGGAAATGAACTAGCAGATAGAAGGTTGATTTCCTCTCTCTCTTTCTGCTTTATAAATGAGAACAAATTTTATTGCTGAGATTTGTTTTAAAATTTCTTTTTGAAAAAGATTTATTTATTTTTATATGAAAGGTAGATATACAGAAAGAGAGAGATAGTCCATCTATTACTTCACTCCCAAAATAGCTGCAAGGGCCAGAGCTAAGTGCGTTCAAAGCCAGGAGCCAGGAGACTTTTCCAGGTCTCCCATATGGTTGCAGGGGCCTAACATCTTGGGCCATTCTCCACTGTTTTCCAACGTCACTTGCAGAGAGCTGGATGAGATGTGAAGCAGCCAGCACTTGACTGAGCACCCATATGGGATACCAGAACCACAGGTAGAAGCATAATCTACTACACATCAATGTTGTCTACCCCAATTTTTTTTTCTTTGTACTTCTGTTGAAAACTATCCCTTTTAGATATGATTAAATCGTGTAGTTAGAATTCCTTCACAGTTTGATATAGTATCAAACATTACAGATTTTTTAGTTCAGTATTTAAAACTTTGTAATCACTTTTAGACTAATAATGTGCTCCAAACCTTCATTTACACAAATGCCATCTTTTTATTTCAGTTCAGTTACCATGATAACAATGAATAAAGGTTATTAGCGCCCCCCAAAGTAAAATTGGCTGTATGTACTAAAATATATATGTTGTCTGTTTTGTTGATAGAATTTAAATAAAGGTAGGAAAATCGTTTTCATCAAAACATTGATTATGCCAATTCTGATGATGAATAAATGAAACCTTATGGGTTGGAATATTTTTATAGTTATATATTATAATTCCTTCATGAGAGTTTCCATACTTTAGATGTTTGTGACAAGTAGGGACATTCTTGATGTCAAATCATGTGTGTGTTTTGTTACAATGCTACGATTTTTAGAGTATCTCTGAAGAATTTCACTTACCTTTGGAGGAAATCTAGTTTTGGTGGACTGCAGGTGCAAGCATATTTTTAGTTTTATTCACTTAGGCAGTTTTAGTTTTCATTTTTGTATTTCTTTCAGAGTAAGTGAAGAAAAGGAAGTGACAGAAGAACGGCTGAAAGCTGAACAGGAAACGTTTGAGAAGAAGATCCGGCAGTTGGAAGAACAGAATGAACTGATCATCAAAGAAAGGGAAGATATCCTTTTTGAAAGTCCTCTTTCTAACGCACAGAAAGTTTGACTCTTTCATGAAGGAAATATAAACTCCAGAGAAATAATTGTTCTAATTTATACTGGGGAATAAATCTGCATGTGCTGCTGTTTCCAGGCAGAGGAAACGACACTTCCCAGCATGTGCCGTTGCTTCCCTTGTGCTTGACAAGCTGTCCAGCTGTTCAGCTGCTGCTGTTATGCTGCAAAGCACATATTTGTCAACTAAAAAAGACAATAAGAAATTTGAACATTAAGATGTAATGTTGGAACTTTATTTCTCTTCCACTGCTGTAATTGAGCCTGAAACATCCTTGTATTTGGTATTATTTCTAGCTAAAGTTCTGGCAGCCCTTAGGAATTCTACTCTGAAATCATAAAAATAAGACCTTATAGATGTGACAATTGAAAAGCACTTATATTGTAGCAAAAGTCTCCCAAACCATTCACAGAAAGAGGTGAGTCAGATTGGTAATAGACAGTTTAGAAAGCCTAGCCACCAGTTGGAGTGGTCCTTGTTTGTCTTTTTAGATACTTTGAATTGCGTGTCTGTCTGGAAAGGTAGACTCTAGTTTTGGTGGACTATAATGCGTGTAGCAAGTAATAGATGAATATTATTTCTTCTCAGTGCTGACAAAGGCTAAACTTAGCATGACTGTGAAGGCTAAGTATTAACATACCCCAGTTGATTGTAGGGGCAATGTTTTCCTGCTTTTCTTCATGATTTGGCCAGGGATACGCAAACTCGGGCTCTGCATTAAATGCTGTAGGGTGCCTACTAAGTCTAGCCACACCCATTTCTGTATGTGTTGTCTGTAACTGCTTTGTGCTCCAGTTGCAGAATAGTGCAACAAAGACCCTATAGTTCTCCTAGCACGGAATATTTATTATGTGACCTTGCACAGAAAAAGTTTGCTCTCCCATCATCTACCTTAGGAGCTGAAGATGGGAACTAGTGTTATGGCACAGAGGGTTAAATTGCTGCCTTCAACAGTGGGATCCCAAAGGAGACTTGGTTCAAGTTTCAGCTGTCTACTTCTGTCTAGCTCCCTGCAATGTCCCTGGAAAATCAAAGGAAGATGGTACAAGTGATTGGGCCCCTACTACCCATTTGGGTGTCTTGGATGGAGTTCCTAGTTCCTGGCTTGGCCTGACCCTACCCTGGCCATTTTGGCCATTTGGGGAGTAAACCAGCAGATGAAACATTTCTCTGTCTATCTCTGTCTTTCTAATAAGTAAATCAATCTATCCTTCTTTCTTTTCTTTTTTTTTTCTTTTCTTTCTTTCTTTCTTTCAGAAGCTAATCATGGAAGAAAATGCATGTACATAAAGTTAACTTGGACCTGTGGCATGGTAAGACCTATTTTTTTTACATGCTGGGAAGAAATTTGGTGTGGTCATTTTTTCCTTTTTATGAATGAGCAATTTTTTCAAAAATAGGTTTATTTATTTGAAAGGGACAGTTACAGTGAAAGGAGTGACAAGAGACAGAGATAGAAATCTCCTATCTGCTGATTTACTCCCAAAATGGCAGTAGTTACTGTTGGGCCAGGCTGAAACCTGGCTTCACAACCCAAGTGGATAACAGGAACCCACTACTTAGGCTGTGTTATCCAGGCTCATTAACAGGTAGCTATATCAGAAGTGGAACAGCTGAAACTCGAATTAGTGCCCACATGGGATTTTGTTGTCATAGCAGCAGCTTGATCTTCTGCGCCACAGCACTGGGCTCACAAATGAAGATCGAAATAAATATTATAGCATTGTCAAAGACCTAGTAAACATACTCAGTTTAAATTTTTTTTAACCATCAAAGCTAGGTGATACATGCAGAACTTTATTGTCAAAGGTGGGAGAAAGATATGGTACAAGACAGTAGTGTCCACTATTTTTACCTAAGTAGATAGTTCAGGTGCAAATCTCCTTTACCAGAATTAAGCTGCCAAAGGTTAATATAGATGACTTTACAGTACATAAAATTCTCTAAAACTTAGAAATATAAAATGAGGCTGTAATTTAAAACAGTATAATTTTGACTACAGATAAATTATCTATCATGAGTGATTCAAACTCAGATAATTTCAACTCATTTTAAAGTCGGTTTCAGTGTAGGAAGCTATATTCATAAATTGTGAGTTTTGACATTTTAAAAAGGATGTGTTACACCAAATTGGTGAGATTTTTGTCTTAAAAGTTCTAGTAATTTGACTTTCTAATCTAGTATGTCTGAACAAGTAAATACACGCCACTGCAACATAATACAAATACTAATACTAGAGAGTAAATTTTACGTGTTTGCATTAGAATAGAACTGTTAAAGGATTTGTTATTTCAAAAAATTAAGAATTGATCATGAAAATAACCAAGATTCTTGGTAATTTTTAGATTTTGAACAGCAGTTTACTTCTTGAGAGTTTATATAAATGAACATACTACTTGCAAAGCCAACCAATGTGATGATTCTCGTTGATTTTGTCTGGCTGAATAATTATGACAAGAGAGAAATTTGAAACTTTCTGATTGTCCAGTAACAGTAAATCTGAAACATTCGTGTAGTATGTGGCAGTAACAAGTAGCATGTAACATATAACAATAAAAGACAGGATGTAACCATTAGAAAAATTGATTGAACTGTTTGGGTTTCTAAAACATTATAACTCAGATCAAGAGCAATATCAAACGTTTGCAGAAGGAGAGTCTAATGTTTGCTGACTTGCTGTCTTTAACTCATTGATATAGCCAGTGAAGAGACAGTGATGAAAATAACGTGGGCCTCAGAGTCTCCAACATCCCCTTTCTGCCCTGAGTGACTGAATAACTCAGTTCCTCTGAGTCTACTTTTTTTTTTAATGTATAGTATTTAGGTAATGAATAATGCTTTATTTACTTGCCTGTTGAAATTTGACTGGCTTTTAACAATTTGTGCATAAGAACCTTAAAGTGTCTTGCAGTTATTAGGAGTTGAATAAAAGATAGCAATTATCATTTTGACTGCTATGAATTTGGATAAAGGATAAGAAGACTAATTCGTCTGGTTTTCAATTCTGTGCCTGTTTTTACTAAGATTTTGATAATTTTCATCAGGTTATGCAAGTGGTTAGGCTAGTTGGAAAACCAGTAGTAGAGTAAAATCTGTTTGTTCCCAGCTTTTATTTTCTAATCCCTTGGAAAAAGGAACACTCTGCCATTTACCCTGCTAGTAAGCTCACTGGGAGGACACCAGATTTTAATTTCCTATCCTAGAAACCAAAATGTCAGAAATATTTCTGGTTTTTTTATTTTTATTTCATTTTCTATGATCTTTCTGTTTGGTATTAAGAAAATTGATGATATTTGGTCACAGGCTTTAGCACTTTGCATAGGCAGTCATTTTAGAAATCCTAGGAAGGAAGAATTTTAAAGAAGCTAACTGTTCTTTTTGAGGACTATTTTAGAATTTCTTTAATGTCTTTGTGTATCTGCGCTGAAAATGCATTAGAGAAATTCACAAGAATTTTATCTAGTAATCTTTAAAAGCATATTCATTTTAAATACTTGAGATGTTTAAAGCTTTCTGTTAACTTTACAACTGACTTCTGTAGCAACAAGATAACCATCCTCGATTGTCATCTCTTGTATTATCTGCAGGATGGGCATCATCCTGTAGAAAGTGCTGTCTTTCATATATCTGGGTGGAATTGTGTAGGGAGGGAGAGTGAGCAAGGAAAGATGTATTGAAAAGAATTTCAGGGTTTTAAGAGAAAGGATTCTTTTCATTGTTCGTCTTGCCTCTTCATAAGGAAAGGGAGGGAGGAAGATTATTTAGTCATGGAAATAGCTGTGGGAGAATTCATCAACTTTGATGAATCTTAGCCATTTTGTTTTGAATAAATATTGGGCTCCTGTTTACACATTTACAAAGTAAATTATTTAGTGTTAGTATTCTGTGTACTTGACTATAACCAATTTATTCCATTTAACCAGCCCTAGAACATACTGCTTCACTAATCCTGTCATTATCTCTTTCAAATTGTAGGTGGTACACTGCTTGGAGCTCATTTTATTTGTTCTATGATACTGTGGAAATTTAGCAGATTTAGGGCCATTGTTATTGTATATCGTCCTGGAATGTTGTTTTAAGTCAGAATAACAGATGAAATGAATTTTCATTTGTATTGCAGGGAAATAAATACTTAAGGAAACATTCAGTTGTTAATAGTTATTTTATCAGTTTTTTAAAAGATTTGTTCATTTGAAAGATTAGGTTACAGAGAGAGAGCAATAAGGAGAGAAATCTTTCATTCATTGCTTCATTGTCCAAATGATCACAGCGGCCAGGACTGGGTCAAGCCTAAACCAGGAGCCAGTAACTGTCTGAGTTTTACTGATAGGTGACAGGGACCCAAGCACTTGGTCATCTTCTGTTGGTTTTCCAGGCTGTTAGCAGGGAGCTGTATTGGAAGTGGAGTTGCTGGGATTCCTTCATGGCCCTTTTCTGGGATGCTGGTGTCTCATGTACTGCCTTAACTAACTGCCCCACAGCACCAGCCCCTAAACCATTCTTGAAGACAGATGTTCTTCTCTTACAATGTTTATATCTTAACGCTAAGTAAAAGGTGAAATGATGACTAGTATTTGTGGAAGCTTTTTAGATTATATAAAGTTATCCATATGCTTAATCCTTTTAAAGGAGTGGTTAAGTTACTTTTAAAAACGTATTTATTTGAAAGATTTACAGAGAGGAGGCATGTGCGCACATACATACACACACACACACAATGAGAGAGTGATACCAATCCACAGGTTCACTATACAAATGGCTGTGACAGCTGGAGCAGAGACAGTCTGAAGCCAAGCACCATTTTTATTACATCACTTCACTTTTTTTAATAACTTTCTGTAGCTTTTCATGGCCTGGAAGATCAAGAGCATATTCCTGAGTATGTCATTCAAACTCTCCCTTTTTAGTGTAAAAAAACAAACAAGGAAACCAAAACAGATATGGCCTTCCTTGTAGTACCTCCATAACTAGTCTGGACTGTCTCATTGCTTTTTCTTATTTCTTAGAATTTATTTCTATTTCTTTGTCGTTGTTTTTCGCTGATTTTTTTTTCCAAGATGTCTCCTTAGTCATCTTTCCTGATAATGGTTTCTAATACTGATCCCTTAACTTTCCTACCTGTGCCCACTGTTGTGGCTTATATTTCTTTATAAGATGATTTAGGTCAGCTCTGGAGCACTAGCAACAATGCTTCTTGAATTTTGAGTAAGAGACAAAATGTTAGAGCTTTATATCTTCATCTTTTTTGTACAATTGTGACTTTAGAGGAATCATTGAATGTAGGGACATTTCAATGACATTCTAGAAGACTAAGTCAACTTGCAGTGACTTTAGCCTTGAATAGGAGTGAGAAAATGTTTTCTAGCTAAAGGAGTCTCTATACTTGAAAGAACTTTTTTGTTTCAAGGCTGGGAGAAATTTTTGAGATCTACCTTATATCTCCTAGTACCTTTCTGATTTTTATTATTTTTTTTCTGTGAGAATGAAACAAATATTTTTAAAAATCTGAAGCATTTATTTAACTACTAACCCTTACATTATTTGGGGTATTCTGAGAGGAGGTTGTACTTTTTCCTTTTAGCTCCACTGCCCATTATTACATGCTTATCAAGGTTCATTTGTTAATTTGTTTTTTTTTTGTTTTTATATTTGTTATAGATTGAAATATGTTTGCTTCTCCCACCCTTCCCCCTCCCTTCTACCCCTTGCCCTACCTGTCAGTGTTACTGTGAGTGAAGAGAGCTTTAGGAAGCAAAGATTAAAAGAGGTCGTAACAGTGAGGCCCTAATCCAGTAGAACTATGGCTTTGTGAGAATAAAGATCTCTTCTCCATCTCTTCTCACCTGTGACGAGGCAGTAATGACACAGAAAGCCAGAAGAGCCCTTATTAAAAACTGGGCCCTTCTATGCCTTGATGGTGGACTTTGCAGGCTCCAGAACTGTGAGAAGATGAATTTTATTGCTTTACACTCAGTCTTGCAGCCTTAGCAGATTAATACAGTACTTGACACATATTTAATTCTTTGCTATTTTTTCATTTTAGATATGATGAAAAGGCCTTTCTGCCCTTTGTAGAAATGATACTGTTTTTAAACTTTGATGTGTTTTCAGATGTAATCCTCTAATTATTTTCCCTTATTTTTATACTCCTGGTTGTGTGTGTTAATGCACATATCAAGAATAATTTTAATATTGCTTTTTATTTTTAAAAATATTTGAAGGGAAAGAGAAAAAGAGGCACATACACAGGCATGTAGATAAATACACACACTCATACACACATGAGAAAATGAGGGAGGCGCCGTTTGGTTCACTCTGCACCTGCTGACAACAGCCAGGACTGGGCCATGCCAAAACCAGGAGCCCAGGACTCAGTCTAAGTCTCACTTGAGTGCAGGGAAGCTGGGATAGGATCCTAGATACTCCGTGTGATGTAGGCCTCTTACATACCATACCAGAAGATCACTTCTGTATTGTATTTATATGAGTTAGGCATTTGGGGATTTGTCTCTGCCTTATTGTTTGAGACTCTTAGTAACTTTATATGTATGTGTACATATATATGTATGTATATATATAATATATATATAATTATTGTTCAAGAGTGTTCATTACTGTATTTATCCTTTTCTATTAGGGATCCACCATAAGGACTGTTCTGGTGGAATCTCTTCAGCTAAGTCCATTTGCCATACCTCAGCTTACAATTGCTTTAGATGTGAAGAATATAATGAATGACTTTATTATTAATCAATAGCAAAGTATTTCTTAGTGTTCTTAAACTTAGAGTGGACTTCACTTATGATTAGTTCACTGACTCAAATAGTAATATTTTTATTACATGTAGAGACTTACAGATTATTTCTTTTTTTAAAAACTAGTATCTCAGTATTTTGCATCTCCAAGTTCTGTGTTTTTTTTCAAAAGCAGTAGATATAATTTCAGTATATTCATGCAATGAATAGAAGTTAACACTTTCTGAAATGAATTTCCCTATACAAAAGATAGTAAGGATTGTTACCTTCCCGTCATCAAACAATAGCAAGAAAAACAAAGGAAAAAACCACCTTTCTTTTTTTTTTAAGATTTATTGATTTATTTAAGATTTAGTTATTTTTATTGCAAAGTCAGAGATATATAGAGAGGAGGAGAGACAGAAGGTAGATCTTCCATCCGATGATTCACTCCCCAAATAACCACAATGGCCGTTGCTGATCTGATCCGAAGCCAGGAGCCAGGAGCTCTTCCAGGTCTCCCACACAGGTGCAGGGTCCCAAGGCTTTGGGCTGTCCCTGACTGCTTTCCCAGGCCACAAGCAGGGAGCTGAATGGGAAACAGGGCTGCTGGAATTAGAACCAGCACCCATATGGGATCCTGGTGCATTCAAGGCGAGAACTTACGCCACTAAACCACAGTGCTGGGCCACCACGCTGGGCCCAGATTTATTTATTTTTATTGGAAAGGCAGATATACAGAAAGGAGGAGAGACAGAGAGAAAGATCTTCTTTCCACTGATCCACTCCCCAGGTGAAACCAATGGCCAGAGCTTAAACAGTCTGAAGCCAGGAGCCAGGACCTTCTTCCAGGTTTCCCATGCGGGTGCAGGGTCCCAAGTCCTCAGGCCGTCCTCAACTGCTTTCCCAGGCCACAAGCAGGGAGCTGGATGGGAAGTGGAGCTGCTGGATATGAATTGGCTGCCATATGGAATCCTGGCAAATTCTGGGTGATAACTTTAGCCACTAGGCCACCATGCCAGACCCAAAAACACCTTTTTTTTTTTTTTTTTTTTTTTAACACTGCTAACCAGTGCTCCAAAATCTGAAACCTTATGAACTTGTCTGGTATTCTCAAAACTGCAGAGTTTGAGGCATTTTAGTTATCAAAATTTTGCATTAAGAATTTTCATTCTTTGCAGAAATCCCAATCTGCTGAATCTTACTTTCTTGAATCCTTAGGTTTGTCAAGAGTAAAGCCAAAGGAGCAGGAGCCCCTCCCTCTCACAGTAGTCTCAAGCAGCCCTTGTATTTCCAAATAAACTTATCCTGGAAAAATCGAGATATCTGAAGATGATGCTTCTGTTCCAGTTAGCCTGTTTTTCAACTAGTAATTGCAATGTATGTGTTTTTGGTTTTTTGTTTTGTTTTGGAGGTGGGAGGAGAGGAGTAGATGTTCATATCTGGAAGATTCTTTCTACACAAAAGCTGGTAAACACACAGAAATTTCAGGAGTTTATCAAGGAGGAAAGAGGAAGATAAATGAAGCCAACAGAAAAGAAGGTTAGAAATAATAATTGCCCCAAGAGAGAAATTTGCACTGGATGAAGTTTGTCATTAGAGAGTTTATGATATAGTGACAAAACAGAATACTTAGTTCACAGAAAAGTTGCCACATAGCCACATCTGTTCGCATTAATAATCCCAAGGAAAGGATGTACCAAGCTGAAAGCATGAAGACTAGTTTGACATCAGAACAGATGCCACAGCATCCAGAAGTAAATCCTTTGTGTAATGTTCTGTAGTAACTGAGATGGCAGAAATGTCATTTGAGATGCAACTAGGGTAACTTTTCTCTTACTGAATAAAAATAATTTGAAAATCCTGTTTGTAGAAATTGGGTGCCTCAAGGATGACTTATCTTGATGTATATTAAATAAAAGAGCACCAAGAGTTATAAAGCTTGGATGCTTGGCTTAGTGCTGCCACTAAACTGTAGCTGAATGACGTTGGAAAAACTAACTGCTGAATTTTTTTGTTTATTAACTTTTTTAAAAGATTGATTTATTTTTTTTTGAAAGGCGATCTACCTAGAGAAGGAAATAAGAGAAAGATCTTCCATTTGCTGGTTCACTCAGCTCAAGACAGAGTTGAGTCAATCAGAAGGCAGGAACCAAGCACTTCATCTGAATCTCCCACATGGGTGCAAACTCCCAAGGCTTTGGGCCATCCTCTTCTGCTTTCCCAGGCCACAAGTGGGGAGCTGGATGGGAAGTGGAGCAACTGGGACATGAACTGGCATCCATTTGGGATTTTTCTATATTGGCAACTTAAGCTATATATTCTAGGCAGCATAACAGAGTTTGTTAAACCTGAAAAGTTTTGCATTTGTTTTGATTTTTTCATGATTAAATTTATAAGCAGTATTTATTTTTGTTGGTTGATTTTAAATATTTTTACAGATGTTTTCCCCAAAACAGTAGCCAGTGTTGGCAGGGATCCAATTAACTGAGCCATCATTTGGGGTCTCCCTGAGTGCACATTAGCGGGAAGCTGGAATGGAGAGTAGAATGGGGACTAGAATCCAGGTACTCTGATAATGGATCCAGCATCTCAAGCCGTATCTTAACCACTGCCACAAATACCTGCCGCATGATTTTATATTTTTTATCCTTGCTAAATCCTTATTTACTGTAGTAACTATTTTACAGAGACCTTTGAATTTTATGTACAGTTATGTCATCCTCAGATTAAGTCAATTAGAGTTTTCCCTATTCGTTGTATGCTTTCCTTTTCTTATTATTTCTAGTTAGATATTAGATATCATAAGTAAATGTCTTATTCGAAGGCTTAGAAAAATACATTCTTATCAAAGGTCCTTAAAGACATCATGTAAAATGCCTATAACAAAAATCATGCAGATTTCAGAATTCCCTTTTAATTTCATGTTTCATGAACTTTTGAAGTATTCTCATATTTCATCCTTTGATGTTAGCTGTAGGCTTTTTTGAGTTTGCTAGATGCATTTTTATCACATTGAAGAATTTCTCTTATTTATGGTTTAGTAAGAAGTTTTTTTTCTGTGTTTAAATCATGAATGAACTCTGATTATTCATGGTACTTCACATTCTGTTATTTATTGTCTAGTTCCATCATACAACATAATTTCTATGTTGTACGCTATTGTATACTGAGAATCTACAATATATTGTAGTCCATTAATAATCTGCCATAGAAATGAATTGTTAAACCAGAGTTGCTTCATCATAGCTCATTTCACTTTTGAAAGAAGCTTGGGACTTTTCTGCTAGAGATCTGTAATCTAGCACTGTAACATCATTTGATGACAGTGTATCTAAATTGCAAGAGAAACTCTTTGGAAGATGAATGAAAAATATGCAATATATACAAATGAGTAGTCTTATGGGACAGTTATACTTCAATAATAAATGTATCCTCATTATATATAACAAGACTATGCTTGAGAATTAGCAAATATGTTTGACATTGGTAGGTGCTAATGTGCTTCCTGTTTTCCTGAATGCTAGAAAAGTTTGCAAGATCAGTTAAGTTAGTTACATTAAAGAAATGGAGTAATTGTGAAAGTTGGCAGTAGATTGAGAGCAAAGGCATTTCTGTATTTGAATTTCTGCTCTGTCAGCATTTCCTTGCTGTGAGATGCCAGCTAAACCTGAATTTTAAACAGCAAGGAGTTTTAGTATCTTGTACTGAATATTTAACATATTTCAAGGAAGTACAGCTTGAGGCCAACATTAAAATTTAGGATTGTTGTTAAAAACCCAATGCCTTGGTTGTATGGAATTCTGAGACGTAAGTGTAGAACTGAGTGGGATTTAGCTGTTTCATCTGCTATCATCTTGATGTGAAGCTATATGTCCTCTACACTGCTAGGATTTACCACTGCATTTCTCCATCCCCTCCTAAAAGATGCACTTTAAAAAAGGGAAAAAATGGACAGTGTGTAACTTTTTAAAAAGTGTGATTCAAATAATAGGATTTTTCTTATTGAGGCTAAAATGGTCAATCTTGTTATAAAATGCTGATGATTTTACCTAAAGGTTATTCAGTCCTACAAGCAAAATATCCTAGGGTGATAGTATTGGGAGTAGTGTTTTAGTAATAAAAATCATCTTGTGGATAAGTTCCCTACAAGGCCCCATGATGGTAATACCCCTAGATTTTGTCTTTAAAGAAAACTGCTGATAGGCAATAATTTTTTTTGTATCTGTCCCATTTTCATTAATGCATGGTAATTGATGGAGTTGCAGTGACTTGTAGCAGTAATGAGTTCTAAACATAATAATGCACTCTTTTCTAATAAGTGAGCACTGCTGGGGTTTAAAAGCATACTAAATCAGTTGCTTTAGTATGAATTTATTAGTTTTTTTCAGCATTAGCTTTAATAGTAGTTATTTACATAAGCGTACATCCCATTAACCGCCATCAGGGCTGGAAAACATGCTGAACTGTTCATATTTTCATATAATTATTGAACATAATGGTTTCATTTGCATTTCTAAACAGTGATGTTTCTGTCAGCCTTGGAAATAGTGTCTTTACGCAGTCCCTATTTCACATCCACTTATTTGACATCGTTAAATTTTATGCTAATGTGCTTCCCTAGAATATCATCAGTAGGACAGATGCTTGTGCTTTAATATACAAATCAGGGATGCTTTTCCATCCGCCAAATGGCAAAGGAAATTTTTTAAAATCTGCACTTTGAGATACAGAATCCATCTCCATATAAAGTTTATGAATAAAACCTTCAGGGTTAAATGTTTTAATCTGATTGTCTCTTCAAAATACTTCATTTTTAATAGCTACCAACCTTATAGGATGTGTTTTGTTTTCTTGAATTGGAGGAGTTTTAGTAAAGATTGTGTTGCTTATGAATATGTAGACTTCTCTTTGTGAAATGCTGATCTTGAGAGGCAGGCTTTCAGTACCTTGATTTGTGTCAGACATGGTGTTTCGTTGTTTTTTAAAGTGTTTTCTGTATTTTTGTTTCTGTAGTCTTAACCTGGGTCATAATGCCCATGTAGAGGAAGCTTTATGCTAATGCTCGTGGGCATGGACGTCTTCACTTTTCGTATAATTACGGACAGTGTACAGTGTAGAAGTGAGTCACATGGTGGGGAGGCGTGTCAGGCGAGGCAACGGAATTAATATAAAAGGCGTGGACATACTCCTTCCTCCTGGGTATCTGTGTGTACTATCAGCCTCTGATATTTGTGGATGCTTTTCTTGCTGCTGTCAGTCAGATACCTGGAAAATTTCAAACAAGAACCTCCAACTAAAGAATTGTTTAGTGAGATGACTCATGTCTTTTATTGGCAGGATGGACATGAGGCCAATAGCCTTTTTTTTTTTCCTGTTTGGTCTTTGTGGGCCTCTTATTGTGTTTGGACATCACGGGGCAGCATTTTACTGTTGACTGTTAGTGAACCTGCAGTGCTAGAGCTGACTTTGCACTGTTCAAAATGCAAGGTTGGCAGTCTGGCAAGATAGAGTAAAGAAGCTTTGAGAGGAGTTCTTGCCCCAAATTACTTGCTAAAAATATTTTAGAACTGATATAGCACAAAACTGATGCTGCGTAAAAGGATTATTTGGATAGAAATATATTTGGCTTAACGGTCAGGATGCAACTGAAAATTTGCAAGGAATTTTGTTCTTTAAGGAATTACCAAGAAGGAAGTGTGGTGAGGATTGTGAAGAAATTGCTGTGAATGTAGAGTTTCATAGTCCTTTTAAAAAAAAGATTTATTTATTTTTATTGGAAAGTCAGATATACAGAGAGAAGGAGAGACAGTGAAAAAGATCTTCTGTCCGACAGTTCACTCCGCAAGTGACAACAACGGCCAGTACTGCGCCGATCCGAAGCCAGGAGCCAGGAGCTCTTCCGGGTCTCCCACAGGGTTGCAGGTTTCCAGGCCTTTGGGCAATCCTTGACTGCTTTCCCAGGCCACAAGCAGGGAACTGGATGGGAAGCTGGGCCGGCGGGATTAGAACCAGTAACCATATGGGATCCCGGCGTGTTGAAGGCGAGGACTTCAGCCGCTAGGCCACTGTGCTGGGCCTCATAGTCCTTTCTACCCCAGAATTCTATGAACTTTTGTGCAGTCTCTTAAAACACTCAGACATTAATATGTTTCATGCTGCTGAGATCTTTTAGTTGCCTGTGTGGAAATCTTTGGCATGCCCTTCTATCTAGGGAGATACAGCTTTCATTGTTACCAAATCTGTTAGTGCCAATATCATATATGAAAGTAAAAAAAAAAAAAAATCTGAAAATCCAGCCTTGCTTAGAAGTGAGATAATAGTTTCAGCTCTTACAAGTTATTTCTAATTGAATGATAAACAATAATTTTTTGGTGAGGATGATTTGTCCCAACATCCCAAAGGTAGAAAATACATTTTGTGTTACTGAAACATAGCATTTGATTTTTTCCTCCCTATATGTTTCTTTTCCTTTTCCAGAAAAAGGTTTAACATTGAAATGAAATTTTCATCTGCCTATTTATTTGGTCTTACAGTGCCATGACATTTAATCTGACAGCTTGCCCCTGAATGTCTGTTGCTGTAGAAATTTACCAGCCTGAAGGAAGTAAAAGAGGTGTTTTCTGAGTGAGACCTAACTGGTTTCCAATTCCTGACTTCAAAGGATAAAAGAATTTTGAATTATGTTTCTGTGTGGCTTCTTTGTACAAATTTTGTAGTTCAGAGTTCTTAGCAGGAGGCTATGGAGACACCTGCACACTGTTTTAGAGAACCTGGATTCACTTTTTTTTTTTTCCTGGATTCACTTTTGACTACTGCTCCTGACTCCTGGGTCCCGCCAGCTGTGGCCCCGGGAAGGCAGTGGTGTTGACCCTGAGTTATTTTCTCCCTGGAGGTGTAGATTGATTCCCCAGCTTTCAGCTTGAAACCTAGTTCTACCCTGTTCATTACAGGCATCTGGAAAGTGAACCAGTGAATGTGAGCTTTTTGATGGTGTCTGCCTGTCACTGAAATAAACACATTTTGAAAATTCTATATGAAGTCACGTATTATTCATAAGATAATGAACCATTTGGGAGGACTTTACCTATATGGTAATACTCAGGGGCCATTTGATAGTTTATGCCTTATTCAGCTGAAATTTTTAACTTACTTAAAATTTTCTACTTGATTTTATAGTATTTTTATGTGATTTTTACTTTATATTTGCAGATGACCCACTTTTTCCCAATTTAAAAAATAATACATACCAATCACAAAATATTTTGAAATAAAATGTAGAATATTGATTTTTTTCTGGAAATTGTCAGTTTGTGTCATACTCATTTTTCATCAAATTATCACTTAGCTAAATGAGTTTTTCAGGTCTCTTGCTTTGTATCAGTTGATATTTAAGGTAAAATATTAAACGGCTTAGCAGAAAGTCATTGAAAAGGTGTTTGGTAGCAGATGGATATGTACATATTTATTAATTTTTGCCAGCTCAAGTGTAGAACAGTAATTACAAAAGTTGTCTGCTAACTTTTCTTGCAGATGCTTAGGTCTTTATAGTGAAGATGGGGAAAGAGAATTCAGAAGAAAATGAAATCTAAAAATGATCTTGATTTGGGTGAAAGTAGTATGTAAAGGAATTTTGTGAAGCTGATTTAGTGTTCACTATGGCTATGCTCTGCTCAGCCAGCTGATCAAACTATGATAGGTGCAAATCACTGACCTCACTAAACTTCTCTTCCTTCTCTGAAAAATTAGAATAATAGTACATATCTTAATGAAATTTTTGTGAAGGTTAAATGAGATATAATGCATGTAAAATGCTGAATACCATGAGAAAACACATTAGAATTTTTCAAAAAGTGGATTCTTTTCTTTCTGTTATTGACTTTTTTTAGGAGTGGGAATAACTAAAGTGACCCTAGGTTCATTTATCCCATGTTTTCTCTAGTTCCTTGATTACTCCAGTACCTTATTCAGGTCTGCATGTCAGCATCTGCAGCAATACCTATGAGCTTTTCGGAAATGCAGATTCTCAGACCTGGTACCTACTTCTTCAGTATCCCTAGTTTTACAGGATCCTACATTAAAGACAGTACTAATTTCTCACAACAGGGACTTTTTAAGTAAGAGGAATGGCCAATAGGGAGAGAGGTTTTCTGAATTTTTGTTCATCTGTTTAGTTTGTATATTCCATTATCGTGTTCTAGTGCAAATGGGTGAATGATTCTTCAGGTGTTAGGTTCCAAGTTTCTGTGTGCATATTAATTTTTTATCTACTTGTGGTTTTTTTTATCAATTTCTAAAGAAAATTGTATTAAGCTTTTTATGCATAACTGTGGACTTGTCTTTTTCTCGTTACAGTTCCTTTGATTTACTTCAGATATTTTTAAGATCTACTTTTAGGTCCTTCAGAGATTGTTACCCCCTAATGTATTGACCCTTTTATCATTATGAAATAACCCTTTAAATCCCTAATGTTATTTTTGTGCTAGAAAGTTCACTATCTAATGTTATGAGCATACTCTTCATGATGAGTGTTAGTATGGTATTACTCTTTATATCCTATTCTTTATCTATGTAGTATTATTATTTTCCATGTTTCAGTTTTGTAGGTAAAGGGATTCTTCCCTCTGCCTCAATTTCTCTTTCCCGATTTTCCTCTCCTACCATTTTTCCCCATATTATAGTATATAGTCCTTTAGCAAGTCACAAGTTTAACATTCTGCTATTTAAATGTATGTTATCTCTTATACTTTTAAACTAATTATGTGTTTAAAGTATTTTTCTATTATCTAGCACATAGGTGAGCGTTGCTTTCCATCATCCATACCTTTTAATTAGAACATTTAGACCATTTACATTTCATATTATTCTTGATAGAGTTAGCCTTGATTATATAGTTTTCCCATTTGACCATTGGTCCTCTTTTTTTTTTTTCCTTTGGCCTTTTGGAATAATTTAGTAATTTTAAAATCTTATTTTTTCTTTTGTTGCCTTACTAGCTATCACTGTGTTCAGTTGCTCTGAGGTATGTTTGTACACTTTTAACGAATCATGACCAGCTTTCCAGGGATGGCTTACTCACTTGAGTTCCCTTATGTAATGTTATTTCTACCTTCTTGAGCATTGCACTATTGCTAAGGTATGCTTTACTTTCACATCCTTACATTATTTTTCTAAATAATTATCTTTTAGTGATATTTAAGGAATAAGGAAACAACATATTTACTCATGTATTTACCTTTTTAAAGGTTTACTTATTTTTATCTGGAGAAATTGCAGAGAGATGGAGAAATGGATATATCTTCCATCCATTGCTTCACATCCCAAATGGCTGCACTGGCCGTAGCTGGACTGGTCTGACACCAAGAGCCTGGACATTTTTCTGGGTCTCCCATGTTGGTGCAGGGACCCAAGGCCTCAGGCCATTCTCTGATGCTTTCCCAGGCAGAGTTGGATCACAAGTGGTGCAGCTGGGACACAAGCCAACATCCATATGGAATACTGGTGTTTCAGGCTGAGGATTAACCAGCTATGCCAGGGCATCAGCCTAGTATGTAGTTATTAATTCCAGTGTTCTGAAGAGTTTATGTAGCCCATATTTACATTAATTTTAATTTGCATTTACCTAATGGTTTGATTTTGATGTTATTTTCGTGTGTTGTCCAACTGTACGTTTTTGCTGAGAAGTCTGTGTCCATTTTAGAATTAGATTAGTTGTTTTCTTATTGGATTCTAAGAGTTTTTAGTATTTTCTGGGCTTTAATCATTCTCTCAGATATATAACTTGCAATACCTTCTGTAAGTGTGATTAGTGTTGTCATTCTCTGTACTGTGTTTTTCACACAGCAGAAATTCAACATTTTGATAAAGTCTAGTTTTGTTGATCTTTATGATCCATGTATTTAATAATGTATCTAAAAACTCACCCTCAGGACTAAAGTTAAGCAAATTTTCTTCTTTGTATCCTTTGAAGAATTTTATCAGTTTATTTTTTCCAGTTAGTTCTGTAATCCACTGAGTTGATTTTTGTGAATTGTGACCCCTCTGGCTAGGCTTTCTGTTTTTGCACATGTATAGTGACTTTTCTCAGAAACATTTGTAAGAAAGCTGTCTTTTTATTTCCTTTGTCTCTGTCTAAATTATTTAAATGTATTTGTCTGAGCCTGCTTTTTTGTTTTGTTTTGTCTTTTGGTTGCAAACAAGTTTTATTTATGAACATGGGAAGAAGAGTGAAAGGAAAAGCACCTGCCATGAGAGGGACAGAATTTGGAGTGCCTCTTGAAAAGAGAGGGAGCGACACCTAGACTTTTGGAATGGTCTTGGGATTTTAAGCATTCCCTGACCCCTCCTTTTCTGGGCAGCAACCTGTAGGGAAGATGTTCCCCACTTGTGGTCTCTCAGATAGGTAGGAAGTGGTGGGCAATTCCTGGCTCAGTGGGCCTGCTTTTAGGCTCATTTTTGTTCTGTTACTTGATGTATCTGTTCTTTCACAAATTGATGCAATGTAAGTTACTATATCTTTACAGTAGTATTAACATCTTTTATTGTGAATCCTGTAGCTGTCATCTTCCTTCTCAGAATTTTTTGGCTATTTTGATTACTTTACCTTCCAACTTGTTGTTATCCACATCATAAAATGACCATTGTTGATAGCATATTTTATAGAGGACTGTGTTTCCAAAGGCAAATTGAAATAATCTTTATTATCCAGTAACTAGGTTCCCAAGGCAGATGTACAGAGAGAAGGATCTTCCATCCACTGCTTAACTCCCCAAATGACTACAATAGCCAGAACTGATTCAGAGCCAGGAGCCTCCTTTTGGCCTTCCACTTGGGTGCAGGGTTCCGAGACTTTGGGCCATCCTCCTGTGCTTTTCTACATCATAAGCAGGGAACTGGATGCAAGTGGAACAGCTAGGGCATGAGCTGGTGGCCATGTGGGATTCTGGTGCCTGCAGAAGGCAAATTAGGCAACTGAGCCATCATGCTGGACCTGGCCTCTGTCTTTAGAATCAATATGGTCCCACTTCTTTATCCCCTTCATAAATGACATTGAGTGTAATCATGTAACCTACTTTGGTAAAACAAAATAGGATTATAGTTGTAACTAGTGTGCCAGTTTCAAACTTGGGCTTTAACTACTGGCATTGAGTATTTCGGCTTTGCTGTCATTGCTGAGAGAAACATGAATAGGAGAAGAAGCATCTCAGGAACTCAAGAACCCCAGATGGTACCCCTGTGGCTCTCTCACATCACCGCCACCTACACTGGTGGTTTTTGTGGCTTCTAAGCCAGAGATTATTTTCTATCCTTTTCCTCTTTGTACATCCCTAGGGTTTGGCAGAGGTCCTGATGGAAAATGAGCAATGTTATTAGTTTTCTTAGATTGGCAGATTTGATTGGTTTTGTGCTTTATCATTAAGGTACTTTACATGACAGAAAACTGATCGTTGAGATTAGGTTATGAAAATTAGCAATCAGCTTGCAGTGTGATTCCTAAGTTCTTGACATTTTTACTCTGTTACTGCCTCTTCTATGACAATGTTATAATTAGGAATTAGAGTTGTCATCACAATCCTTTGTAAGCTATCAAATAGGCGTGGAATATTTTATTTTAACATATTTAACCTATTGAGGCAGGAGAGAAGATTTTTTATTAAAATATTATTTATTTGAATGGCAGTTACAAAAAAAGAGAAATAAAAAATCTTCATTGGCTGATTGACTCCTCCAGATGACCAAAGTGCCCAGTGCTGCACTGGGCTGATGTGAGGACCAGGAGCTTCAGTCAGGTGTCCCCCCTGACTGACATAGTTTCAAGCACTTAGGCTGTCTTCTGCTGCTTTCCAGACACATCAGCAGGGAGCTGGGTCAGTGATACTCTGTATGGGATGCTGGTGTTGCATGCAGTGGCTTAAACTCACTGCACCATAGAGCTGACTGCAGGCTTCAAAATGTTGTTAAAAGTTACCCTCATGTTTATGGCAACTCAATGCACAATAGCTAAGATGTAGAATTAACCCAAGTGTCTACCAACCAGTGATTTGTTAAAGAAAATGTTGCCTATCCACACAATGAAATACTGCTTAGCTATAAAAAATGAAACCCTTACATTTTAACAAAACAGATGTCACTGGAGACCATTATGCTAGTGAAGTAAGCCATACCAGTAAGACCAGTGACATGCTTTCTGATATGTGGTGGATAATATAGAATACAAAAAGTATAAGAATGCAACTGGCATCTTAGGATTTGATAATTGTTTCAAAAATTTATCTGTACTCCTGTGAAACAGTGGTCTTTTTATTTGTTGACCATTTTAGTTTGTGGTACATGAAACCTGTGATTATGAAGTAAATTGAAATTATGTTATTGCAAAAATTAAACTAAACAAGAAGGAAGATGGGAATGAGAGGAAAAAAGGGAAGAAGGAATATTTTCTGCTTAGAACTGTATCTATGAAATATATTAACTCTCTTATCTTTATATAATAGAAATGTTAAAGAATAAGCAAAAAAGTTCATGTGCATGTAATTTATTTACCTACATTTTAAACTCTTAATTTTAAAATCTCATTTTAACTTTATTTTGTATAGTAAAATAGAGTAAGTTTTTAATAGGCTAATTTTTAAAAATTTGTTTATTTTTATTGGAAAGGCAGATTTAGAGAGAGAAGCAGAGACAGAGGGAAAGATCTTCCTTCCACTGGTTCACTCCCCAAGTGGCCTCAATGAACCGATCCAAAGTACCAAGCTTCCTCTGGTACTACCAATGCAGGTGCAGGGTCCCAATGCAGGTGCAGGGTCCCAAGGCAGGTGCAGGTCCCAAGGCCATTGGGATGTTCTCTAGTGCTTTCCCAGGCCACAAGCAAGGAGCAGATGGGAAGCGGAGCAGCCAGGACACAAACTAGCCCATATGGAATTCAGCGCATGCAAGACAAGGATTTTAGCCACTAGGCTGTTGCACCAGGCCCTAGAATAATGTTTTTTATGTATATTTTAAAAAAATTTAGCTTTGTTGAACTGAAATTGATTAGGTAGTTGGAAATCCCTGTCCTTCCCACCTTTCTACCAGTGGTGCTCCAATCGCTGCTGAGATATCTGTTCACTCAGACTGTTCCAGTGTCTTTGCTGCTTCCCCATGTCCATGGGTCCCTTGGTGTCCCTCCAGCATTGGCCAGTGGACCTCTGTTACCCAGTATCCTGCTCATTCTGCTTCTCCTCTGCTAATCCTTCCTTATCCACTTTCACATATTCACCCTATTCTGCCATCTTGGTCACAGTGTGTTTTCATCCCCTGTTTTTCTGCTTGAACATTTGTGTTGTTTCCATATCTTGACTATTATGAATGGACTCAGATTTTGATACCCTACTTGGCATTTATTTTATGAAATAATCATCAGTTACTGTTGTTCTAAGATTTTGTAAGTTAATACCAATTATTATAAAACCTCCCATTAGACCCCCCCTTTTTTTTGAAGATTAATTAGTTTGAAAGGCAGTTGCAGAGAAGGGGACATGGAAAGAATGATAGAAAGAGAAGACAGAATCTGTGAATCTGGCTACTGGGTCATTCTCTCAATTATCACAGTGGCCAGGTCTGGGCTCTAGGCTCTTTCACTGCTTTCCTAGGTACATTAGTGGGGAGCTGGATGGGAAATGAAGCATTGGCACTTTAATCAATACTCATATGGAATGCTGGCATCCACAGGCAGCAGCTTAACTTAGTCATTAATTTTTGGAAAAGATGTATCAATGATTATGAATTCCAAAAACAGCTTCTTGATTTGTGTATACTGAATTAGATTTGTGTACACTGAGTTCTTTGTGATGTTTCATGATTGTAAACGTCCTGTGAATCAACTGTTACCTCCAACTGAACCTATCATATCCTTTTTTATTTCTATGATAAGAATTTAAGAAATAGAAGAAAATATAGTTATGCTGCTTCTATGCATCCAGATTACCTGCAGTAATAAGAACAATCCTAGTTCATTGAAACTAATAGTAACTGCAATGTATTGATGCTTGTTTATAGCTCAGAGAGCTAAAGTCCACAAATATAACTTGCTAAGGGTTAATCAGTTAGTAAGTAGTCTAGTCAGCTTTAGTTTGTGATTTAGTTGTGGTAACTCTGGATGAATTTGCTTGTTAATAGATTTCCTTGTTAAATGTGTGGCTTTATGTTTCACAGCAAATGAAATTTTGTTTTATATTTCAATTAGTTTGCTTTTATTACTGTTGTTCCTGCCTCTCATTCCTTGCCTTCTAGAGACTCTGTGTGGACATATTTCGGATTATTTCATTGCAATTTTCATATCTTCACTTCTGTTCATAGTATCTCTGTTTTTCTATGTTGGTTTCTTGACAGTGTCTTCATGATTCTCTTACACATGTCTTTGCTTTTTCTTTGTTAAGCATATCAAATGTAATTACATTTCATGACAGATAATTCCAAAATAAGATTCTTTCCCAGGTCTGTTTCTGCTGTATGTTATCTGATTCTTACTTATGGTGATTTGTTTCCCTGTGTATTCAGAGAGTTTCACTGAGTTGTTTACATGCTTTGTAGCTCCATTTTTAAACATTCTTTAAGGCATGTGATGAAAATGAGTTTTTCCAAAGTCAACTTGGATATTTTCTAGATTATTGTGAATCTTTTCGTGTGACGATCTTTGCAATCAAGGCTAGTGTCCTATACCACCTACAAGTGTGTGAATATTAGCTGAAGGAGACAATTTCAGGGTACCAGATTCCTAGGTTGATATGTGTTGTTGCTTGAGTTTTTAATTTTTCTACTATCCTAGCTTTGGGTTATAATAGAGGTGCAGTGAGGAAGTACATACAACAAAGTTTGCATTGACAGAACACTCTTTTTTGTGTGCCAGTGCATATAGAGATGTCCTGTATGGGAAAGCTATTTGATAAGACAGCCTTGAAATATCCTGATCATGCTTCTAGAAAAAGATTAGGTATTAGTTTTCAGTTTTATTATTCTCACAGAAAATCTCAAGGGATATTAAACAGTGTCCTAGAATTAAGTCAGTTTAGTAGTGTTACAGAGTCTTAAATCAATACATGTATCTATTACAATAAGTAATTGGAAACTGAAATTTAAACTATAATGCTATTTACAGTATACAGTGGCATAAGAGTTTAACTAATTAGTTTAATTTAATGTAACTCTCCAGTAGTTTCAATAATATTTGTTGACTTTTAAGAAAAAACACACTTGTTGTTTCTGTGTTGTCTTTATTGAAAATAAGTATCAACAGACTTTTTGTATAATCTATTTCTCTATTTTGCTGACACTACTGTCTTGATTACTGTAAATAAGGTAATGTAAATCCTTCAACTTGTCCATTGTCAAAATTGTTCTATTTTAGTTACTTTCATTTCTATATAAACTTCAAAATCAGCTGGCCAGTTTTTAGACATAGAAACTTTGCTAGAATTATTATGAAACTTGAATCCATGTAAAAATCCACAAACCTTAAATTTTGATGGTATTGTATCTTCCAGTCTCTAAAATAGTTGTCTTTTCATTTATTTTTTACTTTTACACTTTTAGTGAAAAGAGATAATTGTGTTTGAAATTTTTTAATGTAGAGGGTTTACATTATTTTTGATAAGTGTATTTGTAAGTATTTTGTTTTTTGGAACTGTTGTGCATGAAAGCTTTTAAAAACTTTGTTTTCCATTTCACTGCTAGCATATAGCAATATGGTTAGCATTTGCCCATAGCTTAGGATTCCCAATACCTTCTTCAACTGTATGATTTTTCTTATTGATTGCTTTATGCTATTTACATAGTCATGTAGTTTGCAAATAGAAGCAGTTTTTGTTCTTTTTTACAGATCTGTATGCTTTTAATATTTTATGACTGAGTTAATAAGCATAACTTTTCCTGATACTGCGGAGAGTACTTAGTCTTTCATATTACAGATGATATTAACTGTGACATGATTTTCATATCAGATTAAGGATATTTCTAGCTGATTCTAGTTTGTGAATACTTTTATTGTGAATGAGTAGTCAATCTTGTTAAATGTTTATTTTGCATAATTTGAGAGTATAATATAATCTTTCTCTTTTAGTTAATATGGTAGATTTAATTAATCAGTTTCTCAAATATTAATGTTTCATTCAGATAATCCTTACTTGATCCTGATAATATTCTCTTTTTGATGTATTGTTGCAGTTAATTTGCGAATATTTTAGTTAGGACTTGTTACCTTACATGGTTTATTATTCTCCAGTTTATCTTTCTTGAAATATTTTTTTGTCAAGTTTCAGTACTGAATAATAGAGACCTAATGGTCTCTAGGATTATGTCAGGGACATCATGGTCTCAAGGATATTGTCAGAGTTCTTGGCTCCTGGCTTTGACCTAGTCCAGCCCTGACTGTTGCAAGAATTTGGAAAGTGAACTACCATATGGGAGATCTTCCATTCTCTTGCTTGTTCTGTTTAAATCAATTATGTTTCCATCTTAAGACACTAGAGGAAGATAAATTAAATCCCAATTAAGTGGAAAATAGGAAATAAATATGAGCAGAAATCAAGAAAAAAAAAAAAAGCCTGAATGAAAGCTAAGAGTACATGAAGTTGATTTTTTTAATATAAATTGCAAAACAGTTGAAAAACAGATAAAACACTAGTTATCATTTGTTTCACACTACAGATGTGAAAATGGGGAGAATCTTCCTAAGGTGGTCAAGTTTGTTTTCAACTGAGCTTCTCACATATAATGACTTTAAGTTCTAGATGTACTAACTCTTGATATATAAAATAGCATGTAAAAGACACCCAAGATGAACATAAATAATGAGTAGGGGGATGCCAACTACAAGGAAGCAGCACTAAAGACTTGACACTGAGTGCAGGCCTCATTCAGTGTTCAGCAGAGTGGGTAATAGAAATAGCCCTGTCCGTTGTTGAATCGGGAAATGCAGTTTAAGGGTAATCACTGGGTGGCAACCGATGGAGAAAAAGAAGTGCACACATCCTGTACGTTCAACTGTGTATAAACCTCTGGCTGACATCTATACTGTCTATAGAGAAGTGTCCAAGGAGCCCAGATAACACCCAATGAACTAATCGTAGATTTCAGCTTTTACACTCTCAGTAAATAGGCTTTGATATCCGAATACAGGCCAAACAAAACAGAATTCCAGACTCTTCACAGGATTACCACAGAATGCAAACTCTCAGCAGTGTATCATTCATCATATTGAAGAGATAATCCAAAGTTGTAAGAAAATGGGGCTTACAGGCCATCGATGAAGACCAACTCTAAAACATCCCGGATGTGGGAATCACATAACAGATTTTAAAATAGCTATTATAATTATGCTTAAACTGAATAGACGAGAAGTCTATGTAAAAATAAATTACAAAAGTAGCAAAATAAATTTTTAGAATTAAGGAGTGCACTATATGAAATGAAAATTTCACTGAATTCACCTTCAATGGCACATTTGAGATATTTGATTAATGAGTCTTTGAACTCCAAGACACATCAGTATCTATAATCTGAAAAGAAAATACGAAAAAAGCTTGAAAAATATACAGGCAATAAGCTTTTCAAAAGATAATATGACTGACATGTAAATTGGAGTCTAAAAATGAGAAAAGGAAAATATCTATAACCCTTGTTAAAAAACTAGAAGAAATAATTGCTCAAAAATTTCAAAATAGTGAAAGATATAATTGAATATGTTCAAAAAGCTCATTGAATTCCATATAGGAAACTGCTTAAAATATCATGGAAAAACCACTTTGGGACAAAAAAAGCAAAACAGACAAATCTGTATTACATACAAGTGAAAAGGAAGAATTGCCTTTCTGCCCTCTGTTTTCTGGTTCTTACTCAGCCTCTGCTTTCTAACAGTTCTTTACTTGGCCTCCACTGTTACACTCAGTACTAAGCAGTGGGGGCTTTCCTCTGCACATCTCTGTTGAGCTCCTTCCTCTCTGGGACCCTTACTTGCAAAGTCTGCCTCTGACCTGGCTGTCTGCCACTTTGTGTCTGCATAGCTCTCACACTGGCAGGTTCAGTTTGGATGACATTATTGCACTGTGAACTGGAAATTGCCTTTAGGCAGTAAGCGTATGTAATTCTAGCACTCACCTAGTTTTTTACCTTTTCTCTGGCAACATGATCCTCTGTTGTCCTTTGTACAACATCTGAAGGCAGTTGTTTTTATGTATTTTTTTAGTTGTTTATCAAAGGAGGGCTAATCATTCTTCAAGTCATTCTTCAATGTGGAAACCAAAGTCCTTAAAAGACTGTACGTATAGTCATATTTACAAGAGGACGTTTTGTAGTTCAGTTTGAATGTAATTCTTTTAATGTATTTTGACCATTGCATAGGCTCGATCTTCACATTCACAAATTAACAAGGAAAAATTAGAGAAGAAAAATAAGGGTTTACTTTTCTTTTTGCAAATTTTTTAGCAGATGCTCAACTTACAAGTTTCCTATGACTTGTCCAATCCATTCTTTTCACAGTGAGTGTCTTTCAAGGTGTAAAAGAATTGCCAAGTTTTGAGAAGCTCTCTAGTGATTGGTGTATTTTCTAAAAACTGGTCCCTAGTACTCACTCCTCCCCTTTTGCATATTTTTGTCAGAGTACTTATTTACAAAAATTATAGTTTGCAAACTTTTGAAATTACATTCTTTTTATGAAGGCAACCTGAATGTGACTTTTTTGGCAAAACAGTTTTTTCAAGAAGATAGTGATAGTATCCAGCACATTTCATAGGTTTTTTCAAGTATTGATAGAATTAATATCTTTGATGCGTACTGAATGTAACTGTCTCTCCTGATCCTGGGAAGCCACTTCAAAAAAATTAATGGAAATTTTAATTTAAAAGCAGTTTATTTTGGAGCTGGCATTGTGCAGCAATTGGTTAAATTATTGTCTACCACACTGACATCGCATAGAAGCAGCAGTTCAAGTCTTAGCTGCTCCGCTTGCCATCAAGCTCCTTCCTAATGCATTTGAGAATGCAGAACATGGCCCAAGTGCTTGGGCCTCTGCGGCACCCTCTATGGGCAATCCAGATGGAGTTCCAGGCTCCTGGGTTCAGCCTGGCCCAGCCCTGGCCATTTCAACCATTTGGGAAATTGAACTTTCTCTTTCCCTCTCTCTCACTTTTTTCCCTCCCTCTTCCTCTCTGTTCTTTCCTCTCCCTCTTCTGTTCCCTCTTCCACTCCTCTGTATTCCAACCTAGGAATCCATTTTATAGAATCTGCATATTTTGGTTTAAAAAAATTGGAATGCATGCAGTTTTTTCATAAGTGTTTTCCATCATTTCTTGGAAGACTCTCATAGTGTTCTTAGGGAGGTAGTACCTTTTATTCATTTTGGCATGCCTCTTTAATATTTTTAATATTTATTCATTTTTTTTTGAAAGAGAAGAAGAGACAAATAATTTACATCACTCCACAAATGGCTACAATAGTTAGGGCTGAGGCAAACCAGAACTGGCATCCAAATGCTCCATCTAGGTCTTTGTTACGGTGGCAGAAGTTCAAGTGCTTGGGCTACCATCAGGGACCTCACGGGCCCATGAGCAGGAAACTGGATCAGCAGCAGAGTAGGCACCTGCATAGGGCATTTCAAGCTAATCCTCTTCTGGTGGCTGCAGCATCCATACGGGCACCAGTTTGTGTCCTGTCTGCTCCACTTTCCTTCCAGGTCCCTGCTAATGGCTGAGAGATTGGAGGATGGCCCAAGTCCTTAGGTCCCTGTATTGGTATCAGAGAAGCTCTTGGCTCCCAGTTTTGGACTAGCTTAGCTCTGCCTGTGACTATCTGGGGAGTAAAAACAGCAGATGGAAGACCTCTCCTCCTGCTGCCCTCTCTGTAATTATGACTTTCAAGAAAAACAAACAAACAAATAGATAAATAAGTAAGTAATAACTGGGACCGAAACCAGCATTCCGAAACCAGCTGTAAGCTTTGGTTAACTTGATGCCACAACACCCTTGGTCAGCCTCTTTAAATGAAACACCAAAATGGTATACTGATTTTTAACTGTAATAGAAAATTTTATATTTAAAGCTAGCATCATTGTGTATTATTAATTACGAATCAGTCATATTGAGAATGTTTTATATGAGAATTGTGTAAGGTTCCATGTTTAAGACTTTAAGAATCCTTTTTTTTTTTTAACTTTAATAGGCTAGCCCATGGATACCATTTTTTATTTAGCTACATACAAAAACATTTACATTTAGACAAGTAGACATAATTTTCCTTACCTTTATAAGTACTTTTTTAAAACAGAAAAGAAACTTAAATTTAGCAGAACTCTGAGGAAAGTCAGCCACTTAATGGGGAGCACAGGTGTTGAGTTAATGAGCCTGTGAGCACACTCAGATTTCATCTTTCATGTTATGTAGGTTGGAAATGGTGTTCACATCATGGAGATCATTTGGGAGACATTTTACATTCTGTTCTGAGAGGAGTCTTGGTGCTTTTTGGATTGTTACCATAATAGCACTCAATGTTTGCAAGCAAGTAGTACATTGAAATATGTATAGTATTCCTCATGTCAAGAATTTTTAAAGATGTTTATGGCTAAAATATTTTAAAAATTTTACTTCTAAATACAAATCAAATAAGAAATTCAAACTTAGAAAATGTTTGAAAATAAAGAAAAAAGAAACATATGTTAAAATTATTTGTATATGACTGAAGCAGTACTTAAGGTAAAGTTTAGACTGAAAATCTGCTTTAGAAAGAAAAAAGCTCTCAAATCAATATTTTCACCTTCTACCTTAAACTAGGAAAGGAAACAAATTAAATCAGAAGTTTACATCACAAATAAAGATCAAGGAGGAAATCAATGAGCAGAAAACAAAAAATAGAGAAAATCAATGAAACCAGCCTGGCTTTTTGAAATGATGATAAAACTATAAAACTCAAATCATACTGGTCAGGCAAAATGTGAATGGCCAAATCAGGAGTGACAGTGGTTGTAACCCTATAGGTTCTGTAGATATAAAAGAATTATTAAAAATGAATTATGAGCAACTTTATGCAGAGAAAGTTTACAATTCACATGAAAAGGAGAAATTTCTTTAAAATTACCATAGCTTACACAAACATATAAAATGAGTAGTTCTATACTATTCAACTTTTTAGTTGAATTTATAGTTAAAAAATATACTAGCAAATGAGAAATTAAGAAAGGAACATTCCATACAGAAAAAACATATCCTAAGATATAGAGAAATAAGAGTGTGGAGCTGTGTGGTTTGCTATAGTTAGTTACATATTGTCATTTCAGTTTGAATCTATTACAATTTATTTGAAAGTTGGGTATCTTTGTCACACCACATTTTAAGTTGCAGTTACATGTAACACAAAGTGTATAAAACAGATATGGAACACTTAGATCATCACAGAGAGTTCTGTTAGACTGAATTATAATGAGTTTGGGAAGTTCCACACATTTGATTTGCTGAGAGATTAGGTTCTGTTTGTGAGGTAGTAGTTGCAAAGGCTAGTTGGAGGAAAAGTATACTGGAAGGGTAAGATTAGTGCAAATCAGTGAATGTTTTCAGTGGCAGAGTAACTCAGGGGGTACTACCTAAGAGATGTTTGGAGGTTGTGTTTTGGTTATTAAAGTAAGTGCTGGCAAGTTAATCCAAAGCATATTCAAAATTAATTTTCTAGCAACAAGACAAAGAAAGGCTAAAACCTGTGTTTAGGAGTTCATTGCCTCATAGATCAGTGGTCCAGATGAGAGGTACTAAGGGCTGGGTTAGAAAGAGACAAATTTCATTGCTAGTTGACAAAGAATGGGTACAAGAATTTGTTGTGGGAGCTAACAAGAGCTGAATTTCTGGACCAGATATATATGAAAAATTCATTATAGGAGCTAAGAGGAGTTGAATTTCTGGATCAGATACACACGTGTACACACACACACACACACACGCACACACGTTTTTAAAAAAGAAAAAGTTGGGTACCATTGTTGTGGCACAGCAGTTCTGAGTACCAATTCAAGTCCTCACTGCTGCACTTCAATCCACTTTCCTGCTGATGTGCTGGGGAAGCAGCAGAAGACAAAGCTTGAGCCCGAGTTCCAAGCTCCTGATTGGTATGACCTAGCCCTGGCAGTGTTGGCCGTGTGGCAAGTGAGCTAATGGATTGAAGGGTTTTTTTGGTATCACTCTCTTGCTTTAACTGACTTTCAGATAAGTATATTATCTTTTAAAAGTTCTGACTTCAATTTTGACTACATTAACTTTGAAGATATTCAATTAAGATTTGAGTGAGCCACGAGCGTATAGGTGGATTTTGAAACTTAGAGTTTGGATAAGATTGTGCACAGAGAATATAGACAATAAAAAAGATGAAAGCCTAGAACATACCTCAACATTCATCAGGTATATAAGGTCTTGGACCAAGACTGAAAAGAGGTATAGTGAGAGAAAAAGGAAAAACATTAACAAAGAGTGCTACTAAGAAGAACCCAAGGAAGATGACATTTCAAGGAAGGTAACCAGTCAAAGGAAAATCATTAAGCATATATATTATATATATATTGGATTTGTGGGATAGGAAAGTCATCTAAGACTTCTAGGAATCACAGTGTGCTGAACCACCAAGGAAAGTGGTGAAAGTACCAGTGTTATTGTGGCCTATGATATTCAGTTGCATAAGTTCTCCTTGTTTTATTTTAAGATGTTAATATACCCTTGTGGTTTAATTATGATAAGGATTAGATAAGGAAAAATAAGTATTTTGTAAAACTTATAAAATTTTTTGAAGTTGACAGAATTAAGATTACTTCTCAGTGAAATCTACTTATATAAGGCAAGGGGATGACAGGATTTTACATAAAGACAGAATACATAAAGACTTATCATGGAAAAACACTAGGGAGCCTAGAGGATCTGCAAGAACTCTGTGGAGGTATGAGCCATGAGAGAAAGGCTCTGCTGAGTAAGGAAGGAAAATTGATTGTCCCCTTTCTGGACAGATCTAGAATAATCTGAAAAGCTTAGACACTTCTCTTTTTTGCATAGTACATTTAGATCTCCATTCCTTAGGTGTGCTCATACTACTTACACTACTTTGCTTCTAAGCTTGGGGAAGAAGTTGTTCTACATTTCAATATTTTTCTTTTGGAGTGGTTGGTTTTGCAACTAATATGGATTTCATTTAGTTTTTCTTCCTATCTTTGTCTCTTAACACTGTCTCCCCTTTGATTTTTTTTCTGACATCATCACAATGTAAACAAAATGTTTGTTTCATTTTATTTGAAAGCAGGGAGAGGCAGATGCACAGAGGGACAGAGAGCTTTGGTACACTGACTCTAAATGCCTGTTACATGCACGGCCAAGGCAAAGCTAGAATCCCAGGTCTCCCGTGCAGGCTGTCACTGCAGCTGCCTCCAAGGATGCATGATGTAGCCAAAGCTAGATTCCCAGGTTTCCCACACAAGTGATCAACCATCTGAGCCATCACTTGCTGCTCCCCAGGATGCATCATGTAGCAAGCTGGATCAGCAGCTGATTAGTCAGATCTCATACCCATGCACTTTGATGTGGGATACAAGCATCCCAAGTGGTGACTTCACAGCTGTGCCACATGCCCACCCATCTCAATTTGTTCCCCTACTGTTGTTGTCTGAAACCTTCAGCTTTTGTATCTTTTCTGTGTCAATCTTCTGGGTGTGGGGCTTTCTGGACATTTTTATGTTCTGTTTAAATGAATCAAACTCCTTTTCAAAGGGGCTCAGTTTCCTATATGATAATTGATTAGACGAAGAATTGATTTATCTGGGAATACGAAAATATGTAGTCTGATCAAAGATAATTTATAATTCTTACTTCAACATACCTAGTTATCCCATCTTCCCTGATCTCTAGGTGTCAGTAGATAGCAGCATCAGCAGATGACAGTATCAAACCTTTTGGTATTGATGAGAAAAGCGAACATCAATTTCACTTACTCTTCTTTTTCCTTTGTTTCATACTAGTTGCCCTCTATCACAAGAGGAGGGAGAGAGTGTATGTGGCTGTGATTGCACAGTACCAATTGGTAATCCAGTGAAAGCATTTCTTGTATCCTGCTGCTCTCTGAAGCCATTTTTATGCAATTATGCTAGGGAAAAACATTTCGCTTAAATGTGACATTCTAAATTTATTTCCTTTTAGTGAAGTTGGGGAGAGATTTGTTCATTGGTTTTATTAAAGGGAAATCTCAGCTAAAAACTTTCACTTTTTCTGACCGTTTTATATCTATCCTATATGAAACAACTTAGGATTAAATTAGTGAAATGGAAGAGAAGATAGAGCTCTCTCTTGCAGAAAAAAAATTTAATGTTTTTACATTCTCTCACTTTGGGCAAGGTGGAGTTTACTTTCTGTCGTCTATTTCTGAAAAGGAGTTTCATCCAAATAAATCTGGTAGAGAAAGGGAAAAAAACCCTTATAGTGGAAAAGTGGTGCAAATGTTACTTAAGACAAATGGTCAAGGTTAATGTCACTGGTGTCTTGTGGATGTCTTGCACCTGATAAACAGTAATAACAATGACATTTCACCTCTGTAGTGTTCTTTCTGAAAATCCATAACCCTTAGAAAAGTGCCAGACAGGCTCAAATTGACAGACATTTTACAAAAAATATCTGGCCCATACTCCTGAAAACTATTGAAGCTACAAAAAACAAGGAAACTGTCTTGAACATGGCACAGACCAGAGGAGAATAAAGATATCTGACAATTAAATGCAAGTGATGCCCTGTGCTGGATCCTTGACCAGAAAAAAAAATAGTAGAGAAATTAGTGAACCGTAAATAAAAGTATGGAGTTTAGTTAATATCCCCTATGCTATTACAATAGTATAGTTCTTCATAAACAGTCACAAGCCCATTATTATGGGCATGGACAATGGCAGAGAGTCCAGCATCCCATTGTCAAGATAGTTAACATTTTCGTTGGGAGTCCATCCTTGTCTGGTAGTAGAGATGTGTACTGCATTGTATCTTCACATCTGGATGTGATAGTTTCCATTAAACAGTTACTACAAATCCCCTTAAGTGAAAAGCCACAAAACAAAATCAACAACAGGAAGAAAAATAAAATTTATAATGCTCTAAGTTAAACAACATGCTGCTGAATGATTAGTGTGTCACTGAAGAAATGAAAAAAATCAAGAACCTTCTTGAAGAAAATGTTAAGTATGATCTATGAATCAGTGAAGAATTCAATATGAGAAAAACTTTTGAAAAAATGAAAATAAAAACAAAAACATCAAAATTAATGAGATATAGTTTCTACTGATCTTTGTTGGTGAAATGTATCTCCTGTAGGCAAGAAATAGATGTGTTTTGTGATTTTAATACAGTCTACCAATCTATGAGATTTAATTGATGAGTTTAAGCTGTTTACATTCAGGGTTAATACAAATAGGTGGTAATTTGGTTCTGTCATTTTAGCAATGGGTTGTTCATTGATTTAGTCTGTTATGTTACTGGGATGTTCTTCGCATTTGCCTTTGGTTTTGGTGGGTACTATTCCTTTTCTCTGTCAAGAGAACATCTTCAAGTATCATTTGTAGTGCAGGTTTGGAAGAGGCATATTCTTTTAAGTTTTGTTTACTGTGGAAGAATTTTATTTCACTTTCAAAGATAAAGGAAAGCTTTCCTGGGTACGTTATCCTAGGCCGACAATTTTTTTCTTTTAGAATCTGGAATATGTCACTCCATTCCATAGAGTTTCCTGTGAGAGGTCTCCTGTGAGTTTAATTGTCATTCCTTTATATGTCAGTTGATTTTTTTTTCACGTGCACATTTAAGGATCTTTTCCTTAAGTTCAGTTAAAGAGAGCTTGATGATCATGTGTCAGGGTGAAAATCGCTTTTGGTCAAGCCTGTTGGGAGTTCTGTGCCCCTCCTGGATTGTTGTTTCCCAATTCTTTCTCTAGATTAGGGAAATTTTCCCTTATTATTTCATTAAATACATTTTTAAACCCAGCTTCTCTTTCTGCACTTCTTTGACTCCCATAACTCTTATGTTTGGCCTGTTAATAGTGTCTTTCAGTTCTTGAATACTTTCTTTTGGCCTGATCCAGCTCTGCTTCCAGTTTGTTTTCCCCTGGTGACCGGAAATATCTTCCAATTCTGAGATTCTTCTGCATGCTTCATTCTATTTTGGAGACTCTCCACTGTACTTTTAATTTGCTCCACTGTATTCATTTCTGATATATCAGCTTTCATTTGATTCATTTCCAGTGTGACATATTCCTTGAATTCTTTGAATGCCTGCTTCATGTGCTTCTCAGTGTTGATAAGAAGTTTTATAACAAGTGTTTTGAATTCTGTATCTCCCATTTTCTCAATGTCTTCCTCCGTTAACTCTGAGGCTAGCAAAGGCTTTGCTCCTTTGCAGGGGAGTCTTCAGTACCATTTGTTATTCTTATGTCTCTCCTTTTTGCTCTTGGTCATTGTACCTCTGGTTAGCAGATTCTTCTCCTTAGGGCAGATTTCTAAGCTGTGTCATCAACAGGTCTGCAGTTCAGTTTTACTCATTGTGGTTGGCACAAGGGTCTTTGCAGCCACTCTCTCCAGCAAGTTTCAGGTTTAGGCTCCTGTTTTAGATTTCCACCACTGTCTCCATGGCCCCAACTCCTGGCTCACCACTCTCCACCTCCTGTGATCCTGTGCTGTGGCTGCACTATTGTCTCTACAACCTTTCTCCCACTTCCTGTTTGAACAGGTCCCAGGATTAGGGAGATACCAGATGTCCTAAATAACTAGGTTGTTACTGGTAATGGTCTTGCCAGAACCTGCTTACTGTTAGATTTGAGTGCCGTCTGGACCTATTTTGACCATAGGATGCCAAAGTTAGTATTATTTTCCCTGTGGGACCAGTACTATGCACTGAGCTGGAAGTGACTTTGCTCCCAGCTCAGTGCATGCACAGCTCACTGCTATCCCTGTATTCTCAAAGCCTTTGCCATACTGTACAAAATGGTGCCTGGTGTACCACTAGTGGAGTTCTGGATCTGTTGCTGGCTGTCGGGTCTGGGGGTTACTCAGACTGTTTTGGGTGGAACCTGAAGGATGCCCTGTTGGTGTAATATACTGAGCTAAAAGTGAGTTCACTCGTAGCTTAGTAAATGCACAGTTCCATCCCACAGCTTTTGCCTCCCTACACAAAGTGGCACCCAGGGCGGCTCTGGTGGGGTCTTGGCTGTGAAATCCACCCTGTTCCTGCATAGCCTGTTTGGGCTGTTTTGCTCTGACTCTGCTCCTGATCGAATCAAACAAATCAGCAGGATGGGCATTTCTTTGCCTGAGTTTACCTCCTGAGATTTTGGTGACCTCTCCTTTCCACCTGGCTGCTGGAGCTTTTGCTGTCAGTGAGCTCAGTTCACCATTCGCTGACTGCCACTGGGGTGTCTAATCACTGCAACACGACACCATTGTCTCTGCTGCTTTACCATGTACACTATTCTCCAGGTCTGGGTGCCGCTCTGTTGTTGGCCTGTCCTGGAATGTGCCTTCTCCATCTGTGTAAATGTGTCCTTACCCTATTCCACCAAATTGATTCTCCCATTGTGACTTTCTTAGCTGTGATAAATATACTATGAGAAAAAGTCACCATAGGGAAAACTGAATAAGGGATATATGAGAATTCTGTAATATATTGGAAACTTTTCTCTAAAGCTTATGCTAAAATATACAAATTTTAACATTAATTAATCATATCATTATGGCAAATGTGTTGGTTAGAGAATATGCTTCCAGTAAGTAAACACAATTGGGAATAGTAACTTTTTCCTTGATATGATCCTTTTCACTGTGCTTAAAAGGAGGGAGTAAAGGGAAACGATTCCAATTGGATGTGCTCATTAAGAACAAGCATGTGTGATTCAACTGAAAAATATGTACATATTTTTTTCCTACACATACATGTGTAGGAAAACCTGGGTTTCTTTTGTTGCCCAGAAGTGCTTGCTTGATTTAGAAGGAATTACATAAACTGTGCTAACATTGACTACTAACTGTAGAGCAATAGAGACTTTTCTGTTCCTATTGGATCAGTATGGATTTCAGAGCACTCAAGGAACAAGTGGTAGTGGTGGTGGTCTAATTATTGCTGCTTATCCCACCTTCATAGGGAGGAGATGAAGGTCTTGACCCTATAAGCCCTGAGTGAATGATATAGTGACTGAGAATAAACCCTAGTGCCATACTGCTGGGACTTGAACCTAGGTTTCATGGCTTCCAACTGCATAATCCTCAGCAGTCTCCTTAATTTTGTTCTATCTGGCTCTTCATCTGTAAAATGAGATGCTAATTTCACCTTGCAAGGCTTCTGTAACACTTAGAAATATCTAACATGTACCAAGTGACGCTAACTATATACTTCTTCTTTTATTTGTGATTTTTGAGCTTCATTAATGTAGAATGTTGCTATTGTGACACACTTTTAGAACTTTAAAACAATTTTTTTTTAATCTTCACAATTTTTCTGTTTGGATTTCATTTTCAATAGTTTGACAATGATATCCCATCTTTGTGTGTGTGCTCATCTGGCTTGGAGTTCTTTAAATTTCTTTACTTTGTGGTTTGTTAATTTTGCAGGTTCAAGACCTTATTTCTCTGGATATTTATTCTGCCCCTTCTGTCTCTCAGCTCCCTCTGTGTTTGCAATTATATATATTTGCTAAAACGCCACAGGTCTGAGATTCTCTCTTTATTTTCCGTGTGTTTAATTTTATTTTTCATCTTATTCTTCCTTTTCAGGGCTTTTGATTATTTCCTATACTCTATTCAGTCTGCTGATAAGACCATTACAGGAATTCTTTATTTCTTGTATTTGTTTTTTAGCTCCTGCATTTACACTTTTTAATACAATTTCACTTTTGTTTGATTGCCTTATTATTTCCTGCTTGTACTCATCTTTTTTCACTAAATTTTTTATTTTAAAGTTCACATCTACTAATCTTGTATGTTAGTCATCTCTGAATCTACTTTGTGGACTCTTTTATTTCTAGAGTATTGGTGGATGTTTCCCCATAGCATTTGTGTCATTTTTCCCTTAATGCTTTTATTGTGTTTTAACAAATACGAAAGACTGAGGTAAATTGCATTTATGCTCAGAAATGGGTACCCATTTCATCCAACAGACATATAGTTTGTGATCTGACATAGTCTACTTCATAGCTGAAGTAGATGTTGTGATATTATTACTCATGGTTACATTTAGTATACCTGACTTTTAGTTCTGCTAATGGTAGGCTTCTACAATCTTATGCTTTCTCTGGGTCCTGGAGTACTGACATTTTTAATTTACTGTTCCTAGTTTCTGGGTACAAGTAAATATTATGGGCAGAGTATTTGTGTCCCCCCCCCCCACAAGTTCATATTTTAAAATGCAAACATGATATTAGGAGGTGGGGCCTTTGGGAAGAAGTTAGGATAGAATTTTCATTAATAGAATTAGTGCCTTTGTAAAACAGACCCCAGAGAGCTTTCAACCTCTCTTTCTGCCACTTGCAGACACACTGCTCAGTGACTTAAGCTACCACCTGCAGTCCTGGCAGTTCAGCTCCCTACTAATGTTCCTGGGAGAGCAGCAGAGAGAGTCCCAAGTACTTGGGTCCGTCCCTCATGGGGGTCTCCAACTGATGAAGACCCGGTCTCCTGACTTTGACCTTGCCCAATCCCAGCTACTGTGACCATTTGGGGAGTGAACCTGGCGATGGAAGATCTCTGGCTCTCCCTCTCTATATAACTCAGCCTTTAAGTGAGTAAGTCTTTGAAGACAATCTGACTATGCTGGCAGCCTGATACCAGACTTTCAGATACTAGAACTATCAGAAATATATTTTTGTTGTTCATAAATAAGCCTGTACTGCAACAGTCCCAGCTTACTGAGACATCTGAGCAGGAAGTGTCTGTTGGCCTTTTATTAACACCTTCCAGGTTTTACTTTCCATTAAAGAAAGATCCCAGAAGCAGGGAGTTTGTTCACATGCATGACTGAGGAAGGCTGTCTTAGTTCTTTTGTTCTATGCTCATTTTTTTTTCTCAAAAGTACCTCAACCAGGCTGTGAAAAAGTTCTAGCATGATCTAAACTGTCTGGTAGCTCACAGCTAGCTGGTTTTATCTGCCTTTATGGTTATCTCTTTCTCTGGCTTCTGTGTCCTTTCCAAGGTTTGTCATTCTTTGGAGTTCAGATCACCTGATTGTCTTGTGACCTCACCTTTCTGTGGAGCTCCAAATAAGATCATTATGAGATTATCTGGCTCTTTCTCATTATTAATGTGGAAGCATCATTCCCCTGAGACTTCAACTCTTCTAGGTCTCTTCTAATGTTGATGGATATTTTGTGGATAAGTTACATAGTTCTAAGAAGAAATATTTGACATTTGTCATTCTGTATTTTCTAATTTTGGATATTATAGTGGTAGCCTTTAATAGTTTTAAAATAATGGTAGCAGTGCATAAATGAATAGAATTTTTGAATCTCACAAAGCAATATTAAAAGGTGTGCTGCTCAATGAGGTTAGCTGTGCAAAGTGCTGCTTTGATTCTATTAAGGTACAAGAATGGCTTTCCTGCTGTGCTGTGCATCTACTTACAGAATTCACTTCATAATTCTTGGTCTACACTTTGATTAGATCAGATACGAATGATGGCCGCTCCTTCTTCTCTTAATTCTTTTAAAAAATAAGATGAATAGAGTGCCTTCTTCAAAGTGAATCTGAAAGTTATGGGATGGCATTAATGCTATAATAGTTCTATAACAACAGATAAGAATTGTAAGTATGAAAAATTCTCTATCAGCTTAAAGCCTTGCATTTGCCAGCTTAAAGCCTGGCTTTTGCTACCTGTTTGCATTTCATTTATGTATTTGTTACATACCTCTAATGATCTTCCAGAATGAGGAAAGCCATTTCTTTTGCTTTTTATGTTGCTGTAATGAAAAACAAACAAATAGGCAAAATCCTAACAAAAGAAGTCTTGGGGCTAGAATCTGGGTTTATAATGACAGTTCAGGACATCCTGACTGGTTTGGTTTGGTTTTCTGTATGTTGTGATAAGGTTCCTAGTTTGAGTTGACCTCTAACTGCCCTAGCACTGTATACTGAAATTTTTTCTCTGACTTAACACATGTAAAATATTAATTTAATAGCTTTTATTTTAAGTTAGGAATGACATGGTCAGTAATGTACCATTTTGCAATGTTTTTCTTGGTTTTTGCTGCAGAGAATATATGCTATGGTGCAATTTTTTAAATTGCCAAACTCAGCTGTTTTAGTTTTTAGTTTTGTCTTAACTTTTGATAATTTTCTTATGATTTTATATATTGTTTACAAGGAAGTTTTTGCTCATGGAATTTTACCTTTTATATTTTGCAGAAAGTATCATATGTAATTTAACAAAATAAGTTATAAAAGATTTAAATCATAAATACTTAAAATATAATGGTTTTTTCTAGGATAAATTGGGTTTATTTCCTTTTTTGTCTGAAGGACTTTTCTAATTTCTGTTTTAATCGTTTAGATTTCTTGTAGCTTATTATTATTTTACATTTTCAAGGGCACATAGAGGTAAACAAAAGAAGTCAGTTTGCAAGATTTTTCCAATCTCTGTGTTTTCGTCATTTGGATTTGATGCAGTTTTAGATCAGAGTCATACCACTATTCTTCTCTGCCACTAACATTCATGTTTCTACCTATAAATGATAGACAGTTCTTCTTTTCAAAGAGAAACATGCTAATAAATCATGCATTGCCTATGGATCAGTTATGTAGAAAGTCTCCTAAATTCCTAAATATTCAAGATTTATTTTCCTGTGGTTAGTTTCTAGAGCAGATGACTCTGCTTACACCTGCAGTAAATGACTCAGAGCAGTGGGGCTTCTCACACTTCACAGAGGCATCTGTACTGAATCTCAGCTCTGTCCATTAGCAGTGCTGTGGCCTTCATGGAAGTTGGTAGGAAAAATCATGGTGACCCAGTTTGCAATGAAGGGACACAAACACAAGGGATAGCAAGACCAGGGGGAGGAAGATGGGTGAAGGCAAGGTCTTCAGCTGCTGAACTTTTGAAGGGTTTTTGAGAGTTCCAGTTTTTAAAACAGGCTTTCTACCAAGTGTGCCTCTGAGAAGATTTTCTCCAGATGTTTTGTCAGTTTTTTAGCCCTACTCTCACACTAACTACTTTCGCATTTGTCCCACAAATGGAACTTCTGGACATATACCCAGTTTATAAGGGAAACAGATAATAAATTGAATCTCAATTTGTGTAACTTTTTCTTTATGTGTCTCTCTTATCTCTTATTCTCATTTTTTGTCTGCTATTCCTTAGTTTGAGTCTTCTGATTAGGAATCTCCTTACATGTATTTATGTTGCCATCCTTGTGAGAGTAACTTTCACTACTTGAAAATAGTTGTTTCTCCATTCAATAAATCAATGAAAGTTTTTAAGTTACAAGGGTGAAACTTGGGCAAAGGAAAAACACATATTTGTTATACTTGTATTGCCGCAGTGTGATAATAAGATCTATAAGAAATCTGCACTTCTATTTAAAATTTGATCCAAGTTAGTTATCAAAGGGTTAATCCCTCTTAAAACCCAGTCACTATGAACTTAAAAGCCTTTTTTTATCTGCAGAACAACCGATTTTCATTCACAAATTCTTCAGTCTATTTTTTTTTTGAAATCCTGGGAAAATTACAAGCTTAGTCCTTCTATTTCTCAACTGGGCTATGGCACAGCTTGGCAAATCATGGCTCGTGGACCAAATTCAAGCAGCTTCCTGCTTTGTAAGTAAAGTTTTATTGCAACACAGGCATATTTACTTGGTTATGTATTGTCTGCAGCTACTTTTGTGGTGTAGTACCGCGGCAGAATTGAATAGACCAAATGGCCTGCTAAGTCTGAAATACTTATAATTGGACTTCTAACAGCAGAAGTTTGCCAAAGTGTAAGTAGATATCTTCCACCTAAAGTGAAACTGTCCTCCCTTTCCCCCTTTTCTTTTTACTTACACTTGAAGTCACTTAATAAAAACAAAGTTTGGACCTCTTTGGTATAAGCCTGTCAGCGAAAGACTGAAGTAGCATTGGCATTTCCCCCATTTACTGAAAGCCACCCTCAATATGCCATCTTTACCATTTCAAATGACGTATGATCAGTAAAACCTGTTTGCTGCTACCTGCAGACCCTACAGTTGGATTGGTTTGATAGTAGTCTGTGTTTTGCTGTTTTTGTTTGCATCTGGGGTGCAGGGTTTTCTCCTTCCTTAGGCCTGTTCACTGTAGACACAGTGTGCTTGTAAGATGAGGAACAAGAGGAAGCTGCAATCTTCTTGTCCTAATGAAGTAGCAGGCTAGTCAGTGGCAAGTGTATACTGCTGTGTACACCTAACAGGAGGTAGGGCAAGAGAGCTTGAGAGAACAGTTGTTTCATCAAAGGATTGCTGTATTCTTAGCATTTTAAACTATATGGCAGTGTGCTTGTATTTGTAAGGAATACATGGTGTTCAGTAAAACTGAAAAATACTCTTACCACAGCAACTTTTGGAAGGATGCTATTATTTAAATCTTTCCTTCTGTTGGTTTTAATTCATTGTAATCAGGACACTCAGTTTAGTGAGTTATATATAATAGGCAATGAAAATGTTAACTCTCTTTAGTTTTTAGACTGTCTAATCAGTACAGTGTTACCTAAGTGTGTGACATAAATGTGAATTGCTAGAATTTTGTTTTTATTTCTAATGGTAGATAATTATATGGGGTTCAGTGTGATGCTTATATTGTGTCATGATTAGATCAAATGGACAAAGCTGTTATCTCGCAGACTTATTAAAAAAGATTTACTCATTTTTATTGGAAAGATATATTTATAGAGAGAAAGAGAGACAGAGAGAAAGATCTTCCATCTTCCAGTTAACTACCCAAATGGTCGCAGCACCCAGAGCTGAGCCAATTGGAAGCCAGGAGCCTCGTTTGGGTCTCCCGTGCGGGTGCAAGGTTCCAAGGCTTTTGCCCATCCTCCACTGATTTTCCAGGCCATAAGCAGGGAGCTGGAAAGCAAGTAAAGCAGCCAGGATGCAAATCAACACCTGCATGGGATACTAGACTTGTGGAGAATTAGCCAATTAAGCCATCATACCAGGCCCTTCACATTGCTTTTGATTCCACTGTTCCTATCCAGACTTATGTGAGGTTGAGTTTTTTAGATTTAATATATAAGTGAGATTATGTGATGTTTATCTTTCTATGCTTGGCTTATTTTGTCTAGCATAACATCTAGGTTCATATATATTTTCAAAAATGACAAAATTTTCTTCTTTTTAAAGGCTTATACTCCTTTATGTGCATTTATGTGTATTTGTGTGTGTTGATATGTTTATCTAATGATATAGAAGTTCCTTCCATGTCCACGCTGTTGTGAATAATGCTGCCATGGAGATGAGAGTACAAATGTCTGTTCAACATACATTTTCAGTTCCTTTGGAAATACACTCAAAAGTGGGAGTCACATGACAGTTCCATTTTTAGTTTTCTGAGGAACCTCCATACTTTTTCCATAATGATGCTATTAATTTTCATTCCCAGAAATAGTAGGACTGGGGGTTCTCTTTGTCCACATTCTCACCAACACTTACATTTTATCATTTTGATAATCACTTCTTGGCCTTTTGGCTAAGATCATTGTAGTATCATTTTGATAATAGCTATTCTAATAGGTATGAGATGATGCTTGTTTGTGATCTTATTCAGAATTTTCTTGGTGATTGCAGATGTTGGGTATTTTTTTCTTTTAGTGCCATTTATGTATGAGGAATATCTGTTTAAATGATTTACCCAGTTTTTATTGGTTTCTTTGGTGGTTTTTGTTTTGGTTTGGTTTTTGTTTTGTGTTGAGTTCCTTATATAGTTGGGATATGTTCCCCTTACCAGATGTTTATTTCTATTTTTTATACTTTCTGTTGTTTCCTTTGCTACATTGAAGCTTTTCAGTAAGTTATAATCATCACATGTGTTTATTTGGGGTTTTTTTTGCCCATTTTTATGTAGTTATGTCCAGTAAATCTTTGCCCAAACCAACACACCAAAGCATTCCTCTTATAGTATTTTCTTCAAGTATTTTTACACATTCAGGTCTTATGTTTGCTTTAATTTATTTTGTTTGTTTTTGTGTATTGTGTGAGATACAGATTTACTTTCATTCTTCTTCATGTAGATATCCATTTTTTTTCCTAACATAATTTAGTGAATAAATTTTAACACTGTGTGTTCATGACACCTTTGTGGCACATCAGTTGACCCGGAAAATCAATTGATATGTGCTGTTTTTCATGTATATGTTTTAAAAATAATTTTATGGTCGCAGCACAGTAGCCTAGCAGCTAAAATCCTCTCCTTGAATGTGGCAGGATCCCACTGGATGCCGGTTCTAATCCTGGCGGCCCTGCTTCCCATCCAGCTCCCTGCTTGTGGCCTGGAAAATCAGTGGAGGAGGGCCCAAAGCATTGGGACCCTGCACCCACTTGGGAGACCCAGAAGAAGCTCCTGGCTTCGGATTGGCTCACCTCCAGCCATTGTGGCTGCTTGGGGAGTGACAAACAGACAAAAGATCTTCCTCTCTGTCTTCCTCTCTGTATATCTGACTTTCCAATAAAAATAAATAGATCACTTTTAAAAAATAGGCATTACAGCTAATTTGCTAGTAAAACATTAAGACTTCAATGACTTTTGCTCCTCTGAGGAAGTGCAAATAGACAAAAATGGATTCTGGAACTTTGGCATAGTGGGTTAGAGCAGCTCAGCATTCCAAAGAGTACAGTGTTCACATATCAGTCACCTGAGCAGCTCAGGGAAGTGCAGGCTCTGACCCAGGTCTGGAGGCAGGCCCAGGGTTTTGCATTTTCTTGCAGACTCCTATGGGGGAGACCTGTGCTGGGTTCCTGGTTCCCAACTTTGACTTGGCACAGTAGCCTCTGCCTTGACGGCGCTTCGAGAGAGGGAACCAGTAGATGTCAACTTGCCTTCTGTCTCTCAGATAAATAACTTTTAAAATAACCTGGTAAAATTACAGCATGGTTTAACACTTATTAAATAAATAAACAAACAAACAAACAAACAAACAAATAAATAAATAAATAATTCTGACACCTTACCTGGGAAATACTTGAAGTATGTTTGTACTTCATTCAAAATGAGGATTGAATGGGTTCCTAATTTTGAGTAGAGGGAGAGTTACTGAAATTGGATTAAAAGTCGTGCCACCACATGTTGGTGGGTATGGCTCATAGTACCAAATGAATGAGGTAGCCTGTAGATGCTTGAGGTATGAGCCGCATGGGTACCTGTTTTGTATATTCCTTCTGGCTTGGAGCGGCTGAGTGTGGTAGTTTTTTTTTTTACCTATACCAAGTGTTTCTTGCACTAATACATTGTTCACAAATCACATATATTGGAACAAATTTGTGCTTTCCCAGTAAATGTTATAGCAGACCTGAATGGATATGAATTTTACTTTTTTATTTTATTGCAATTCAGTTGCATGGGCACCAGGGGGAGTGGTAGGTTCACATTTCACAGCAGCACCAACTGACCAGTGCTTTTCTTAGCTTTACAGCTGCACATATGGTAAATTATTATCATTTTATGGTTACAGTTATAAGCAATTTGGTAGAAAATGACAGCTAAATTATACAGTGTTACTTTCATTCATTTTAATTTTGTAATCTAAATATATTTTTTAATTGGAAAACAAAACCCAGAATAATTCTTAGGAGGAGGACCAAGCAACCCTTGCTAAGACCTAGTTTTCTGCTCCCAGCTATACTTTGCGTTTCACTTTCATTGACCTCTTGTGTATGGCAGCAATGGGAGTATTGACCTGAGATTGCCTGTATTGTGGGGAACGGTGTTTTGTTTTTGTTTTTTGTTTTGTGTGTGTATGTGTGTTCAAGCCACATTATCATGACTATTACTTTATTTAAAGGAGCTTTAATAATTAAGTTAACAAATATAAAAATGTTTAAAATTTCTGGAAAATCCTAGAGTACATTCCCAAATTGAGTTTCAGGAAGCAGTTCTAGAAATGAGTTCCAAACTGGACAAATGTGCTTCTGTGACACTTACCAGAATTTGTTACAGTACTGCCCAGATAGCTCCCTGGCTGCAGGGAGCAGGGCATGTTGACATCTTCATTTAAACCCTGGAGTTGAATAAACTACCACCATTTCAGGACAAATGTGTGCGTTGTGAGTGCCTTGTTGCATTGGGGCTTATAGTGATTAGTAGGGACGTTGCTATAAGCCAACTTTGCATAAATGTCTATTATGCATAGACAGATGAGACTGTTTTTGAAGAATCCGAAGTGTTATTCATAGTATTTATTTCAGTATACACTGTTTCTCCATAAAGCCTTCATCAAATGTTTTCTTGACTTACTCAGCATTGATATCTGCTGATGACTATATGGTGATCTTTTTATTTTATTTTAAAACATAGTCCATCATTCTACAAGATTTTATGTACTTGAGAGCCATTACTAAACTGGGGAAACAATGCATATAAACTGCTTCGTCATTGAAAGTGTTGGACTCAGTAAAGTAATGTAATGATTGTAATCTTTATTAACATAAGTAGGTCATATCAGTAAGTTTGACCAGTGTAGGAGGGAATTTAGCATTTTTAATAGCATTTAAGTCATTTTAAAATAGTTACTGCACAAGCGATATAGATGGATCTAAAAAACAAGTAACAGGTGTCAGAAAACCATATATTATTAAAATTGTTTTGAGGCCAGATGGAAACAAAATGGAAATTTTATTTCTAGGAGTAATGTATCTTTAATTTGATGCAGTGTGCCTTCTCTTTTATTGTATGTAGGTTACCCTAACCTAGTTCTTTCGTCTTACATGCCATTTTGGACTCACATCAAGGATAAAGAAATCAGGAACTAATAATGAGATTTTATTCTCTGGTGAGGTAAATTTCATGTTTCCTTTGAGTGAAACAGGTATAGATTATTTGCATTTTCTTTTTAAAAATTACATCATTCAGCAATATAATGAGAGTGCTCTGAACAGTACCAGAGGGATGTAAGTTTTGAGGGACATTGATTTAAATGCAAGAAGTCAACATAATGATTTGAAAATACTGGAAATAGTTGTAGAAATTGAGGGTTTATACACTTATTCATACTGTATGAGTCATGTACTGTGAAATACAGATTCATATTATACTGGACATAATAATCATATTTGTAACATGGACTGCAAAAGAACCATATATTATGCTGTTTGAAATAGCTACAAAATAGAATTTTGAGAATCAGTAGGTTATTTCAAAAGTTCAATGAAAATGGGTTAAAAGATAAGATTTTTTGGTGTAAAAATATTTTTGAAGTCCAAATATACAGAATGTTTTGAAAAAGTTCATGGAGGATGCACATTATGGAAAAAACTATAAATTTCAAAAGTGTATCTTTTAATTCAATTTTCCCACCAATTTTTTTTTAAAGATTTTATTATTATTGGAAAGCCAGATATACAGAGAGGAGGAGAGACAGAGAGGAAGATCTTCCATCCGATGTTTCACTCCCCAAGTGAGCCGCAACGGGCCGATGCATGCCGATCCGAAGCCGGGAACCTGGAACCTCTTCCAGGTCTCCCACGCGGGTGCAGTGTCCCAATGCATTGGGCCGTCCTCAACTGCTTTCCCAGGCCACAAGCAGGGAGCTGGATGGGAAGTGGAGCTGCTGGGATTAGAACCGGCGCCCATATGGGATCCCGGGGCGTTCAAGGTGAGGACTTTAGCCGCTAGGCCACGCTGCCGGGCCCTTCCCACCAATTTTTAAAGTGGATTCTTACACTGAATTTTTCATTCAGTATAAGGTTGGTCATAGGAAGTGTGCTAGAAATACAGAATAGGGGCCCGGCGGCGTGGCCTAGCGGCTAAAGTCCTCGCCTTGAAAGCCCCGGGATCCCATATGGGCGCCGGTTCTAATCCCGGCAGCTCCACTTCCCATCCAGCTCCCTGCTTGTGGCCTGGGAAAGCAGTTGAGGACGGCCCAATGCATTGGGACACTGCACCCGCGTGGGAGACCTGGAAGTGGTTCCTGGTTCCCGGCTTCGGATCGGCGCGCACCGGCCTGTTGCGGCTCACTTGGGGAGTGAATCATCGGACGGAAGATCTTCCTCTCTGTCTCTCCTCTGTATATATCTGGCTGTAATAAAATGAATAAATCTTTAAAAAAAAAGAAATACAGAATAGGTTCTAAGCCATTATATTAGGAAATATCTATTTTCTGGTGAGTGAAAAATGGGTTGTCCATGAAAGACATTAGAAAGGAGCCATCAGTAAGGAAGCAACCCAATGGGCCAATGACTAGGAAACTGAGGAAGGCAACCTGAGAAAGGAGGATATGGCCAGTGGAAAGGGTAAAACCTACCCTCAGATGGTGCTGTTCAGAAGTTATGAGATTGGAGAATACATGTGAAGATTACAGTCTAAATAGATCAGGGGCAATAAAGGCTACATACATTAATTCCGAAAGTAAATTGGAGATGAAGAAATTGAGACTGTGAGTGAGGATTACTTATAACAGGCTTTTGATGATGAAAGGGAAGAAGGACAGGTTAACAGCTTAAGAAGAAAGTATTGTTTGAGAAGAACCTTTCTTAGGATACACTTAATTAAAGGCTTAGGAACAATAGCCAGATTATGGTTAAGATCATGAGAAGAATTAAATGTTTTATACTACTGTGTTCTAAATGATACAGAAGAGGGTGAAATCAGGAACACAGATGAATCAGTTTTCTTAAAATCATGAATTTCCACTCTTTGGAATTTGCCTAAATGAAATGAAATCAGCATGAGAGTTATCTGTACTTCCATGTTTATAACAACTCAAACCACAAAAGCTAAGATATCAAATCAACACAGCTGATGACTAGATTTTTAAAAACATAAAATGCATGTGCACGTGCACACACACACACACACACACACTTTAGAATACTACACAGCCCATAGAAAAGGCTGGAATCGTGTCTTGCAACTAAATGGATGCAATTGGAAATCATTATGCTTTGTGAAATAAATCAATCCCACCAAGACAAATACCATGTTTTTCCTGCTTTGTGATAACTAATACACAGATTACCAACAAAATGTAATCTTATGGGCAAGACTATTTTGGAAATTGATTATTGCTTATAGCTGTTGTATATACACTGAAGAATAGGGTTTTTTTAAAAAAATTTCTACTTTCTAATTGTTGAATTATTTTTTAAATTATTTTTTATTATTGTGTTCTGATCCATTTTCATAGACTCTGGGATTTCCCATCTCCCTCCCCAAGTTCCCTCTCCCTGCATTGATATCCCCTCTAGTATTACAATGGATGGTCCTTCATGAATTGTCATAAGTTCATCATGTTGTTATTGAAGTGTTTCCCAACATTGTAGCCATGGACAATGTCAGAGAGTCCAGCAGCCTACTGTCACAATAATTTCAGCTATTTCACTGGGAGTCCATCTTTGGCCTGGATGTATAGAGGCATACTGCACTTTGTCTCCACATCTGAATATATCAGTGTGCTACACTTCCATTATACATCCCCTTAAATCTAGAGCCAGTGAACACAGTCCACAACAGGGAGGAAAACAGTAAATTTTCATCAATGTGAAGTTAAAGAATATGCTACAAAAATATTGTCACTAGTGATAAAAAAATTAAAAACCTTCTTGTAGAAATTGATGCTATTGCATGGCTGAAGTGGCACTGAAGAAATTACAATAAAAACTAGCACATCATTACCCATGAGATGTAGCAAAAAATAGTATTGAAAGGGACATTTACAATCTCAGGTGTAAGTCTCGTATGGATGATCAATTAATGAATCACAATAACAACTGAAAAAATACAAATGACTAGGAAGTGCAAAAAGGTAAAATTCACAGCAAAAATAATTAGATTTGACACCAAAAAAAAAAAACTGCAAGTGGAAACACAAATGAGCCATTCCCTAGGAAAATACAACCCTTCAGCCATATTAGCATTGTCATCAGGGGACAACCACTTAGAATAAAAGATGAAAGAGAAATGGTTCCAACTTTTTGCTCTTTGCCTGGGTCGTGACATTGTTGTGTGGTCAAGTAGTAAGGAATATAGTTTTTTATTGTCCAGGTATACTTAGAAGTTTCATTGGGAGTCTACCTTCGTTCCTTAGTAGAGATGTCTTCTGTTTATTTTCCTTGATTCCTGGCAGTCTTGTCTGCATTATGTCCTTGGTGGGGTTACATGTGTATGTGTTCTCCTTTTTTGTCATGTATTTTTGATAGAGTTGTCTTACATTAGAGTGAACATTTGATATCTGTCCTTTTGGGATTGGCCCATTTCACTTAGCATAATAGTCTCCATTTGGGCCCATTTGGCTGCAAACTATAGAATTTTATTCTTTTTAATAGCTAAGTAGTATTTCATGGAGTAGATGTACCACAGTTTCTTTATCCAGTCCTCTGTAGGCGGGCATCTAGGTTGTTTCCATGTATTTGCAATTGTTGATTGTGCTGTAGTGAATACAGGGGTGCAAGTTGCTTTCTCATGTATCAGATCCTTTAGATATTTTCCTAGTAGTGGGACTTATGGGTCATATGGTAGGTGAATTTTCAGTTACTTGAATGTTCACACTGACCTCCAGAGTAGCTACACCAGGCTGCAGTCCCACCAGCAGTGGAGTAGGGTTCCTTTCTCCCAACATCCTTGCCGGCAGGTGTTGTTGGTAGTTTCTATAAGTGGACCTTTCTCACAGGAATTAAGTGGAACCTCAGTGTTGTTTTTATTTGAATTTCCCTTATTGTTAAGGAGCTTGAGCATTTTTTAAATATGTCTGTTGGCCATTTGGATTTGTTCCTCTGAAAAGTGCTCATTTCCTTTGTCCATTTCTTGACTGGTTTGTTTGTTGTATGGTTATGTTGGAGTCCTTTGTATATTCTGGATATTAGTCCCCTAAATTCTTTACCTAATGAAGGTTAAGCCAGTGATTGTGAAGTAAACGTCAAGTATGCCATTGTAAAAAAAAAAGAAGAAGAAGAAGAAAGAAGAGGAGGGCATGTGGGTGGGAATTATTCAGAAGAAAGACTAGGGTAGGAAGTAGCACTCTACTCCTTACTCTATATTGTGAAATACTTTAAATGTGTTTACTTTATATAAATAAAAGTTTTAAATTTTTAAATAAAAATGAAAACACATTAATTTATTGACCTATCCATTGAGCATTTAATACCAAAATCTGAAGAAATTATATGTTAAGATAGGATTCATGAGGATTTGGGGAATATTTGGCAAGTTCATATTGGTCATCTACTTATTAAAGTAAAAGGTAAAAAAGCTGAATAAATGTTGTACTTCCCTGTAAGTTTCTTTTTTTAAAAATCTGTATCAGATGATATTGTAACTTGTTTCAGTTTAGAAAGAAGAGAAAAAGAGTCTATTGTATCTGCCCACATCTGTACTCTTTGTATTCTACTTTCTTAGTATTCAAAAATTTCTTCCTTAATCATTTCCTTCCTGCCTATAGAGTTTTCTTTAGTCATTCTGTTAGAATATATCTACCCACAGTAAATTCCCTTCACTGTTATTCATCTAAGAATTTCTTCATTTCTCCTTCATTTCTGAATGATGTTTTTACTGCATATAGAATTATGAGTTGGCATTTGTTTTATGTCAGCACTCAAGAAATATCTCATTTCCTTCTGGCCTTTATATTTTGTGATGAAAAAAAAAAAGCCACTGTCATTTGAGTTTCTCCCCTGAAATAAGGTGTTGCCTCTTTCTTGCTTTCAGGATTTTTCTTTGTATTTGGCGTTGAGAAGATTATGATGTGTGCTGCAATGGATTTCTTTGGGGTAATCTTGTTTGGGTTTACTCTACTTCTTAAGTCCAGATTTAAGTGTCTTACCCAAATATGGGTAATTTTCAACTTTTGTTTCTTTAATAACAACCTCTTTTCTATCTTTCTGTGTTTCTACCCCCAACCTCTTTCTGTTCTCTTTCTGGTACTTTAATAGCCTCTTAAACTCTGTTTTCTCTTTGTTCAAGTTGAGGAATGTATATTATTTTCAACCTCACTAATTCTTTTATCCTTTCCATTTTATTGATGAACCCTTCCAGTAAGCTATTTTATTTCGACTGTTTTGTATTTCAGTTCTAAAGTTTCTATTTCATTTTTCTTTATGGTTCCTATTTCTTTGCTCAGACATTATCAGCAAAGAAGTACTTTTAAAATCCTTCCCAGATACTTCCAACTCAGTGTTGCTAAGATGTAAATTCTTGACTTCCAACTTGGCTTCCACTGACACCACCCTAACCAAGAAGGGCACTTCATTAAGGCGAGGGAGGAGAGGACTTGCTTGTGGAGAGGCGCCCCTAGACGATCATGAGGGCAGAAAAGGAGGTAGAGGCAATGACTGAAAGAAGTGCTGCTGCCTGCTCAGTATTTCCTGATACCTCTCTAGAGGTTAGACAAGTCCAGGTAAGGTTTCCACTAACAGTCTTCCCTTACTTTTTTTTTTTTTTTGTGGGTTTTGCTCATTGGCACTTCTTAGTTTCTGACTTTTGCAATGCCCAGTGCAGGATTTAAGAGACAAAAACTAGCTCAAGCACTGTACTACTGTCATTCCCAAAGCACTAAGACCTCTACCCAATCTGTCCTCTCCATTTTCCCGTCAGTTCAGTTTGTTTTGTGTGTGGTACCTAGAGTTTTTGCTGCACTTACTAAGATAATGAGAATTGTGTTTACTCCATCTTGTCTAGAACCAAAACCCCCACTACATGTGTTTTATTTTTTCCCATAAATTGGGTTTTTTTTTTTTCTGGCTACTCACATTTACTCAATTTTAGAAACATATCCTGCTATATTTCGTTGTCTTATCCTCATCTAAAAAAGGATATCTTTCGCTTCTTCCAGCTCAGAAATGGGTGACTGATTTAGCTGATTTAATTTTCAAGAAAAAAATCACCGCTAGATGCAAGTAGCGAAGTTCCTGACTCCTAGCAGAATTATTTAAAACAGTTACATATGCAGAAAAAAAGTAAAATAGAAATCACTAGCTGTAACTATTCTATTTGTTACTTTTAAATTTTGTAGTTGGTCTAATTGTTTTTAAGAGTTCATAGTAAAAACCCAGGCCTCAGGGATTGTTTTTAAATACTGCCTTGTAGATTGTTTTACTTAGTAGGAAATAGTGTTAACATACTAAAGCAAACCCTAACTGCTTGATTTTTGTGACACTGTTAAAGTTTTTCCCTGGATTGTTTTAGATAATTCCTTTATAATAGTTCTTAAGTAGAAGAGCAGGCAAATAAACTGGGCTTTTTTTATTTTACCAGTTTTTAAACAGTCCATATAACTCAATTATATTAAGAACCAGTGAAGTGAAGTTGTTCATAAAATGCTTTATTACCTTCTGTCTTTGCAGCATTTGCTGAGTTTAGATAATAAACCTGTACCAGAAGTTACTTAATTTTTCTCTGAACAGTAATTTGCATTTGTGATCAGCAGCTTCATTTTCAAAGAAACAAGTAATGAGATATTTCTACTTCTTTTGCCAATTTAACCTAAAAATGTTAGATGTGATTGTATTGTACATGAACTTCCCCTTTCCACTACAGTTATGAATGCTATTTTATCAGCTTTGATTTTTGCTTAAAATTATTAATATTGGGTGATATGATCATGCTGTATAAAAGATGTATGTCCTTTTGTACTGCGCTTTGCTTCACAAAGTGTTTCTCTCAAGGCCAGTCATACTGAGGGTCCCTCAGAATCTGGAAAGTCTCCTGTGCAGACCACGTGCCGCAGGCTGTTTTGTCAGGAATTTACCCTTTTTGAAATTGGAAAATTTCAAATGTTACTCATTGTTATGCACATCACCTTAAAGTTCCAAGGGAGGAGGGGTGTGATACTTTTTCTTTTACTGTTCCAGGCTACTTTCTTGTAACTTACAAAAGGCTGGATTGATTTAAAACAGCTTTTCCAAGTGGGGAAAATATTTCTCCTTTAGATCTAACCAAAACATGTAGTCTTTAAGTAAAATCTAAACTTTTAAAAGCAGGTTAGAAGTAAAAGAAAATACATGGCTTTCAATCGATGTTTTTTTTCAATCTTATTTTTTGTGTCCGCAAAGAATGTTTGGAAGTGTACATTGTCTTAGAGCATTTTGTGAATTGGAAACTGTGAAAGAAGAAAATAAAGTTCTGACCAATCTGGCACATTGATAGTTTGCTTTCTAGGCTATCTGCATATGAATTTTTTAAAATTTAGCTTTAGAGTTGAAGAAACAAACCTGGGGTCTTCATTGTGTAAGTGGTTTCCTAAAAAACAACCAGATGTAATGAACCGAGCCAAAAAACTGACTCTAATGAACCCCAGTCCATCTCTGCCTCTGCCCCGTACTTTCAGATTCCATCAGAAATGAGGAAGGGAGCTAGAAAGTGCAAAAGGAGCTCATTAGATACGCCAGTTTGATAACACAGTTGTATCAATGAGTTGTACTCACCCATAGGTCACAATATAATAAGCAGATATAAACATGGATGTAAAATTGCTTTGTCTGCTAACACAATCAGGTTTTCTTTCTATCAGCAAGCTGTTTTCCATTTCATATGCTGTTTGTCAAAAGTTACATCATTCCTAAGTCCCAGAATTAAGATTTGAACCAAGAATGCTAGATTGTCATCAAGATCTGTACTTTTACTGACTCTTTATTACAACCTTTGTACTGCTTATGCTTCTTCCAGAGTATTCCAAAAGCTTTTGTTAAATGAGTGGGAAAAAACTTGGTAAGCCAGTTTTGCTACCTAGGGTGTGCCTCTTTCTAGCTCACAGGAGACTTCTTGGTTAACAAATCATTAGCTTATAGTAGTTTGTCACCCAACTTGATGGTCAAGGGCACATGGAGAGATAGGAAGCTCTTGGGAAGCTGACCTAATGCTTAGGGCTCTGCCTTGCCCTTGATAACTTAGGGCAAAAGTAGGAAGACAAGAAGAGATTGAATGAAGTCAAAACACAGAAAGAAACCCCAAAAAACCTATGTATATGGAAAACAAAGCAAAAAAAAGGCTTCCTTACAACTTAAAACATTTATTTTCTGATATAAAGAAAAGTTGAAGAGAATGGTAGTGAATTTCCATATACTTCTACCTAAATTTCATAACTGTTGAGGTTTAGCTAAATCTACTTTGCGTCTTCTCATATAGAAATTTATATTTATATGAAATTGCCATGTATGAAATATATAGATAAGTGTATAGATTTATTTACATATCAAATACATTAAAATGTGTGTATTTGTTCCTGAACTACTTGAAAATGGCAGGTATCATATGTTACTCCTAAATACTTTATACGCACCTCCTAAGAATAAGGATATAGTACTAGCATCCTATATGACCTCATTTTTTATGTTCCACTTTTTTCTCCACTTTTCAAGTTTTCAGATTGACCAAATTTGGCCCTGAATCCTCCTCACGTTAGCTCCTATTCCTGTGACACGACTGTATCTGACTATCTCTGAGCATTTCATTGTATTATACCATAACAAGATGTTTCAAGCTCACTTTGTGGTTTCCTTACCCTAGAATGGAACTTAGTTGTTTTTCCAATGAATTGCGGTTCCAAAAAAGGAGAATTAAAAAAAAAATTACTAGTTCATCTTTCTCCCCTCACAGGAACTTTCCTTCATTTGGTGCTGTATTGGATTGGCGTTACTAAATACCAGATCCAAGTGTCTGAGGTGTCAAAGGCAAGACTGGGCCTCCTGGCAGCTTAAGCCAATTTCTCTCTCTCCTATTAGGGGTACTTCCTCTCTCCACTTCAGGTTCTTCTACCATACAGAGTTTTTTATGTGTTCATCTCTCTCTTTATTCTGCTTTGATCTTTAGCTTTATTTTTCCATACATTGCATTTTCAAATCAAGACTTAAGGCTTTGTAAAATGAGCATTACACAATCCATCTCAGTTGTATAATTCAATATTTAGGTATTGATGTGATCTTGTTTAACACTAATTTATGCTATGTTGTCATAGGAAGAGTCTCTTTGAAAGATTGTGATGACTGCTATTTTGCCCGGTTTTAAATGGTGGTTGACAGACTCGATTGCATTAAATTCATGTCATGCTTTGCTGTATACTTTCCCTTAGGTTCATTTTACTACGTCTGTTGCATTTTTCCCCTGTCAGTTGGCCAGGACTGAGTCAAATATATCTTCTTTTCATTGTACCCCCCAAATCCGTGAAGAAGGCATTTTACCCACATTTTCTGAACATAAATCTCTCTCCAGATGGAGATCTGAAGTCTCATTGTGCCAGGGCGGACAGAAAGGGGGGCATTTTGAAAGCTGGTGAATCAAGAAAGACATAAAAAATTGATAAAGATAAGGCTACCTGTTTTTATATTCTGCCACATAGCATGTGTTTAAATGAATTTGCCTATAATTTGTCTCAAATGCTGACATTGGACTCCTAGGCTATATAATTGGGCTTGATTTTTCCAGAGTAAAATTCATACTCTGTGACCAGACTAATATGTTCACCTACTATAAACATTACTGCCTATGGTAACAGCTAAAATAAAAAATTCTTTTTATATACATAATAGCTGGCAGAGACTGCTGCAGCCTCCACAAATCATTCCTGTCTTTTGGAAGCTGCTGCCAAAAAGTGAGGAAATGTAAAACCAGCCTGGTGTAAGATAGATGGACTCTGAAAACTTATTAACTTACTAACTTGTTTAAACACTGTTCATATTACTGTTACTTTTACTATTTTAAGATACCAGGTTTTAAACAAGCTCTTCTAATAAATATATTGTTTGAGGTTAGTGAAGTGTACTGTCACTGTGAACCAGTTCTTCTGTAAGCTATCTCTGACTACTTTTTGTTATGGCTGTTAAAGGTTAATAATGAGGATAATGCAGTAATTTTATTTATGCAGTCATGATTGGCAAAAGTTATTAGAACAGGAATCTTTCCAGAAGCAGTAATTAGATTATGAAAATGATAGGGGTGCTGAAATTAATCACCATTTTTGTCATTTAAAAATTATTCCTGGGGCCAGCACATTGGCTCAACTAGCTAATCCTCTACCTGCAAGCACCAGCATCCCGTATGGTTGCTGGTTTATATTTGACTGGTCCACTTTCCATTCAGTTCCCTGCTTATGACCTGGGAAGGCAGTAGAGGATGGCCTTGTGACCCTGCACCCAAGTTGGAGATCCGGAGGAAGCTGCTGGCTCCTGGCTTCGGATTGGTTCAGCTCTGGCCATGTGGGGAGTGAACCAGCAAATGGAAATATTTCTATCTGTCTCTCCATCTCTCTGTAAAACTCTCTTGACAATAAAAATAAATAAATCTTTTCTTTGAAAAAATAATTTTTTCTACCCTTAGTCATGATGACCTGATGTTATGTGTGGGCAGTGATTCCTATAACAACAATGTATATGATTAATCGTTAAGAAGAGATTCAGAATGATCTGAAGAAAAAGGGTCTTTGGGGGATTAACACAATGGGAAGTAAGTATCAGAACTCTATTAGATAGGACCAAATCTAACTATTTAACACTGTTAGATAGGGTTGTTTCCCAGACACCTATTTATGAAGGTAGTGTTACCTTTTTGATTTTGTATTTTCATCCTGTATGTTATATGAGTTTTAGTAGCTGTAAAAGAGGGCACCCCAAGTTAGGTTGCTATGATTTTTTAAATATTAGATTATAAAATGTGGAGAGTCATATGGGCATAAAACTTTATGGTGGTGGCTTTTACTGATGATACAGTCACTTAGTGATGTTATATAAAACAATACCAAGACTATGTCAAGTTACAATCCCTGTATGTTTAACTTCCACTTGGAATTTTCTAACTACATTTGGCATTAATTACATTTACAGTAACAGTAACCATGTCATTATTCCTATTCCCACTTTAAAAAAAAATAAAATTTTTTGAGATAAAATTCACCTAACTAGAATTAAACCCTTTTGGAATCTAGAATTACATGACTTTGATTATATCTCCAAAGATGTATAGATACCTTCCCTGTCTAATTCTAGAACATATTCATTATGTTTTCCCTAAATCCTATACCTATTAGCAGTTACTCTGTATTTTTCCCCACCCTAATCCCTGGCAACTACTTAATTGCTTCCTGTCAATATGTTTGCCCATATCAGATATTTCATATAAATGAAGTCTTATAACATGTGGCTTCTTTTTGTCTGACTTATTATCAAGTGACATTCCTATTGTAGTATATAGCAATACTTGACTGTGGTAAAGTAGTAGTAGTTCACTGTATTGGCATTCCACAGTTTTACATTTTGTTTGTCTACTTCTCAGTTTGTGGACACTTAGGTTGTTTTCACTGGTGGTAATGCCGCTTTGACTTAACACGTGCAAGTTTTTGAGCAGATTTATGTTCTCAACTCTCTGGGGTATCTAAGAGTGGAGCTACTGGGTCACATGATAACTTAGTCTCACTTTTTGAAACAATGCTAATTTATTTTCTAGAGGATCAGCATGATTTATTTTCCCATTAGTGTCTAAGAATATTCCAGTTAATCCACCGCTTTGTCAGCACTTGTATTATTAGTCTTTAATTTTGGTTGATTATCATAGTATCTGATTGTGCGTTTGATTTACTTTCCCTAATAGCTGTTATGCTGATTATCTTTCCTTGTGCTTCTTGACAACTTATATATTTTTGGGGGAAATGTCAAGTCAAAGTCTTTGCCTTTTATTGATATTGGATAAAGCTATTAAGTTATATAAGATCTTTATACTTTCTGGATACTGGTCTATCACATATATGATTTTTAAATGTTTTCCTTTTATCCTAGGGGTCATCTTTCCTGTGCATAATGTGTCTCTTGTAACATAACAGTTTTCAAATCCCAGAATCATCTGATCCAGGGTTACAAGTATAAAATTTCACATTTTCTTCTAAGAATCTTATACTTTTAACACTTATATTTAAATCAATTTAGATCATTGAACCACTTTTAGTTAATTTTTATATTATTTGTATTATGTTATTTTTATATTTCAAATTATTGCATTCATTTGCTAGGGTCTGCTTTTGTTTTTATTTACTAAAATCTAAAGAATTGAAAGATAAATTTTTCTTTAAATGAGACAATCCTTGCTATTCTGAGAATTAATGTTTTATGATCTGGGGAAGAGGAATACATAAACTTTTCTTCTCACAACTTTATGCTCAGCTCATGCTCTTATCAAATAGCATTGCATTTCTGTGTCTGTTTTATTGAAATTTGCAAGAGAGCACCAATGGATGCAATTTAAGTCCTTTTTTAAAAAGTTTTTTCCCTTAATTTGACATCTCACCTCTTCAACTACAATATAGAGAATGCCAAGAACTTCTAAGCCTCTATCAGAAATATCTGTCAGAACAGCAGGAGAAGCTCACTATGTCTCTCTCTGAACTTGGTGCTGCTAGAATGCAGGAGGAACAGGTAAGCAAATTTGTTCTTATTTTTGTTGTCTTTAATAGATTAACAAGCCATCAGAAGAGTCATATGTCATTCACATTATTTTGGCTTACAGTGTATCACATCACTAAAATATACAAATCAGCATAAGATTGAATTGACATCTTTACCTCCCTCTTTCTCCTTTCCTTTCCTATTCCCATGGCCCAGATGTCAGATGTGGGCCACTGGGAAGCCTCTGGTTGTTGAAAGCACAACGGAAGTGGTAAAGAAAGTCCATTACACAGTTTCTTAATGAAGATCAGGTAGCTACTTATTGCTCATGGTTCTTGGACATAACACTAATAAGTCTTGCCGAATTCATATTTATAATTTTTGTAATAACGAAGGTGATTTATAAAGATGTTTAGTGAGTAAAACTGGAATGTTTTGCCCATTTGTGTATATATATGAGACATGTATAGGATATATGATAGTATTTGTATTTAAATATTTATATGTGTATCACCAAATGGCTTATATTATATAATTAAGTAAGTATTGAGAATCCTGCAAGTGAAGCATGGCATCTAAAGGCACACTTCTTACCCTCTAGCAACGAGTATCTTGTTTTACATACATGATTTTAAATCGCCAAATGGGTGAAAATAAGTCTTAAGGAATACACTAAGATATAGAAGAAAGAACTATGTAGGAAGATCAGACTCTCTCATATTAAGTTTCAAACTATGGATAATGTGACCAAAGTACTTCTTTCCCCTTTCAAATAATATCAAGTCCTAAAGATCAGTTGTGGGGCTTTTTTTTTTTTTTTTTTTTGCAACCTTTGGAAGAATATCATTGCACTTCAGCCTAGATATAACAGTTTCAGATACTTGTATAGAAACTAGAATTTTGAATATAAAGCTTGATTATATGAAAAATAAGAATGGTAATAATTTTTGCTGGAATGTGATATAACAGATTTATATCCTATTTTTTGTAGTCACAATTTTTTAGAGAAATAGCCAAAATGTGAATGATATGTTTATATTCAAATTAGAAATTGTTCCCAAAGCCAAATCAGGCTGCCTCACAACTGACAGGCCAATGCTTTAGAGGTAAAGAGTTGATACAGTTTATTCAAGAGGTGGGCAACTGAAGGTGATGGCAAATACAGTTTTCATTGAAACCATCTCAAATTCTGAGGTAGATAAACTTTTTGAAAGGAACAAAAATGGGAGCTAAGGGAGGAGACCAAAACAAGGGCAATGAAGGAGACAGGGCCAGCTACATTCAGGTTGGCCTCTGCTCAGGTGAGATGGGTCTGGTTGGAGTCATGGCAGTTACTGTCGTCCTGCAGTCATAAATCCAGTCCTCTGCACATGCTGATTGGGACCAGTGAGATTACTTTGCAGCTTCAGCACGTTTTCTCAAGCCAGCTTCTGGAATTCACAAGAAAATATTATTTACCTGTTAGGTTAAACTGAAGTCTATTAGTTGCAAAATTAGCAGTTAGCTTTTGTTAAACAAAATGGAATCATTTAAGCTACTGTTAGAACATATTTCCTTGTCCTGAAAGCCAAGATCCTAAAATGAGTTAGAATAAAGTGGCATCCAATTTTGATTATTCAGATTTTCTCTACCACTTTGAAAACAGGTCAGGTGGTTTTTAAAATGGCTCTTGCCTGTTGCTGTTCATGATAGTGTGAAGATCACATTTCTGATCTTTGTTTTTGCAGTTTTACACCCTCCCTGTCCTTCATGTAACTGTGTATAGAAGAAACAAAACTGTATGACAACTCCTTTGGCCAAGGGTATGGGAGGGGTGGTGTGGAGAACCTTTCATTTACCTACCCATATTAATGGTCTTGTTACCTCAAGATCTTAGACTGAAAGTCAAGGATTAGTCACTAGGGGGCCCTAAAGACAGCTGGATGAGAAGGCCTACCTTTTTTTTTTTTTTACTATTTATTTCTGAAATTGGATGAAAATATAGATTTTTCAGATATTAATGATCATGTATTTGAGTTTGTAATTTTTTTTTTTTAAAGATTTATTCATTTTTATTACAGCCAGATATACACAGAGGAGGAGAGACAGAGAGGAAGATCTTCCATCCGATGATCCACTCCCCAAGTGAGCCGCAACGGGCCGATGCGCGCCGATCCGAAGCCGGGAACCTGGAACCTCTTCCAGGTCTCCCACGCGGGTGCAGTGTCCCAATACATTGGGCCGTCCTCAACTGCTTTCCCAGGCCACAAGCAGGGAGCTGGATGGGAAGTGGAGCTGCCGGGATAAGAACCGGCGCCCATATGGGATCCCGGGGCTTTCAAGGCGAGGACTTTAGCCACTAGACCACGCCGCCGGGCCCGAGTTTGTAATTTTTTAGAGGTTTTAGTAGAAGCCCATTGTATTGAAAACTACCTCCCTGTTCCTTAACCTTGAAGAACAAAACAAATCAAAATAAAATCATAAGTAATAAAACCAAAGTGTTGATGAAGTACAGGCGGAGACCCCAGCCTCAAAAAGAGATGCTTTTGGATTTTCATTTTGACTTAGGGCTGACTGAGGAAAATTTGAACCATGTTATCAGGAAGTATCTGTTGGTCAGATTTGAGGTTATGTTACATAAACAATGAAAATAAAAGCCAGTTAAAGGCCTCTTGTGTAGCTCTGCAGTGGGAAACTCCAGAGGGAAATCTTCTTTTCTAATACCCAGTGGAGACAGTCACCCTATTTCCTGTGCTGTCTGGTTCTTTGTGACAAGCTTCCTAAGTTGAATGTAGGTAAGTCCCCTTCCTTTCTTTCATTTGGGAATCTGGTACATTTGACCAGCGAATCCGCTTCCTGGCAGGAAGAACATCATTGTGAAGACTGATCCTGAATAGGAAGGTGACCTGATTCTCTCCCCTTTTCCCTGGCTTCCCTGTGGAGAAGTTAAATGTCGTCTTTGTGTACTCACAAATCCACTGTGCCCATTTCTGTCACCCCGGCTTTCTTGCTATTTGTAAACCAGTGTTTCTTCATCCATCTCCCTCACCAGGTGTTTTTAAAAACAGGCATCCTGTTCAGGTGCTGTTTGTACTCTCAGAACCGAACATGGGTCTTGGCCCAATATTTCTTTTTATTTTCATTTAACAAATATTTGAGTCGTACATACTATGTGCATACCCTTACACTTGCTAAATTATTGAACCCTAACCCATTTTCACCGAATAGGAACCCCAGAACAGAGGGAATGAGTGTTTTGACCGAGGGCATGGTCAGTAAGTTTGTAAACTCATGATATGATGAGTTTGGTTCCATGGTTTGTTGAAAATAAAACAAAACAAACAGAAAAGCCCATTTTTAGACAGGAGGGTTAAGAAAATAAATATGTATGTAGAATAAGAAAAAGAATAAATAATTTTTAAAAACTTAAATGTCTTTATAAATGACAGTTTCGTTAACATAACGGAATCTATATGTTATATATCTGTGATACTACTGTAAACATTGAAGAAAATCTGAATATTGAGCGTGGTGGGAAAAGGATGTAAATGGAAGGCCAAGAGAAAAGGAATTATTTCCCTTTACTACCTAATACTTATAACTATTGAGGCTTTTGTTATTGTTTTTGTTGCTTGTTTATTATATGCAGATATTATGTAATAATTTTCCTTCTTCCTTTCTTTTTTTCTTCCTTTCTTCCTTCACTCTTTTTTTCTTCCTTCCTCCCATCCTTTTTAAAAATAAAATCTACAGCTGGTCCTGAAATTCATACTGAAATGTAATAGCTCAGTTAAGACTTAGTTTTATTTTGTAGTGAAGAAATGTGATATCCAAAAGATAGAAATCAGTGCAACAATGCACACCATCCAAAATGAAACCTATTCATATCTGATCAGTTGAACCCTAGACTTCAACGGAAAACCTAAGGTTGTAACATTTTTAAGAGAAACATTTTAAAAAAACACCTGACCTTATGTACCTTGGGTTAGGCAAATATTTATAAGACTCCATCACAAACAAAATTATGAAACAAAAAAAAAAATACAGGGTCTGGTGCAATGGCTCAAATTGACTAATTCTCTGCCTGCAAGTACCAGAATCCCATATGGTCACAAGTTCATGTTCCCTGGGTGCTCCACTTCCCATCCAGCTCCCTGCATGTGGGTGGCCTGGGAAAGCTGTGAGGACAGCCCAAAGCCTTGGGACCATGTACCCATGTGGGAGACCCAGAAGTTCTTGGCTTCAGGCTGGCTCAGCTCCAACTATTGCAGCCTTTTGGGGAGTGAGGTAGTGGATGGAAGATCTCTTTGTTTCTCCTCTGTAAGTATGCCTTTCCAATAAAAATAAATCTTTTAAAAAATTATAAACTGACTCCATCAAAATTAGAATACTACTCTTCTAAAATGCTGCTGAGAGGGTAAAATATTTGTACAATAGACTCTGGGAAAATATTTGTATTCCACTTATATCAAAAATATGTGAAGAAGTCTCAAAAAACTCAATTTTAATCAGATAAATCTAGAATCTAATCTAGTATTTCAAATATTTGTTGTTGGCTTTTAAAGATGGGTGATAAGGAACAGGTAAAGTAGTACAAATATACCTTTTCTATGTTTTCCTTGCTTGTGCCCCTTGTATTATTTGGTGTTTTATGTATTCTTATGGGTTATTTATTTGAAAGATTGAGTTACAGAAACACAATGTGAGACAGAAATAGTTATCCTCCATCCATAAGTTTACCCTCCTAACATCCACACCAGCTGGAGCTGGGCCTGGCTGAAGCCAGGAGCAAGGAACTACATCCCTCTCTTCTCATAGTGGGGTAGCAGCTGGGCCATCTGCTGCTGCTTTCCTACGCACATTAGCAGGGAATTGGGTTAGAAATGCAGCATCCAAGATTACCACTTATGCTCAAATGGGTTGCTGGTTGCTGGGGTCTCAGGAAGAGACTTAATCCTCTGCACCACAATGTCAGCTCTGTGTTTTACTGCTTATGTAAAATGAGGTAAGTTCTTTTGCTTTCTATTGGTTCTTACCCATTTCAGTTTCACTGTCCTAGTTTTGTTACCTCTTTGAAATTAACTTAGTTATAGTACAACACTAGCTCTTACTTACAGAAATCTAACTCGATTTTCCTAGACTGCCAGTGAGTTTCATTCAAATTGTTCATGTCCATAGAATAAACTAGTTGGTAGTCAAGATTCAAACTCAAGACTTTGTAGTCTTAAGATCAGCATTGTTTCTGTTATAGGTCAGTTTCTTGATGTTTTACGCAGAGGTGAAGACACTGTTTGGGGAGCCCTCCTCCCATATCAGAGTGCATGGGTTTCTGTCCCAGTTCCAACTCTGATTCCAGCTTCTTAATAATTTGTATCTTAGAGGCAAAGGGTGATAAGTGAAGTACTGTTTTTTTTCTTCAGCTCCAAATTAATCGTAGAAAACAATTCATATTCTTAGAATGTGTTAAATGCTACTCCAGTTAGACATTGAAGAGGAGGATGCAAGCCAAGATGACAGTAGATTTTAGTTATGGAGTTCTTGTTGCTGATTGGTAAAAGTAGCTATAACCATATTGTGGTATTAACCATAGTCTGGTTCCTACCCTTGTTCAACTAATTTTGCCACCTACACCATTTTTAGTATTTTTTAGCTCTATTTTGCTGTGCATCTTCATTTCTCAGAGATTTTCTACCATAAAAGCTTAACTAATTAACCATATGTCTTCCCTTAAATAGAAACTAATATTCAAAATGCAAAGTAGGACATTTCAGTTGTGGCCAACAAGTATCAGCTTCAAGGTCTGTGACTGTTCTCATTGCTGATACTTTTTTTTGTGGGTCTCATGTCTGTAAAAAAAATTCTACTCCATCCAACCTTCTACATTTCTCTTCCCCTACTTCCCAACTTCATTAACATTATGCTTAACATTTCTACTTGCTTGAAGGTTACTCTTCCAGCTATTGCTTTATTTTTGTTAAAGATGTATTTATTTTTATTGCAAAGTCAGTTATACAGAGAGCAGGAGAGACAGAGAGGAAGATCTTCTGTCCACTGTTTCACTCCCCAATTGGGTGCTGTGGACGGAGCTGAACTGATCCAAAGCCAGGAGCCAGGAGCTTTTTCCCAGTCTCCCTCACGAATGGAGGGTTCCAAGGCTTTGGGCCATCCTCAACTGCTTTCCCAGGACACAAGCAGGGAGCTGGATGGGAAGCAGGGATGCTGGGATTAGAACCAGTGCCCATATGGTGTCCTGGCGTGTTCAAGGCGAGGACTTTAAGCATCAAACAGGCACTATCATTCTTAGGGAATTTAAATAATGAACAATAGTAATGAATGAATAATTATACAGATTTAGGGAATGGATGGATATTTGTGAGACATACTAATGACTGATGATTGGGAAAATAATAGTTTCCCATTCACAGTAGATTGCTGAAGGATCAACTGGTAAATATCAAGACAGTGCTAACCTTGGTACTGCTTAAGTTTAAGACCATCACTGAAAAGACAATAGATAAGAATCACCCTTGATTGATAAGTCTTAGGGAAAATACTGATGAGGAAACAAGATACATGTTGGCCTTTTGCTCTGCTTAGAACATTTATTAATTGCAATGGAAAAAATCATAATTGTAGTATGAAGAAATTGTCCAGCTGTTCACAGTTACACAGGAGTAGTTCTGAAGAATCGCCCTTTTGTACCAGAAATTTCCATCTATAAAAGGAACCCTTGTTTGTAAGGTGTCTCCCTCTACATTGGAGGTGCGCTATCCTCTCTAGAGGGGAGATGTGACAAAAAAATCACTGGAGACTTATAATAGAGAAAACCCTGATGGAAACATGCTCAGTAAAAATAATATTTGTGTTGCTTATCCTGCCATATCAGCTTGACCAGGCCTCTGTTAGAATCCCCTTTGTGTCAGATAAAGATGGTGTTTAGGCCTCATTAAGCTATCCCTTCGCAATCTGATCTAGGAGCTGTACTCTTTTTCTCTGGGTTAATTCCAGTGTATACAGAAAGTATCCTTGTCATTGCAATTCTGCTTGTTTTTGTCTTAGCAAACTTTCTTTTGTTACAAGAAATCCCAGCTGAAACTTCTGAAGCATAGAGACAAAGTTACTTTCTCTTTTCTGTAACTTCTTTATTTTTAAATTTTTTTTGCTATGTTTTAATTTCCTACCTGTATTTGGTATTTATTGGCATTAGAGGGATCCTCTGGAATAGTCATGTCACAGAATGTATGCAAAAGAGAGGAAGACATGGAAATCAATTACTTATCCAACTATGCTGTAAGAATATCACCTAGAGTGCTACCTAGTAGAACTTTCTGTAATGAAGTATTTGATCTATGTGCATGGTCCAGCACAGAAGCAGGCATCACATGTGGCTATTCAGCATTGAAATGCAACTAATGAGATTGAGAAATTGAATTTTTAAAAATTATTTGCAATGTTAATAGTCATACATGACTATTACATTAATGTGGTTCTGGAGCTGTGATTAATGCCTGAATATGAGAAGTTTATAAGTTCCTGTAATCAATAGCTTAACTACTTAAAGAAATCAAAAAGATATGAGTTGCTCATGCCTGGGCTTATTACTGGAGGGAAGATCTGTGCTTTGCAGAAAAAATTTGTGATATACTGCATGTTTTTACCTTTTCTTTAACAAAATGTTATTGCTGAACTGAATGAAAATTTCAGAAGTAAAATGAAATGTAATTATTATAGGCTTGCTTTTTATAGATTATAGCAAAAGTCACGAAAAACTCAAAGTAGATGTAGACTTCCTGTTAGAGACTTAGCCTGATTAAACAAATGATGGATGTATAGAGAGAAGAAATAAAGGAAGGAAGGACGCTTGGTTAGATAAGAAAACAGTGCAAGATAGCCTATTCTGAATGCCAGGGGAATGGTACATTAAGTCTCTTTTGTTGAATATATAAATTGATTTGATGTTATCTGAGATTCCTTCCAGCTCTAACTTTTGTAATGCTAAACCCTAAGAACGCTGAGCAGGAGAAAATCTGAGAGTGGAGCCTTCAGATTAATTTAGGACTTGGAGCTTGCTGTTTGACTTGTGTTGTTATATGATCTTAATCTCCTAGGCCATATGAATGATTTCTGTTGTGTTAGGCAAATTTATTTCATTTCAAATGGAGTATTGATTTAAAAAATCTGATAAATACTCCCTAGATTGTGTTATCTTCCTGTTTGCTTTAATAATTTTAAGAATGATACTAATGCCTTTAATCATTCAAACATATGCTACTTATGCGATAACAAGTTAAGGTAATAGTCAAGAAAGGAGGATAAACATAAAATTATAAAAGGTAGCTTTGTGTTTATCCAAATATAACACTGGTTAACATTAATAGGGAAAAGAAATGATTTGAAAGTTTTTACTTTTCAAATACACCAGAGTCTTTTACTGTAAGTCACTGAAGACCTGTCATTGGCCTGCCATCCTACTCTAATTGATTAGCCAAGTTGGCATTTCCAGTGCTTCATTTGGACTGAGTCAAAGGATTAGTTGTTTAATGCTTTGTTAGTTTGTCAGGCTTTTTCTGTTTATTTAGCTTACATCTTTACACACTATTCAGATCTTCTAAAATACATGTGCTGTAGGTACAAATTGACTGACTGTGTCTGTTTGTTTCCTTTACCTTTTTTTTTTAACCACTGTTTGAATCTTCCTTGGTGTCTTTTGCCCAGAGAATTTTCCCAAGTACTCATAGCACTGTCTCATAGAATAGAATACCCACACAGAACTGTACGCCACCCCAATCTCATGGTTTTTTCTCCCCTAAAACAAGGAATCGTGGTAATCCAGTGAAGGTATTTCCAGGTCTCTAGCTCATTCTCAAGTTTGATCATTTACTAGGAAGACTGACGAGACTCAGGATACATTCATACAGCTAAGATTTACTTTGTGAAGAAAACCAATCAATGGAAAAGGTGTATAGGAGCAAGGGAAATTTCCCCTTTGTCCTCTGAGGGTTTGCTGAAGTGAGTTGACAATAGATTCACCAAGAGACATACACATTTATAAACATGAACATGTGGATGGGAAATATACACACATACAGACTGGGAAACTACATGAAGAGTTTGATAGTTAAAGCTAAAATAGCTACTTCATAGGAGTGGAGAGTGGAGGACTGTAAGCATTTTTAAGAGGTAATAAATGACTTCTTAGGGGAAATGAATGAGCCAAAGAACAGACAGTGGCCTAGACCAAAGCTGGACTGTAAATGTGTAATGTGTCTGTTCCTCAGTAGTGAATCATTCTTGGTGAATAAATTTCAAAACAGTCGCATTTGTTTTACAAGAGGCATTTTCCTTAATCACATGAGGGAACTTCAGATAGCTTCTTAATATGCATTAGGAGAGGAGGAGGATGAAAGAAGAGCAGCAGGTGAGTTGGGTATGTGAAGTAGAAGGTCAGAGAAACCTTTGTTCTGAAACTGTTTCTCTAGCCCATCATGTCAAAGCACCACACTTTGGGGTATCGTTTTTGAGCCCCCAGGTGGGATCTGGAGGAAATCATATAATCTTCAACAAAACACTTTTCCAAGTAGAGTTCCCTAGGAAATGCTTTGCTCCTCTGGCAGTGAATTGTGGCAACACCTGTGAAATGTTGTCCGCCTAGAAAGACTGTTCATCTTTTTAAATAGGTGCTGGTCATATCAAAACTTGTTGCCTAGAGTGTGTGAATTTCTAGATCCCACATGGAAAGCAGATGTTGTGCATAAACCACATTATTTGTACAAACCACATACGCACGGGAAAATATCTTTACCTCTTAGAGAATTGTGGAAATGCTTCTGAAATCCAGTTTGCTTTATTGCCAGCCAAGGAACAGCCATGAAAACATGACTTTCTAAGGAGAACAGGCTTGAACTGCTTTTCTGATCTTGATTGTACTTCAGGGACATTCAGCCTAGGAAATTTTAGCCTATGTTAGGCTGTAAATGTACCTGGTATCCTTATTGTCTTCTACTGACCATTACTGTCACTTAGAGATGAATAGAAATAGAGCGTATTCTATACCTACTCCCTTGTCTCTTAGGACCATTGCTGTTTCTTGTATGCCAGACAACCAAATTTTTCTTACTCTTTGCCACTGTTTCTTTTTTGAGATCTGCCTTTTCCTGAAATTTGATTGGATTTAATATTGCCCAAAAAACTGAGTAAAGGCTGATGTAGAAATAATGTTTCAGTAATTGGATCTCCAAATATATAGCATTGGTGTTAGTTAAAAAAATTTCACTTCTTGTCCCAAGTGATAATTTTATGTCATAGGGAATGGCAGAGATTGTCAACAGTGACAATGAAAGTCACAGACCTCAGTCCACTATGTCCTACATGGCTTTGGAGTTGTTAAGGAGGATTCAACTTAAACGGAACTGGTTAGAAAACCCTTTAATTCACAAAAAGGGGGAAAAATCATAAGATAAGCATCTACAGTGCCACTGATGGTCTGACTATATCCCCCTAAATTCACTGAATCTTCAAAGCAATAAAGTTGAGAGATGGGACCTAAATGGAAGTATTCAAGTTGTGGAGATTTTAATTTCATGAATAGATTAATGTGTTTATAAAAAGGACATGTGCGAATAGGTTTGCCCTTTCTTGTCTTTCCTCTTTCTGCTGTGTCATGACACAGCATTCCTTCCTTTGGGATACACAAGTCAAAGTGCCATCCTGTATGTAGCCCCCATACTTATTGCCTTCTAGATCTTAGAGGTCTCAGCTTCCACAACTATGAAAAGTAATTTTTTTTTAATCTTTTTGATCTTTACATAGTTGATTAAGGCTCAAAGTGTCAAGGGCTACAGGAAAGTGGGTAGTAAGACCATTGTTTACACACACTCTCTCTCTCTCTTTTTTTAAAGATTTATTTATTTTTATTGCAAAGTCAGATATACAGAGAGGAGGAGAGACAGAGAAAAAGATCTTCTGCCCAATGATTCATTCCTCAAGTGACCACAACGGCCGGTGCTGTGCTGATCCAAAGCCAGGAACCAGGAACTTTCTCCAGGTCTCCCACGCGGGTTCAGGGTCCTAATTTTTTGGGCCATGCTCGACTGTCTTCCCAGGCCACGAGCAGGGAGCTGGATGGGAAGTGGAGCTGCTGGGATTAGAACCAGCACCCATATGGGATTCCAGAGCGTTCAAGGTGAGGATTTTAGCAGCTAGGCCACTGTACCTGGCCCCACATTCTCTTTTTTCCTTCCTGTATCTGGGGGAAGGAGAGACAAAGGGAGAAGCCACACCCACCCTCCCAATTTTAAATAAATCATCTAATCTCTGATATTCTAACAGCCCAGTCTGAGAGACCCAGTCTTCTAGGACCAGTAGGGTCCTAGGTAACCAGGAAAGGTATTCAGAGGATACATGGATGCTTCTTAATGTTGCAAGTGAAGACCTAGTTGTTTCCATGAAGTGCAGGTACGTTGGTAAGGCAGACCAGATGTAATATTCATATGTTTAGGCATTATAAGGAGTTTATCTACCAAGAGAAAGGAAAGATTTCTCCTAATAAGGGAAAAGCCTAGAGTCAAGCAATATATCAGCTTTTACAGAAACAAGTGTTCCAGGTCCAGGTACTGGTTCAATAATCACAGAGAGCTGATAGGCTGCACCATGGCTCTTTCCCCAACAATTGAGCTTGTGCTAGTTCGTTGTTGTAAATTCAGAATCTCTGATGATGTTTTTACTAGCTTAAAGAAGTTACAAGAGATAGGGAGAACAGTGTTATTAATTCAAGCTAGCAAAATTTAATAGATAAGGAACAAATAATGTTCAGAGAAACAACTCATTTTAGAATTCAAATTGACAGAATAATGGCTGGGAATAGAACCTGCTCCCATCAATCAAAATGGAAAAACTTAAATTTGGGGGACATTAGGTAAAAGGTAACAGTTGTATGTTGCCTTAGTAAAGGGGAATAAATAGATCTAGACTGAGGATTTCATTTTACTGCAGCCACCCAACAGATTGTAAAATTGTTAAAAGATGTTTCTAAACAACTCTATCACAGAATGAAACCGAAGAATAGTTTTAGAAATATGAAAATATACAACACCCAAGAAGGTAAAATTCACAGCACAGTATTTAGACTCTAAACAAATACTGCCAAGCATACAAAAAAGCAGAAAATTGCAATTCATATGTAGAATATCAGTTGAATCGGCACAGATGAAATAATTAGCAAACGGTGAATTTTAAAACATTATTATACCTATATCCCATCACCTTACAACATCAAAGGATATAATGTACCAAAAATATACAAATTGTACTTCTGAGTAAAAATTACAATTTTAGACAGGAAAAATACACTAGATGGGATTAGCAAATTAGATATGGCAGAAGATAAGATCAGTGAATTAAGGACATAACATTAAATGGAAGAAAACCATTTTTAAGGTGATTCAATACTTTTAAGACTACTATAAGTGACTTCATGTGTGTAAATAGAATTCTGGAGTAGAGTTGTTGACAGAAAAAAAGCTGAAAAAATAATAGCTAAAACTTTTTCAGATATGTAAAGTATAAGCCTAGAAAGTCAAGTAAGTCAGTAAAACTCAAGTACATGCAGTAGAAATAACCAGGCATGTTTTTATCAAATCAGGCAAAATTAGTGATAAGATCATAAAAGCAATCATAGGGTAAAAAGATACAGAGAAATGAAGATATATGCAACAACACATTCTTTCAAGGAAATAATACAAGTGAGAAGACACTGGGACAGCATTTATGAAGAGACTGTGTGTGTGTGTGTGTGTGTGTTTATAATTTTTCATGAAATGGTTCCATAGGCACAGGAATTTCCCCTTCACCCTCCCACTTCACCTCCACACTGTTTTTCCTGTGTTACTTCAATAATAAAGTCCTTCAGCAACAGTCGCAAGTCTATCATTCAACTATTTAAGTGTATCATGACACTGTAGGTATAGACAGTGCTGGAAAGTCCAGCAACCTCTTGTCAGCATGTATTTAATGGTTTCATAGGGAGTCATCTTTTATTTTTCTGGAGTAGAGACGCATACTACAACATATCTTCACTTCTTGGCATACTAGTCTCCGTTACATCAGGTGTCAACCTAGAATTGTATACCCAGGAAAAAGCTATCTGTAATAACCAAAGGCAAAGTAGACAAGTTTTTCTCTCAGTTTTTCATAGAAGAACCTCCTGTCATTAATCTACTTTCAATTGCACCATCAAAAGTTATTCTCATGAAATACCAGCAGTTGGCTGACTCCAGGTCCAAGATGAGGTGTGACATGCTAAATAATTGTAAGAGTTTATATAGCAGAAGGAAAATATCATTATCAGGAGATCAACACTAAAAAATGTTGAAGTCTTTTAAAAAAGAAGGAAAATTGCATAAGATGAAAATGTTGAGCTATATAAACTAATGGCATATACCAGTGTGACTTCATGAGTAAAATATAATTTTCTTTTTTACAATGTATCTGTAAAAAGAATAATAACATGTATTTTAGAATTTTTACATGTATATATACAAGTGTATACACATACATGTGCATGACTATTGAGTAGTGTAATATGGAAGCACTCTGTTGTTTGATTTTTGTCTTGCATATAAAATGACAAATCAGATAATGGCAATCAGTGGTAGGTTAAACCCATATACCAATAACCCTATAGAAAAGTGATAAGTAAAAAGGCTGTAGAAATTTTTTAAAATTCAGCAGGAACAAGGAAAAATCCAAGGATATGCTGGGAAAATACTGCCAACTAGTCTGAGGTAGTTGGTATTATCTGACTGGTTAGTTCACCTTGTTGGTGGATTCTAAATTCCCACAACTTACTTAGAATTGATGTATTTTTTTTAAAAACTGCACCTGTACTGAACATGAGCATTTTTCATTTTACTATTCCTTAAAACAACACCATGCAACAACTGTTTACATAACATTTATGTTTTATTCAGTGTTGCAAATAAGTTCTAGGTGATTTAAAGTATGTGAGTGGGGTCAGGCAATGTGGCTTATATAAGGGATTAAGCTGCCACTGGGACACTCGAATCTGTGTCAAAGTGCCTGTATAAATCTTTTCCCCTCTGCCTCCAGTTATGCTTTCTGCTAATGCATTCTGGGCGGCAACAGGTTTTGCCCAAGTTCTTGAGCCCCTACTATACTCACAAGAAACACGGATAGTGTTCTGACTCCTGGCTTCTGTCTGCCCAGCTGTGAGTGTTGCAGACATTTGGGGTGTGAACCAGTAAATGATAGCTCAATCTCTTTTTGTTACTATACCACTAGGTGAAAGAAATGTTTTATAATAAAGTATAAGGGAAGATATACACAAGTTATATGCAAATATTACATAATTTTGTATAATGTATTTTAGCACCCATAGAATTTGGCACCCATGGAGCTCCTGGAACCAAATCCCTGTGTATACCAGGGGATGACTGCACTTGGGACAAAGATGGGACAACCTTAGGTATTAGGTCGATTTTCAAAATTGAATTTGCAATTAAAAAGCTTTTTCACAAAGAAAACTCTTATGGTCTGTAGTATTACAGGTGAAGTCTTCCCCCCAAAAGTGAATAAGGAATAATACCTTTCTACATAAAGTTTTTAGTAAATTCGAGAAAACGAAATACTTACCAGTGCATTCTGTAACTGATATTACCCCATGCATAAATGATAAACAAGAAACCATTATTTTTGTAGTGGAATGCAAGAGAGATGACACCACACTCAGTGTAGGATGTTAGGAGGAGTCTCTGTTGCCCAAGGTTGGCAGCAGCAGCTCCTGCTGTACTCTAGGAGCTACTGCACTGAATTCAGGGGTTTTAAAGTTCTCATCCTCCAATCAGAATGGGAGCTGCCAGAGCCCAAAGTTTTCCTGTAGTTAATCAACCTAACCTATCACCTTAGGAGGCAGGAGGGATTCACATTGTCAATTAACCTGATAGGCAGATGTTAACCATCAGCCAGCTGCAGGTTCTGATTTTATTTATTTTGTGTGTTTCCTGTTTTTTTTACTTTTGCCAAAATTTACCAATTTGTGTACTTATATATGTGTTGTTACTTTATTTTACTTAAACTGCTTTAAAATTATTGCAGGTTTTTCCTTTAAGAATTCTAGGTACCTGATTTTATTCTGGTCAGATCAAACTGTCTAAGCCTAGTTCAATTCTTTGTTTTCCCTAGTAATGTATTTTGTAATATGTGATGTATTTAATACTTACAAGAAGAAACAACTTATGAGCAGTTAGTATAGCCATTATCATAACAAGCTACATATTCCTAAGTGTAAATGTCCTGTTTTGATGTATTTTTAATGACACGTTATACAGACTTTAAATGTCAGCCTTTGTATTTTCATTCCTTCTGAAACTTGAATGAAGTTTATGTTGAAGAGCAATCAACTCTGATAGCAGTGACTAAATACCAGTTTCTCAAAATAAAATGTATATGAATCTTTTCTCCAGATAATTTGACTTGCAAATGGTTTTAAATGTGACATATTTATATTAATGACAGTAGTTTGAAGGAACAGCTATAAAACCTGAAATTCATGTTTTAACTTTCCATGCCTATTAATGGGCTATGGGAAAGTATGTGCAAATAACATTGGCTTACTTTGAATTAAATTGCTACCTTCCTGGCCAATAAATGGCAAATATCACTATACCTTGGAAATATAAGACATGTGGATCTTTGCTACACTGCAACTGTATATGTGTGAAAGATATTGCTATGTTATACTTTCTTAAGTCATATTTGGAAGTATTAGTTTATAATTAAGATCTTAACCTAGAGCTTGTTTTTAAATAAATAGGTTATTTTTCTGCTTATTCTTCAAGAAGTCCTTTTGAATGCCAGTTAACAATGTGAACTTGGGAGCCAGAATGCTTGGCTTCCTCGGTGGTAATCTGTACTACTAACTGTGATGGTGACATTACTGTCAGTTTCTTCATGTGCTAAGTGGGGGCGATGCAGTGAATATACCTCATGGGGTATGTGTCAGGATTGAATGAGTTAGGAGGTAGAAATCGAAAAGAATAGTGCCTACCATGCAGTTAATGCTATGTAACAGCTTGCCCATTATTATCATTGTTACTGTAGTGTTTGATTGTATTTAGATTGTAAAGTGGATTTCATTTAGATTGTGAAGTGGTTGGTTTTTCTTTTTTTTTTTTCCACCAAAAGCATTGTCTGTCAAGAAATACCCTTAAATGTAATTCTCCATTTTTACGCTGAGCACAGTTAGCCCTGAAATAATATGTCAGTTGAAATACTATCATAACTGGTGCTTATTCTATCAGTCTTGGAGTACAGTGTTCACCTGAGTTGGGGACTTTGAGGATAAAATTGAGTTTGGTGAATTAACAGATTTTCTTATTGTCTGAGAATAACCACTAGTGTTCATTAGATTGAAAAACACAAGGGAAAATCATACTTTATAAAGAGGATTGCTGTGTTCAATTGTTCTTCAGCTGCATCGGGCCTGCAGCCTACACTTAGAGCTGGGACCCATCTAGATGAACGTTTTCCCTGGAGAAGGCTGCAAGACATGTGTTAGGAGAGAATTCTGATAGGCGAGTCTAGAGAAGCTCCTGCCCAATTTCCTTGTCCCAAACCCATCTGCTTTTATTCCCATCCTGCATGATTTTTTGATTTCATCAAGACAATAGGAAAAGAGTTTTAGTCCAGGAACTACAGAAATTATGGAGGAGATTAATTTTAGTCACTGTCAACATGAGACAGGAAAGACAAAGATTATTTATTGTTAGCATTTTGCTCGTAAGATTGCTTCCTGGTTGTTCATTATTGTTTAGCTGATACATTCTGGTCTTAGAAACATATTCACAATTGTATGATATATTTTAAGTCCTCTATATTCTCTTTCCTCAGCAGTAACTATTGTTGACATTATTATGTATTGTTCCAGATTTTTTCTATGCAGAATGTAATGATTTAATTTTAAGAAAAGTAGGTTAATAATGTACATGTAATTTTTACTTTATAATTTGTTTTCCAGAGTCCGTTTATCTATGAATTGATGTCTCTTCAATACTTTAGTGTATGCATCTGTTACAATTGTTTTAAACCGGTGTGTGTTAGTATATACTTAGATTTATATTAGTTTATTTTCTGCTGCTACTACCATAATACCACACGCTAGATAAACAGTCAGTGGAAAAGAGGTCCACAGTCAGGGGAATGTGTTTGGTGATGTCTTGCTGGCAGAGACCAGACAGGGTAAAAGCATCCAATGGCAAGAAGCAGAGAGCATTCATGTGTGTATCCAGTTGTTCTTTGGCTCTCAGAAAAGCCCCCAGGATTCAGTCATGGAGGCTCTGCCTTGATTGTTTTATCTCATTTCTAAGCACCTCCACAAGACCTGGCTGTAGTCAGAGCAAATTTTCACCCTCTAATACATCAAAATGGAGTTTAACCTGCAGTATGAAATTCTGAGGGGACAAGGCACATTCAGACCGTAGCAGAGTTCTCTGTGTTATTCTGTTATTTACAAAAAAAAAAAAAAAACCCTATAAAATTATACCGTAAAATTCAAAATTTAAAAAAAAATAAATTAAATTTTAAAAAAACACAATAATGAACATGCTTGTACCTAAATTTTTAATATGATTGTGTTTTTAAGTTTCCTAAGTAGAAATATATGCTCACAGACTATAGAGAGTTTTTAAAGTTAATGCATGATAAGAAATTATACCAGATATATGTTGTAAAAAGTCATTCCTGCATTTAAGGTTGATGCCAGTGATGGGACTAGCAACCTCTGCTTTGCCTGCATTTTAAAAGTTGGTTTTGTTAATGGTTAATAGTGACTTCTAGATATTTAAAAAATGGATAGCTCACCCTTCTTTTTCTTTCTTCTTCTTTTTTTAAACATTTATTTAAGTTGTAAGTGTTAAGGAGAGAGAGTGAGATCTTCCATCCACGGTTCACTCCCCAAATGGCTGCAATGGCCAGAGCTGAGCTGATCCAAAGTCAGGAGCTAGGAGCTTCTTCGGGATCTCCAGCGTGGGTTTGGGGACCCAAGGACATGAGTCATCGTCCACTGCTTTTCTAAGTCAGAAACAAGGAATGGGATAGGAAGTTAAAAAGCCAGGATGTGAACTTGTGCCCGTGTGGGACATTGGCACTGTAGGCAGATGATTAATGTGCTACACTACCACACCAGTTCCAAACTTCTTCTTAATTTTGTGTGTCCTTCCTAATCATTTATTGATCCTTAACTTATAATATTTTAAAATATGAAATAAATATATGTATTATAGAAAAATTTAAAAACAAGTTTTTATTACAAACAATCACAGTCTTCCTGATTTTTTAAAAAGATTTATTTATTTTTATTGGAAAGTCAGATAGACTTCCAACAGCCTGCTGGCTGCTGGTGGGTCTCAGGCCGGGGTGTCTCCAGGCTCGGAGCCCTGACTCCAGCCACCGTGTGGTGAGCTGTCCCAGGTGGCCAGCGCACCGTTTGACACCAGGCTCCACCTCTTGGCTGCCCGGCCGGGCAGCTCTGGGATTTTAGTTCTTTGAATTGTTGCTTATGTAGCTCCACGTTGAACCCACTGTGCTTCTGGGATGTGAATCAATCCCATAGATTCCCAACGACGGAGTAACTTTTCCTTTGAAGAACTTGTAATCACTGAACAATGCTGACCACCGAACACCAGTCCATGCAAAACCTAAGACTTGGGGCTTGTCTAGCAGGAGCATATCCTATTACCTGACATGATGGTGGGTCAAGAGACGGGTCACATTAGGCAGGGCCATGACATTAACCAGCACACCAGAGAACCATATCCGGGGTTAGTTTCTGTGGGGGTTGTGTGCGCCAAACCCAGTGGAAATTCTAGCCCCACGGGTTAGTTCAAGAGTTGGGGTGATGATGGACTAAGCTAGGTGTGACCAAGGAACCTGCCATGAATCACAGGTTAAGGAACCGACAACAGTCTGGACTGGTCAAGGCAGCAGCACCCAAATGTGCATCCTGAATAGGGTGTGGGGTGGGCCGGGCTGCAACATTCACCTGCTCATACAAGGCGAAATGGAAGGTCAGACTATACCGGTCACTGACCTAAAACCCAATGGCATGTGTGAGAACTGGGTCTGGGAGTGGACCAAGTGGAGGAACTTAGGAAACTCCCCTGGCGAGTCATAGCTTCCGCTGTCATCTAGTCCAGACCTGGGGGTCGGACAATCTGAGCAAAGTAGCTCCAATAGCTGGACTATGTGTGAATTGGCAATGGAACGGGGTGTACCTGGCAGGACTGAGCAAACCTTAGCCCACAAGCAAAATTAGAAACCAGGATGGAGCACAGGTCATGCCGAGCTAGGCTCTTGCACCTACTGGTCTATGTGAGCCAGGGACGCTAAGCCACAGTGTGTAAGGCAGGGGTCGGGACAGGTGAGGGGCTGTGCCAAGCTGAGTCATAGCAACCACTGGCATGTGCATGATCTATGGCTGGGAACAGGCCCAGTTGAGGAACTAAGGAAACACCCTAGCTGGGTTGAGGTTCCCACCAAGGGGCGCTGGGGCTGGAATGGGGCTGCGTTCTGATCAGGAAACTGTTGTAACCTGCTTTGGTACAAGTGTGGACTGGGACGGAACACACCAAGCCGGGCCAGACCCCAACACTGTCTGATGTTCTGGAGAACCAGGGTAGATGTGGGACGGACTAGGCTAGGTTTCAACCCCTACTGAGCCGTGTGTGAGCTGTATGTGGGTATGGATAAGTGATGGCTGGGCTGAAACATCCAACAGCAAGAACCAGATTGGGTTGAAGGCCAGTCAGGAAAGGCCATTGTTCCTGCTAGGACAGGAGGTTAACTGAGTAGGGCTGGCTCATGGACCCCCTGGTATGTGTGAAATCTGGCATTGGGAGGGGTTCTGATGGAGGAGCCTGGGCAACTCCTCTGGCAGGACACAGACCCAGCAGGTAAACGCAAGAAGATGATAGGAAACAGCCCAGAACAGGTCATGGAAAGTTTAACACTGGCAAACATTTGGCATGGGTCTGGGGCAGACCAGGCTGAATCAGTTCATGTCATCCACTGGCAAATCCGAGCACCAGATCAGAGTGTGGGTCAAGCAGGGTTTGGTCACGACAAAAACCAGTGCACATTACAGAATGCCAGGGTGAGGTTACCTGTACTGGTTGTGACCGCAGCACCCAACCAGCACACGTAAGAACCAGTAAGGGAGGGGGCAGAGCTGGCAGGGGGACTATGGGGGGGGTTCCCTTGCTGGACAGCTACTCCCACTGGAGAGCATGAGCTGGGATGGCGGCAGACCAGATTAGGCAGGGCTACAACAGCTGTGGGCCTCATGTGGCCTAGATCAGGGAAAAGCCAGGATGGGCTGATTGTTCCAAAAAAATAAAGTGGGTGAGGGTTGTTTGGGCTTAGCCGCAGCATTAGCTGGCAGAAGCCTGCACTGGGGGCTAATTCTGTCAAGTTAAACCACAGAATCACCTGGAGAGTGCATAATCTGAGAGTGGGAGTGGCCTAGAAGGGAAATAGTGGGCTCCTCCCTCTTGAGTTACCACTCCCACTGGAGGGCACGAAAACCAGGACAGGGGCTGGGGTGGCTAGACAGAAAGGCACCCAACAGCATCTGTGTGGGCTGGATAGTTGGGCTGATTGGGTTGAACTAGGTTTCAATGCCCATTGACATGTATGAGAGCTGAATGGGATGTGGGACAGATTGGACTAGTTTGCTGCACATACTGGCAAACCAGGATGGGGGTGGGCCTGGTGGGGGTTATTGTGGGTCGCTCCGAATAGGCTGCAGCTCCCACTGGTTTATGTGAGGGCCGAATGTGTGCTTGGCAGAACCAGGTCGGACTGCAAGCACCCATTGGTTCCAGTGGAAGACAAGGCTGGAAACAACTGACCCACCAATTGCAACCACCAGCTGATTGGGGCGATGGACTGTGCTGGGCCCGGTTCTTGCTAGTACATACAAGAATCTGCTCTGGGAACACCTCACACAAAGTTTCTTTGGGGATCCCCCCAATCGAGCTTTCGGACTCAGAACGCTAACCATCAAATGACAGAGGACAGAACAAGTCAATCAACCACCTCAGCTATATGTTGGCAGTGAAAAACTGGGCAAACAGAGACTCTAGGATCGACTGTGTCGATCAGTGGGTTCTTCAACGACCTCATTGTGCTTGGAGTGGCGAGATTGGCAGCAATTCATAACTGTTGAACTATCAAAACTACTTGAGCAAGACCCTTGGAGCATGCCCCACATCAGGGACCTGGGTTAGGTGGGAGACTGGGTGGGGCTTCTCCCTTAAAATCCCCCTTTACATCAGATATATGAAGGAAACAATATGGAAATAGTCCTACTCATCTTCCTGTAGTGCTTGAACCTTTTTACCCTAATTAACTATGTAAAGATTGTCAAAAATATAATAAAAATGGGGAAAAAATAAAATAAACCCTTGTTGCCAAACAAACAAACAAAAAGTGATGGTTTTGAAATACACGAGAGGAAGATCTTCCGCCCAATGATTCTCTCCCCAAGTAACTGCAACGGCCGGTGCTGCATTGATCCAAAGCCAGGAGCCAGGAACTTCTTCCAGGTCTCCCATGTGGGTGCAGAGTCCCAGTGCTTTAGGCTGACCTCGACTGCTTTCCTAGGCCACAAGCAGGGAACTGGATGGGAAGTGGAGCCACCAGGATTAGAAGCAGTGTCCATATGGTATCCTGGCGCATTTAAGGTGAGGTCTTTAGCTGCTAGGCCACTGCACCGGGCCCAGTCTTTCTGATTTTTACTTGCAGAGTTTAGTAGCAGTTCTAATAGTTATGTGCTTACAATTTTGAGGTCTGTATTTGTCAGTCACTTAACTTAGCAAACAGTTTGACCCAGGTGTGTTCTGGTTGTGCCAATTTTCCCTGTGATCCGTGGCTGCATCAGATTTACATGGCTTGGCTTCTCTAGCTCCATCTTTATATTGGGTCAAGGCCCTATATCCTTGTAACTTCAGTAACTGCTATATCCAAAAATCAGCTATATTTATTACCAAGAGTCTTAGGACTCCCAGCGTGGGAAAGTGGAAGCTTCCATGTTTCTATACAGATTGGATCAGAACTGGTAAAGTGTCTATTAAAGTGAATTGACTACATTGTGGCAGAGTGAGTGAAGCCACCCTGCATTGCCAGCATCCCATAAACAGAGGGAGTAGGAGAGAGAGGGAGAACTGGGCCAAGCTAAAGCCAACTCTACACAGCCCCAATAAATTCTTTAAAAGAGAAAATAAAATGAGTAACTTGGTCAGACCAGATGCAAGGAGCAGAGCAAACCACTACTGGAATGAACTAGATCCAAGCGTCCGGAGACATGGTGGGCTGGAAGCCATAAACATTGCAGGGGCTACAAATGCCATCTCATAATCATTTTCATTTGATTTTATCACATAGGTGCTGGAATTGAACAGCTTTTCATTGGTGTGTTTTCTTTTCCTGTTAAATGCCTTTTCAAGTTTCTTCTTTTTTTCTTAGGAGTAGTATGTCTTATTTATTTGTAGACATTCTTTTTATACTATGAAACCTTTGTTGCTTATGTATGTTTTCAACATCGCTAACCAGTTATGTCTTAGTGGTATTTTTAATAAGTGAAAATTAGTGATTATAGTTGAATTTATTTATCTTTTACACCTTGTACTACTGTGGTCTTTGTCCCTTGCAAAGACTAAAATATTCCTGTATAGTGTTTTTTAGTTCTGGTTTTATATATAAGTTTTAATTTGCTGGGAGTTGAGACTTGGTGTCAGAGTGGCCCAATTCCTTTTTTCTTTGTTTGTTTGCTATTTTACTCTATATGCTTCTGGCTTAGCTCCACTATTTCTTGAATGTTTGATGTCCCATTTTCCTGGACTTCTTTCCTGTTTTCCTGGATCACATCTATACAACAGTTCCAGAAAAAAAAAAAAAAAAAAAAAAAAAAACTACTTATAAGGAGGTCAGCATGTAATTGAACATTTCTATAATATAGTTAAACAGATGTAATCCTTCTGTAGAAGATAGCACTTAAACTCAGGGAAAGATTGTTTCTGGTATAATGAATAGCAAATATCCCTACCAACTAAAAGAAACAGGCAGTTAGAAATACAGTAATAATAATAACTTGAGCAAGAAAGTCATGACTTAAAAGGGAATAAAATAGACATGATCTGGAGTAGTTGAATGTTAGAACAATAGGAAATTGCTTTGGCTTCTATCTCAACACAGTCTTTAAGTATGTGATTTAGTGATGGTAGGTGGATATAACTCTGTGAATCTAATCACATTCCTTTTTCTGTTATGATAAATATTTACATACATTTTTAGATTTTCTGTTGTCAGGAGAAACCTGTAAAAATGAAAGAATCAGTCTCTGAAAAGGATACAGATGCTGGGCTCGGCAGCGTGGCCTAGCGGCTTAGGTCCTCGCCTTGGAGGCCCCGGGATCCCATATGGGCGCCGGTTCTAATCCCGGCAGCTCCACTTCCCATCCGACTCCCTGCTCGTGGCCTGGGAAGGCGGTCGGGGACGGCCCAATGCATTGGGACCCTGCACCCATGTGGGAGACCCGGAGGAGGTTCCAGGTTCCCGGCTTCGGATCGGCGCGCATCGGCCCGTTGCGGTTCACTTGGGGAGTGAATCATCGGACGGAAGATCTTCCTCTCTGTCTCTCCTCCTCTGTGTATATCTGGCTGTAATGAAATGAATAAATCTTTAAAAAAAAAAAAAAGAAGTATTGTCTTCAGTAGAGGATCAAGTAGATATCACAGCTATTCAGAATTTGAAAGTCAATGTATGTAAGAAGTAAAGATAAACCATCACTAAGAGCAACTTTAAAGGATGTAGTGTAAGTGAGCTATATAATATCATTGGAAGGTATACACTGGATATTGCTTATTAAGTAAGTATGTAATTGAAGAAATAGAGGTCTAAAAATTTAATTAAATTTGTTGAAATAGCATTAGAAATAGAGTCAGAAATGGAAAAGAGTGGGATTAGGAGTAAGAGACAAGATATTTTGTTTTTTATTTCCTGCAAGTTCTGTGTGTTTTATTTTTCAAATAATATAGAATAAAAAAGAAAGCTGAAACTACAATTCTGTGATAAAAGAATTAAATGTGGTAAATTCAGAAATATCAAAGTTACACAGTTGGAATATCCTTATTAAAAATATATGAATCCATTTATAAACTATCAAAAATATACATGTTATATATAGTTTAAATGAATTTACTTCATTTAAGTTGTAAAATTAATGTAATGCTATAGATGCATTTATTCATGTGACAAATGTTTGAGTGAAGTAAATCTCCCATTATTATTCTTGAACCCTGTCTCTGCTGTGCATTTTTTTTTCAAGATTTATTATTATTGGAAAGCCGGATATACAAAGAGGAGGAGAGACAGAGAGGAAGATCTTCCATCCTATGTTTCACTCCCCAAGTGAGCTGCAACGCGCCGGTGCGCGCCAATCCAATGCCGGGAACCAGGAACCTCTTCCGGGTCTCCCACGCTGGTGCAGGGTCCCAAAGCTTTGGGCCGTCCTCGACTGCTTTCCCAGGCCACAAGCAGGGAGCTGGATGGGAAGTGGAGCTGCCGGGATTAGAATCGGCGCCCATATGGGATCCCGGGGCTTTCAAGGCGAGGACTTTAGCCATTAGGCCACGCCGCCAGGCCCTCTGATGTGCATTTTTAAGTTTTATTTATTATTTGAAAGGCAGAGTGACAGAGAAGGAGAGAGCAAGAAACAGATCTTGTGTCAACTGCTTTACCTCCCATTTAGGCTCAATAACCTAGTCTGGGTCAGGTCAAAATCACGACCAGGAATTCTATGCTGTTCTCTTCCGTGGATGGCAGGGACCTAAGTATCTGAACCATCCTCTTCTCCTTTCCCAGGTACCTTAGCAGGGAGCTAGATCTGAAGCGCCATCAGGAGGACTCCAATTGGACTTTGATATGTGATGCCAGTGTTAAAACCGATTGCTTATCGTGCTGTGCCACATGCTGCCCCTGGGGAATTTTGTATGGCTCATCATCTCAGACATGTTTTTTTAAGATATCTTCTCCCTAGGTGATCCTGATGTACATGGTGAGAATCATTCATCTCTTCTATCAGTATTTACCAAATGGAAACCTAGAAACTGAATTTCATGTCACTGATTAGCAGCTGGTTATATAGGTGGACTTCTAGCATTCTTAAACCTATAGTTTTTTTTCCTTATACTAAACATAAATTGCCATCTTTGAAAGCTTCTTTTCTAAAACAGTTTACCTTAAAGAAACAGTTAACTCTTCCTTTTTCATCTCGCATCTGTCTTCAATTTTAATAAGCCCAGTGCTTTCAGTTCCTGAGCTAATACCTATAAGGCTACTTCTTTATTCTGCTTGTTGATGCTAAGTGAGTTTCTAGTTTGTTCACCTACTTCCAACATCCGAAGGCTTGTTGGTAGTTTCTTTTCCAGCTATTTGTTCCTGCACTCCAGTACCTTTTTATTTCCCTTTCCTGTTATTCCTTTGCTATAAAATTCAAAGACTCTACTAAAGCGGTTTTGTTGCAAATAAGCATTTCTTTTACTTTTTTTAAAAAATTATTTACTTATTGTTTTTATTGGAAAGGCAGATTTACACAGGGAGGAAGAGACAGAAAGATCTTCCATCTGCTGGTTCATTCCCCTAATGGCTGCAATGGTTGGCCCTGAGCTAATCCAAAGCCAAGCACCTCCACCAAGTCTCCCCTGTGAGTGCAGGGTCCCAAGGCTCAGGCCATCCTCTGCTGCTTTCCCAGGCCGTAAGTAAGGGGCTGGATGGGAAGTGGAGCAGCCAGGACATGAATCAGTGCCCACGTGGGATCCTGGCACTGGCAGGCAGAGGAATAACCAGTTGAGCTATTGCACAGGGGCCCTGCCAATAAATATTTCCATATATGATCATTACTGTCACATCAGTAAGGCCACAAAATGAAAAGACTGCTCTTGATGGCACAAGCACAGCACTTCAAAAAATTCATTGAAAATAAAATTAAAAGGACAACTGATTTTGGTGCAAATGTTTTTGATATCCATACATACAAAGAATCTTCAAAAAGTTTCTGCACAGGGTATATTATGAAAAAGATGTGCATGAATTTCAAAATTTTTACAACAAAATGAGCACATTTTTTAAATCGAAATTTCCACAGACTTAAAAAAATATGTTCATATATGATGAAACTGTTTTATTAATATTGTCTTATTCACACTTCTAGCAGGGTAACTATTCCTTGTTTCTGTTCAGAAGATTGGACTCAGCAAAGCTTTAGATAAATGCACCTTGCTTATTTCTTCTTTTTGGGCTGTAGTGGTTTTCAGTGAAATTAAATTTACATTTTTCTGGTTTCCCTTGTAGAATTCAAAGTAAAGTATCTTCTGGGAGCAGAATAACTTCCTGATTGTGTGGAAGAAAGCTGGGTGAAAAATCACTGTTACTTATTGGTCACTTCTTTGTACCATTTGCTTTAGAAACATTTACTTTTTTAATCTTCAAAATATTATAATTAGTAATTATTGTCTCCTTTTAACAAATGATGAGTAACTTGCTAATTCTTTTCCCAGGGTTACAGCATTTGTGTAAGACACAGGTGAAACTTGTGTGTTATCCTACAATCCATTTTTTCCCACTTTCTGTTTGATTAGACTCTTTTTAGTAACAACAGTGACAACAACCAGAGCTGACCCTTGTATAACACATACTACACATAAGCCACTACTTTAAGCCATGTGTGTTTGTGTGTATACAGAGAGAAAGATTTAATTCTCCCTTTAATAACAGTAGCCACCATTATTATCCTCCTTTGTGGAGGTCAGAGAGATTAAACAACTTGGTCCAAAGTCAATTACTTAGAGCTCTAATGAATAGAGCCAGAATTCTAACATAGTTGTTTGTTACTGGAGTAGATGAGAATGTTTATATTCATATCTATTTCAATTGATTACTAGGTTTGTATTAAAGGATTGTATTAAAGGTTTGTATTAAAGGATTCCTTTGTAATTAAAGGTTGTATTAAAGGATTCCTTTGTATTAAAGGATTGCTTTAATACAATATAAATAAATATGAGTTTCTTTTTCTTTAAAACTCTTAAAGGGTAATCTGAAAATTAAACATATTACCACAACTTAAAGCTCATTCATTAGTAACCTAGCCCTTGCCAGGAAGAAGTGAATAAATGTAAGTTAGGGAAGAAGATGACAACAAATGTAGATGAGGAAAACTAGCATTTTCTCTGAAGTGTCACCTTTCATTTTTTTTATTTTGCTTGACTCTGTTGTTTCTGGTTCCAAGGCAGATAATACGTATTTCATCTATTCAACTGTATCAGAGGCTAGTGTCAGCCTGCATAATGTTGGCAGAATTTCAGGAGACTATTTCCTGTGTCTGGAGTCAAATGTTTGGATCTGCTGAAATACTGCCTGTACCTATTGTGGACATGCACAATGGTTTTACATTTCTGTCTGTGTCTTTGACCCTCAGACAGTGTTCAAATGGATGGAAGTAACTCTGAGCTTCCTGGTTGATACTTTGAATTTCCAGGTTTGAATTTCTTATGTTGCTGTGTGTTACCTTTTCTTCTCTTATTTATCTGCACCCCCCCACACACACACACACCTGCTGGCCAATTACTTTAGAAGGCATAATAGTAGAGAATCCTCTAGGAAATATTTTCAGTTTCTTTCTATAAACAGTATGACCCATTGGCACTCTGACTTCATTAGTTCAAACCCTTTTTCATTCTCATTATTGCTTTGACACTCAGGATTTCTGGGGTAATATATTTAATTTTTGTTTCTGTTCATTGTTTATTCAGACTTTTTGATTTGGTTTACGTAGCTGGCTTCTAGGATTTCATAAAATAGCTCAGGAGTATAAACTTACTACATGTTTCAAATTATCCACACCTCCATAAAGATTACATTTAAAATTGGTTCTGAGTTTCTAGTAAGTCATATCAAGCATTTTCTTATTAGTATTAAAAGTTTTCAGCAATTTCAAATACTCTATATTCTCTGAGCTCTATAAATTCATAACTTTTCTTTTCAGTGGCATTCAGGTGAAAAAACTTAAAACTGCCTTTATTCTGCAATCAGGCATATCAAGCACATGACAGAGTACCTGCCACAAAGTGAGCATTCAGCAGATTGTAGCTGGGGAGCATGCAGTTTTTATTATTATTTATAACAAAACTCAAAGGGTAAATGCCTAAGTAATAGGAAAATTATCCAAAGCTTAGATATATTTACATATTGTTTACCTCATTTAAGATTTCTCTGTTGCTAGGAGTTTTAAAATATAGCACCTGCACTCTTCTTCCACTGAGTTCCCTTTTTCAGTTCTAAATACTACCTTCCATCTGGAATGCCATCTAATCCTGAGGAAAGGACACACTTCCAGAACAACAAGATGTCAGGATGCTTTGAATAAACATGTCCTTTTCTCTTGGCTGCCTAGAGGTGGAACCTCAAACTGTTTAATCTGGAAATTTGTATTTGCAATTTACTAATAAGGCAAAACCAGCTAGCCAAACATCATACATTTGTTGAGCTGCTACTCAGCAAATATCTTCTAGCTGATACTGTTTACAACCATAAGAGATAGACATTAGTTACTCCGAAGCTGGCATCATTTATGCTTACTTTAGTATCAATATAATATTGTCTACATCACAATTATATAATTTTGGTACCTGTAGTTCTTCAAATCATAACATTTAGAACGTTGTTAGGAGTTCAATGATAATATAAATGAAAGAGGATCCAGATTGATTAGAAGAAAAAATTGACCAGTTTCTGAAAAGTAATGATAGCAAGCAAACCATTCAAATAAGTGAAAACACAAAGACCTTTTGCTATATAAAGATAATTTTTTTTGCTATATAAATATAATTTGAAGTGTAGCATAAAGGAAGAACTTCCTTTCCTATGGAGATGAGGAAAGCCCACTAAAACTTACCTCTTCTGTTTAGAACTGAAAATTCTGGGTCAGGTACCACACCAACTATGTAAGAAAGCAACATCAGGTAGATGATAGATACTGGTAGGGAGTCAGAATTTAGAGGGTGCATAACGCAGGTGTTTGGGGCAATGATGAAGACTCTTCTTTTGATGCCTGCATCCCATTTCAGACTACATAGGTTCAAGTCTTGACTCTGCTGTCCATTTCAGCTTCCTAGTAATACACAGCCTGAGAGGCACCATATGACAGGTCCCTGCCACCCATGGGGCAAACCTGGATTGAGTTCAGCAGTCCTGGCTTCAGCCTGACTCAGCCCCAGCCATGGCAAGCATTTAGGAAGTAAACCAGCAGAAAAGAGATCTACCAATCCGTATCTCTCAAATTAATTAATCAAAATGTTCTCTTAAAAGCTCAATAAGGGGCAAAAAACAAAAAAACTTGGAGGGGGCAGCTTTTATGGAAGTGAATTCCTGGTTTTGTAATTATAATTATGTTTGTTTTCCCTTTCCTAGCATCGCCACTACAGCAGACCCAATTGTCAAACTAAAGCAGCAGGGATTTTCTGACTTTCTTATAGAAGGAACCCAGAAAAACTCACTTTCAGGTCGCAGCTGAGAAAAAGCTTGTGATCTGAACCTAACTTTCCTGATTTCCAGCTAAAGCAGGAACGGTAAAAATATTATAGAAAACTTTATAAGCATTCATAGCACCCAATCTATGTAATGTAACATTTCAAATGTTCAGGATATGCTTCAAAAGCATGCTACCTACCAAAAAGAAAAGTTCACAATCAGTTATCAAGGGGAAATACATTCAGTAAATGTTAGCTCCAACTTCCCTTGAATTTGAAACTACCAAGTAAGGACTCTAAGTCTGCTCCTCTAGCATAGAAGTAAACACAGTGGAAGTTAGTGGGTGTAAGTTCTCTGGAGAGAAACAGAAATTATGAGAAAGAGCTAACTAGTAATTTTGAAACTGGCAAACACCAAAACACCATATTTAAAATAGAAAAATTCACTGAGTCGTTCGTCAGTATTGGAGTGACTAGGGAAAGAGTTAGCAAACTAATAAATAAATCAGTCCACATTATCTATTCCAATGAACAGAAAGGAACAGACGAGGAGAGGAGAGAATGGAAAAAGTACAGAACTTTAAGGACCTTTGGTATAATAGCAGAAGATCTAGCTTTTCTATCACTGGATTCCCAAGAGAGGAAATACATATAAAGACCCAGAAAAAAGATAACCAGTTCTCAGGAGAAGAGGCAATCTGCAAAATGATCTTTTGAGAAGTCCTTTCTAAGACACACATGATGACAGATTTAAAAACAAACAAACAAAAACCTTGGGAGTATTTTTCAGTTATATGCTGAAGATTGTCAGCTTAAAGAACAGAACAAAGTATCTTGAAAATAAAATACTGAAATGTCGTCTCTGATAGGAAATGCTACTTGACCACCTGAATATCCATTTGCCAACCTAATGTCTGTCTTTCCTTCTTAATTGAATCCAATCTCATTGCATGTATCAGTGGCTCTAGCTAAAACCTACAGTTACCCAACCTCCTTTGCAGAGGGGGTGACACTGGGATACAATTCAGGCCAATAAAATATAAGTTGTTGTTTGAATCATTAAAAAGACAGGGAGCAAATGGAAGGCGGTAGCAGAGTAAGTTTTTGGTTTGTTTGTTTGTTTGGTCTTCTACTCATTCTCTTTCCTTTGTGACACTCAATTCTCATTTCTAGGGTAAGCTTGGCACCTCTTTGAATTGTCACATTTTTTGGTTGTTACAACAGGAAGTTGTTGTTAGAATCTAGCAAATAGAGGCCAGCAATATTGTTAAACATCTTATACTATGTAGGACAGTCCCCAGAACAAATATCTGGTATAAATATCAATAAGCCACGTTGAATGACCCTTTTGTTTTCCTAAGGTTGCAAGTCATTGTAGTGAGCTGGAAGGTAGTGAGGTTTGTTTTGAGGTGAAAAACAGGAGGAACTAGTTTGTGGTGACATTGCAGAGCTGCTAAAAAAGCCCCAAAATATTTTCTTCTGGACATTTTATTATAAGAAACAGAGAAGGCATTGAATTGTTTAAGCTCAGTGGGTTTCTCTTCCCTTTCATGTTCCGATTATTTGCATGAAAACTGATAGTCAACAAGAGTAGGGCAGCCAATAAGTCATCATGAAGAGGCCAAATGGGCTGGAAAGAATAAAGAAAACTTACCATAACACATCCAAAAAGATCTTTTATGGAAGGTATACTTGCAGGCTACAGGAGTATAAATTGAGGAGAAAAAAAATCAAGATTTCTGGATATAGTCATAAATTGAGAGATTGAGGATATCTCTTTTTTTAAAATGTATTCATTCTTTAAATTGGGAAGGCCAATTTACAGATAGAAGGAGAGACAGAGAAAGATTTTCTCTGCTGGTTCACTCCCTGAGTGGCTGCAATGGCAGGAGCTGAGCCGATCCAAATCCAGGAGCCTGGATCTTCTGGGTCTCCCATGTGAATGCAAGGTCCCAAACACTTGGTTCATCCTCTACTGCTTTCCTACAATGCAAGCAGGGAGCTGGATGGGAAGTGGAACAACCAGGAAGTGAACCAGCACCCATGTGGGATCCTAGCACTTGCAAGGTGAGGATTTAGCCACAGAGCCAATTGTACCAGGCCTCAGAGATTGCAGATATCTTAAAAGGAGTTGATAGCATTATGTTAATTCCTATTTCAGTGAAACATTTTTCTGTCTGTAATACAATATATCTCATCTGCTGCTGAACTTTGGGCATCTGGGGTGCCTGCATTGTGGCATAGCAGGTAAAACCACTACCAGCAGCACCAGCATCCCATATGGATGCCAGTTTGTGCCTTGGATGCTCTACTTCTGATTCAACTCCCTGCCAATGGCCTGGGAAAAGCAACAGAAGATGACCCAAGTGTTTGGATCCCTGACATCCATATGGGAGACCTAAATGAAGCTTCTAGTTCTTAGCTTTGGCTTGGCCTGGGTTATACATTCCAGCCATCTTGGGAGTGAAGCAGCAGATGAAGATCTTTCTCTTTCTCTTTCTGTCTCTCTGTTTACACATGTATGTGTAACACTGGCTTTCAAATAAATAAGTCTTTTTTTTTTTTTTAAGTTGGGCCACTGAAACTTCCATTAGCTCTTCAGTTAGCTTGAGTGAACTAGTTACATAAGAAACACCTTAGCTTTCATTGCCTGCAGTTGCAGATCCAGGAAAAGGAAAACAGTTGAGGTAAGTAGTGTGTTCTTCATAGCAGAATGAGAAGGAATGTTGATTGGGCTCTCTCCTTTTTCAAATGTGGGAGCAATATCAAAGCTAAAACACTGCATCTAGCCTTGAAACCCTAACAAGATGGTATTGTCGCACTAAGATCTTTAAGAGACTAGAAGAATATATAGAAATAATTGACAAAAACAGAAGATAAAAGTTTAACATAGAGAATTTCCCTAACCATGAAATTACCTCAAGCTCCCAAGAAAGTAGTATTTCTTTGCTATAACTTTGCTTTTTCAGCTGTCACAGACAAAGCTATAATCACATAAATTATAGATACCCTAAAGGTAACCATTTGTGGGATTCAGAAAGCTTAGCACACTTGTAAATTTCCACCTGTGACAGCTTGAGTCTCACTGCAGAAATTTAGACGCTGGAAAACACCCCCACATCTCCTAACCTGAATCTTGTATTTCAGACTTTGGAATTTTAAGTTAGGAAAAGATGCAGATCCTATTCTAACAGACTTATTAGTTAAGGAAAGAGTAAATACACACTTACACAGTTCACTCATATCTTAAACTGAAACTCTTGATTTCCTCTTGAACTATCCACTTAGCTTAACTAAATGGTCCTCCCATTCTTCCTGTTTCTGAAGAAGGATGGAGCCATAATTTGCTTTCTTTTTTCATATCCCAGATCCAATCCATCACCAAATCTAGTCCATTCTTCTTTGTACATATACCCTAGCTCTTACCATTTCTTACCTTATTTACTCTTCTTACCTTTATTCAGTTCAGGTTTAGAAGTATTTGCAAATTTTAGGGGACAACACATCCTCCACCAGTGATATCAGCATCCTATATGGATGCCAATTCTAGTCACAGCTGCTCCAGACCAGAGGAAATTACTAACTCCAGGCTCCAATCAGGTCAGCTCTGGCTGTTGCAGCAGCAGTTTGAGGAATGAACCAGTGAATGGAAGATCTCTCTCTCCCCTTTTATTTCTCTTCTTCTCTCTGTAACTCGTTCATATAAAAATAAATGAATAAATAAATAATAAGTTCTTTAAAGAAAAAAGGCTATTTCACTTTAAAGTGTAGAAATAGTAAGACTAGATTTTCTAGGAAGCTAAATGATCAGACATTTCCTAACAAGTTTAATCATTTTTGTAATTTTTCCCAAATGAAGATTCAAAGTAGTCATTTTAAGTAAGCTTTGGTAACTTTTTCATCTTCATTACAAGCTATAGACCCTAAACAAAGCATGAAAATGGGCAGTGTGCTGTTTAATTTTCAAATTGGATTTTTTATTATATTTTATGATGACTTTTTATTTCTATCAAGTTGTATCTCAACTTTCTGTTTAGCCTCAAGAAGATTTATGGCAAATTATCTTGGTGCTTATTTGGACAAACAAATGCAATCAATCAATTTATTCTTTCAATAAAATGTTATTAATAGAACACATTATTCTGTTCAATATTATGTTATCTTTAAAATTAAGCAGAACATTAGTGGCAATGAAACTAGTTTCAATCAATACATTCCTGTAATGAAACCTATTGTACGAGAAACTTTTCCTTTTAAGGAGGAAAAATGCCCTTAAGCAGAATGACCAAGTTCTGACCCTAGAGATGGTATTTTACAGTTTCTAAAAGCCATTTGGTATGATTTTTTTATTTGTTTGAATGTTACAAAGGTAGTTTCTTGAAAATTACCTTGAAGCAGTGGAGTAGAAGTATTTCTTTGATGATTTTTGTTTAGCTGAAGAATTTTGTTGTTAGGAGGCCAAGTATATCCTGTTAAAACTGAGGAATTTTTAAAAAATAAAATAAATCTAAAAATTTTTTTAAATTGAGGAATTTTTACCACTGGGGGAAAAAAGGTTCCAGTTGGAAAGCATTATGCTTAGTGAAGTAAGCCAATCCCAAAAAGACAAATATTGTATGTTCTCTCTGATATAAGATAGCTAATTCTCTTAGTACAAAATAAATACCATGCAAGGGAGATTAGCATACTGGATGTGACAATACTACATAGTCTGCATCTCTACTCCCAAATAAACATATGATTCCCAATGAAACTTATAAATATACCTTTACATTATGGTGCCAAGTTTTCTACCTACTTACTGTGTCATGATACATTTAAATATCAGAAAGTTAGTCTTGTAAATTATACTTAGGGATTATTCTATTGTGATAGCGGTGGGAGAGGAAAACAGGGAGGAAGGAAGGAGAAAGGGAGCGATGAAACCATGTGCCTACATAGTGGAAAATAATTTTAAAAAGACACAAAAAGCTAAAATATAAAATTGAGGAATTTAAGAAAAAGCAGAGCTACTTGTAGCACTCAGGAAAATGAAACTTATTCTTTTTTTTTCTTCCAATTTAACAGAATCTTTCAGTTAGGTTTTTCCAATGGATAAAAAACAAATACAGTTCAAATAATGAGGCTGTAGATCTTAATTTTGAAATTAATGTAGTACAAAAGCTTACTGGTGTTTGAGTCCTTATTTAGATTTAGAACCATCCACCATATTTCCAGCTGATATATTGGCATTACGACTCTTTTAACCAAAATTTTTAAAAATTTTATTAATTCATCTATTTATTTGACAGATAGTCTACCATCTTCTGATTCATTCTCCAAATGTCCATAATACCCAGATTTGGGTCAGGCCAAGACCATGAGATAGGAATTCATTCTTGTTCTCCCACCTGCATGGCAGCCCCTATTTCAGCTATCACCAGCTGCATCTTAGGGTACACATCGTCAGGAAAGTGAAATCTGGAATGAAGCCAATACTTGATACTCTGTTATCAATGTGGGCACCCTGAGTAGTGCCTTAATTGATAGACCAACACCATCCTGGAACTCTGGCTCTAAGATTAAAGGTGACCAAAGTCTTCAACAGCTTCCATGATCACTTTGGAAAACTGAACAGACTGGCAGGCTATTGCATTGCTTTTAGATGGCACATTGCCTTTAAGGAAGGCAACCTAGAAGTTAAAGACCTTTAGATGTTAACGTGTATACATCCTCCAGTGACAAGTCTTTTAAAGTATTTTATTAATATTTTTGCTTGACAAATTGTATTGTCACATGGCAGCTTAAGAAACCTGGTGAGTTGTCAGAGTCCCAAATTTATTCTCTTGCCTTCTGCCATTTTGTATGTTTAATCTGAATGTAAGAAATAAAAATGTTATCTTACTGTGGTTTTGTTCTCATTAAGTTGTTGAGATATTGTTCTTTGGGGGTTGAGAGTTATGTTATTAACAAAAAATATTTATGAAAACTTAAGCTGTCATATATATTAATGTTGGATTATGATAGTTTCCATAGCCCATCAGGCAAATAATTTGAGCATATTACTCTACCATTCTAATAATAAACATGTGAGCTGTGCTCTCACTAGGTACCACAGCTAACATTTTATGCACAGTCCTAGTCTTCTCATTCTGTATTTTAAAGGCAGATGACAGTCATTTTTTTTAGACTTTAAAATCTGCATTAGAGTTTTTCTGTTGTTTTATTTTACCAGATAACAGTTTTTCTTAGCTCTACCTTCAAGTGTCAAAACTGTGTTTCTGAAAGAGACTTGTTTTGTGATGTTCACATCAGTACCCCCTGGCAATCACAGGATCCTGGCTAGGCTTGGAACTGGGAAGGGAGCTGTGGGCACTTTCCTGCTAGGCTGCAGCTCTCACTAATGAGCAAGAGAGCCAGAGCTAGGAAACAGGTCAGGCTGGACTGGGCAACAGCACCCACCAGCATACATGCAGGCCAAGTCTAGATAAGTCTAGGTGCTGAGCTAAGCCACAGCACCTATGGGTGTGCAGAAAAGCTAGGTGGGACACAGGATGAGGCAGGCTGGAGTGCAGCACAAGCTGGCATCCACAAAAATCAAGGCTGGGGGCAGGTCTGGTGTGGGCCGCAGAGCCTGCTGGTGTGCATCTTTTCTCTGCTTCTCTCAAATCTGTTACCGTCTACTTTTCCATGCCATGTCAGCTTTTCTTCCTGCTTTTCCCTCAAAATATGCCTTCAGAGAAGACTACTGTTTACAGGTTTGTGGATTTGAGTTAACACTATTTTTTCTGCAGTAATACTCTTCCCTCAAAGTTACCCTGTTATGTAAGTATTTGACAGCAGGTGTACTTGGTACCTGTTGCTTCAGAAATGTGCTCCATGAAAGAAACTGCAAGGGGCTTAAGTGGTTTGAACAGCCATAAAAGATAACATCGTGACATCCAAGTTCAGGTACTACTCATGAAGGAAGAAGAGGTTGTCTTACCGTGATTTCTGTAAGAGAAAGTATGTGTTCACAACTTTTAAAGAGCAGGCTGATCTTGATGTCATTAATCTCTGGCTGTTTAGGACCTAGGTAATAGCTCAGTAGACCCAGGGTTCTGTTGATTGCTAGTGAAGTTTTGCCCATGTTGTCTGAGACTGATTGGTGGAAACTCCTAAAATACAATCCATGCTTTAAGTTGAAAAGATGATAGCATTTTGGCATGTATAGATCTTCTATACCATTTAAGTTGATTAGCTCTTACAATCTAGAAACCTGAAAACTATTGCTCTTTTTATTTGGTGTTGATGCCTGAGATGTTCTCCTAGTTTAAATGCCTAAGTCCAGTCCTTTGCACACAAAAAGTGCCAGGTTTATGTTTCTGTATACACCGCATATGCCCACACACACCCACTTGTAGTAGTGTTTATATTCTGTTATATGAGAAGTACTTCTCCCACTTTCTTGTTGGTATTTAGTCTAGTCTAGAGTTAATTTTTTGTGCCCTTTAGACTATTGCAAATAATAAAACAATTTAGATAATATTACCAAAATTATACTGCACAAATTATCTCACAGTGATTTTCATACCCCAAATAGTTTTACAATAACTTTTCATTTGAATTTTTATTATCACTCTTTCTTAGCAGTAAAGGAAGCAACATCTGGTGTACTATTTGAAGAGGTTGTATCTTCCATTGTCCTTGCAGTTAAATTCAGTTCTTTCTTTCTGTTTTCCACAAACTGTGTTGTTCACTATATATTGATGTGAATATATACAACTTTGTAGTAAATTTTCTCCAAATCAGATAACTTCTCAATAAATTTGAAGCAATATAAAGTTGTAGTGTATGTCTCACACATAGGTGACAATACTATCATCAGTTAATATCTTGTTTTTGTTTTTCAGATAGTATCTTGTAAAGACTTCAGATAATCTCCAGCCAAGTGTCAGGGATTTTAAGAGTTCATTATTAACCTCGATTGCTATTAATCAAATAGTTCTATTTTTATTGTCTTTGTACCATTGATCAGCAATCCCTAATTTACTCGTTCATCTCTTTCCCCAAGAATGTGCATTTTCATTAGCAAGCTGTTTATAGTCCCTAATAATCCCTTAGTTCCAGAATAACACTTTATACATGTATTTTTGTATTCAGTGTTAGTGAATAAACTAATATTAACATGTAGTGGCCTTGTTAACATGCACTTGATCACTTTGTTAAGTTTATGGAATTGTGCAGTCATCACCACAATTCAGTTTGCTGTTTTGGTCACCTTGGAAGGATCTCTCATGCTCATTTGTAGTCTTTCATGATTCTGCCCTCGGGTATGGAGGACAATAGTCTGTCTTCTGTGTCTGTTGGTCTTCCTTTTCCAGATGTGTTGTTCAAGTGGAATGACACAATAGATAGCTGTTTGTATTTGGCTGCTTTCTCTTAGCATCATGCTTGCATGTCTCAGTATTTCCTTCTTATTGCTGAATAGTATTCCATTTTGTAGATATGTTTATTTGATCATTCACCATTTAATAGCCATTGGGGTTATTTCTAGTGTTTAACTACTATAAATAATGATTCTGTAACCTAGAAGTAAGATAACCAAGTAGGATAATAAATTCCTATCTATCTTTTAAAGAAATTACAAGACTATTTTCCAAAATGGCCATACTGTATTACATTCTTACCTGCAGTTTTTGTGAATTCTATTTTCTGCAAATTCTCATTTTTGTGATCAATCTTTTAGTGAGTACAAATTGCCTTCTCTTTAATCTTCTTAATGATTAATTATTATGAGTATATTTCCACGTGATTATTATCCATTTGTAAATCTTTGATGAAATATCCATGTGTTTTGCCATTTTGGCTCCTTTTTAAATTTGGTTGTTAGTATATTGATTGATGAGACTTCTTTATATATTCTGAACATAAGTCCTTTATCAGGAAAATAATTTCCAAATGTTCTCTAAAAGTCTGTGGCTTATCTTTTCCTTTTCTTATTTTAAAGTATGAAATATTTTCATTTAAATGAATGACAGCTTATCAGTAGTTTCTTATATGAATTGTACTTTTGGTGTTATATCCAGAAAATGTTTATCTAATCAAAAGATCACAAAGGTTTTCTTTTTTTTTTTTTTTTGAGTAGTTTAATAAAAATCTAATAGTTTCAGTTCTTGCTAGGATGTTGTTACATTTTAAGTCAATATTTATGTATAAGGTACTTAGTGTGTGTGTGTGTGTGTGTGTGTGTGTGTGTGCATGTTTGTGTAGATTTAATTATCCCAGCACAGTATGTTGTAATTGCTTAATTGCATTGGTACTTGTATGAATATAAGTTGGTCAGGTTCATGTGAGGGCATCTTATTAAAACTCTAATCGAGACTGTATTGGTTTGGTCACCTTGTATGCACTGCCCACCTTAGTGGCCATCCCAGTGTTCAGATCAGCTGGGAAGGATGCCAGTGATTGTATTCAGGTAACCTTTATTTTATCCACTGATAGTCGCAAAGCACAGGAGTAGTGATGTATTGGCTGTTTGACTATGACAAAGACGAGCCTTCAAGTGCTACATTAAGGTGAAAAAGTGAAAGTTCTCAACTTAATAAGGAGGGAAAAAAATTCAAAATGATAGTGCCAAAATCTGTGATAAGAACAAATCTATCCATAAAGTTATGAAAATGAAAGAAAAAGTTGTGCTGGTTTTGCAATAAATACCTAACACTGCAAAATGTACTGCCACAGCGCATGCTAATCACTCAGTTATGGGGTTATATGATTTAAGACTAATGGTACATAAGGGGAGACTACTGTATTACTTAGCCTGTGCTGAGCCAGGCCACAACCAGCTAGATGCACTGGCAGGGAGCTGGACTGCAAGGGAGTTGAACTGGCGTCCTTATGGGATGCTTGGTACTGCAGGCAGTAGCCTAATGCACGGTGCTACAGTGCTACAGTGCCAGTCCCTACTTCAGTGATTTTATTTGTTGCAGGATTTACTCATTTCCTAAACATGTATAAGAAATCGTAAATTTGGAACCCAAAACATGGATAATTTAAGCTATTTTCATCTAATTGGGATGTGATTAAATTGACATCCTCTGCTTTACTGTTTACCTTCATATACCCAAAACTTTTTTGTTCCTCTGTTTCTCCCTCACTTTTGTGAAGTAAGTGACAAATGTGTCTGTGATTACATCTGCATTTTCTAATGTAACACTTATGTTGCTTAGCTATTTTTATACAATTTTTAAAATAATTGTTCTAGGGATTACAGTATGTATTTTAACCTGTCACAGTCTCGTTATGGTAAATTCTGACAACATTCCAATAAAATACAAAGGTCAAGAAGGTTGTTGGAAGATCAATTAAAAGTGATTTGGGAGCAGGTGTTTAGACACCAGGTGTGACACCCCCATCTCACATCAGATTTTGTGAGTTCATTTTCTGTCTCTGGGTTCAGATTCCAGCCTCCTTTGCATGTAGCTCCCGCGTAGCCATGGTGATAGTGCAAATGGAGGGTTGCTGCTATCCACGTGCAGACGCAGACTGTGTTCCAGGCTCCTGCCTCACACCTGTCCTCCCCCATCCTCCATGGACATTTGGGTAGTGATATAACAGATCTAAACATTCTCTCTCAAATTCAAGTGTGCGTGTGTGTATGTGTGTGTGTGTACATGCATGCATGCATGTGTAAAATTTTGGTGAAAAATTTGTTGAATTTTATGCATAGCTTTTTTCATGATACAGATTTTTCATGAACTTTTTGAAGACCCCTTCATACAGACAAGTTTCAAAAATGTTTACATCAAATCTTTTCATCTATTTTCCATGAACATTTTCAAATATTTTTATGTAAGCTTACTCTGATGTATATTTCTCCCTCTTCATTTCTACTATTGTTGTCATTCATGTAACCTTTTTAAAGATTTAGTTATTTTTATTGGAAAGACAGGGTTACAGAGAAAGAAGGAGAGGCAGAGAGAGATATTCCATCTGCTGGGTCACTCTCCAAATGGCTGCAACAGCCACAGATGGGCTGGTTCTAAGCTGGGAACTAGGAACTTCTGGGTCTACCAGGTGGATGTGAAGCCCTAAGAACCTAAGCCATCCTCCACAGCTTTCCCAGGCATATTAACTGGATCAGAGATGGAGCAGCTGGGACTTGAACCTGCAGCCATATGGGATGCTGGCAATACAGTCAGAGGCTTAACTCACCGGGGTGTTAGCCCCCTTTTGATACTTTTTTCTCCACGCGTGTCCTTAATCTCTTCATTAATATTCTGGATTTTTGCCATGGCTATTATTCCTGTTAATTCCTCAAATTGGTTTTCTTTAGTCTTTCAGCATTTATAATAATAGTTGCTTTGAAGTCTTCATTAGTTCACTATTTGAGTACACTGTAAGATAACTTTTTCTCTATTGTGGGTCATCTTTCTCTGTTTCTTTGAACTTACTTTTTTTTAAATTGAAAATTTAATGTCTTATACATTATAGCAACTTTGATCCATTATCTTCAAAGTTATTGCTGTCGTTTTTGTTTGTTTGATTAGTTGTTTGTTAAATGACTTGCCTGGATTCACTTTGTAGAATTTTTCGAATCTTACCATACTGTACAAAACCATGCAATAAAAAACACAGTTTGTGGAAGAAATGGGGTTAGAAAGACAAAACTCAAAAATTTAAAGCAACAATGTGAAAACAATAAGAACTAAATAAGGATAGCCACAAGTTTTATGCATGTTAAAAGTTTAAAAAATAGATGTAGATACAATACATAAGGTAACTTCACCTTGAAATAGACCTAAAGTTGCATCTTGAAGTTTGAAGTTATTGTGCAATGTTGCTTAATTATCACCAAGGAGGAAGATGATACTACCAGATGCAGAATAGTGACCTGGATGGGAAATTGGCACGAAGCATCTCACATAAGTCATATTCTGGTCTTATGTCATATGGCATGCCTTTCTACAAGTCTCTGTAGGTATACAGTTAGAGCAGATACTTTATTTCATCACAGTTCAACATTTAATCCAGTGTGTACCTTTCCTGAATTAACTTCTGTATCAGTGTTACAAATTGATTTGCAACTGTTCATTTACATTCCTGGCTTTACCAAACATCTGAAAGGCAGTTTAAAACCACTGATACACCCATTAGTAGCATAGAAAGCAACCACCACTAGAGGATGGTAATCTGCGTTCACAGTCGTTATAAGTAGGCAGTACTTTCAATGTACCTGCTATTCTGTTCCTTGATCCTCATTCTAAAGACTCACCAATCCTTCCATTTCTTTTATTTTTTTACTCCTTTTTCTTTTTTTTAAGATTTGTTTATTTATTTTTACAGAGTCAGATATACAGAGAGGAGGAGAGACAGAAGATTTCCATCCACTGATTCACTCAACAAGTAGCCACAATGCCTCGAGCTGAGCAGAGCCAAAGCCAGGAACCAAGAGCTTCCTCCGGTCTCCCACAGGAGTTCTCAGTTCCAAGGCTTTGGGCCGTCCTCAGCTGCTTTCCCAGGCCACAAGCAGGGAGCTGGATGGGAAGTGAGGCTACAGGATTAAAACTGGTGCCCATATGGGATTCCGGGGTGTGCAAGGCAAGGACTTTAGACGCTAGGCTAGCATGCTGTGCCCTAGCCCTTGTTCTTAATAACTTCACAGAACTTGAAGTTGTATAAGTAACAATCATAGCTATCTTTTTTCTTTCTTTCTTTTTTTAAGTTTCTGCAGTTATTTCTTATAATCCACGATGTGGATTCCTTTGTACTTGTGACTCAAGAAATAATGTATTCTCTTCGTTCTTTCTGAAAAATGTATTATTTTAAGTTCCCACTCTGTACTTACATGAGTGTTCAGAAAAGTTTAGAAAAGTTGAGTGTTTGCTTATATTGCTTGGATGGGGCAGTTGTTAGGTACATCAATTTAAGTTACTGCTTACAATGCCAGTATTCCATGTCAGAGCAACAGTTTGAGGCAGTTTAGCTCTACTTCCAGCTCTCTGCTAATGTACCTGGAAAAGCAGTGAACATGATGACCCAAGTATTTGGGCCCCTCTCACCCATGTAGGAGACCCACAAGGAGCTCCAGTCTCCTGGATCCCAGGCATTGTATCCATTTGGAGAGTGAACCAGCAGATGGATAATCTGTTTCTCTGTGTGTCTTTCCCCTCTCTCTGTCACTCTGCTTTTCAAATAAATACACAATATACTTTTTAAACTTCACAAATCAAAAGACTAGCAAAACACAAACTTTTATTTAAACACGTTTGAGGATCCAAGACGATTGCTAAATGTTTCAGGTGTATGTTTTGTAAATCCATACGTGGCTCAGATCAGCTGCATGCAATTATCTGGCTTCACCTCGGGGTTTGCACCAGAAGAAACCCCTGAAAGCAAATATAAATATTTCATTATGTTCAGATTGTGCCCCAGTATACAAGTCATGTTGAAACAAATCCACTTTTTCAGAATAGTGCTATAGTACCACTTACTATGTTCCAGGAAATTTAGGCATTGTTTCCCAAGCTAAGCTGTGGTGAAAGACTAGGTCTGAATATTTTTGCTTCTTTCTACTCTTCATGGATTAAAACTTTTGTGAAATTCCTTACATATGAAATGCTAGAAAGTGAAATCAATGAAAATGTTTTATTAAAACCATAAGTTATATTTCAGTAAACTGAGCAAATGCAGCAGGAATAAGGAAATGACAAAAATCTGCATTAAAATGTGGGTATGGCTAATTAATATGAAAAATGACCATTAATATTATTAACTTTCTTTTTTTCCCCATTGTAATTAAAAAATATTTACATGTTGGGACTAGCATGGTGGTGTACCAGGCTAATCCTCTGGCTGGGATGCCAGATCCACTTCTAATCCAGCTCTTTGCTTATGGCTTAGGAAGGCAGTGAAACCCTGTAACCATGTGGGAGACCCACAAGAAGCTTCTGGATCCTGGCTTTCGATGGGCCCAGCTCTGGCTGTGTTGGTTATTTAGGGAGTAAATCAGCAGATGGAAGATATTTCTGCTTCTTTTCCAAAACCCCATAATTCTGACTTTCAAGTAAAATAAATGCATTTTTAAAAATAATTCAATCTTAAAAATATATTTTAATGTGAAATCATAATTTCTTCATAATCCCTGCATAATGGCTTTACACACCTGAAATGAGTTCCATGTGTACTTATTACATTAGGTATATCAGTACTTAGAGTTTTTAGTATAATACATTGTTTATTTATATTCTGATGCCTGCATGAAAATATTATTCCGTTGCTAAATGTTATCAGAATCATTCCCACACAAAATTTAAAACTTCAAACCAGATTCCTGGACAATGTAAGTCCTTCATGGTTTTTTTTTTTTTTTTCAAGAAAAAGAGGAAGAGAAAGAGGATTTTTCCACTCACTGATTCACCCCACAAATATTTCCAACAGCTGGAACTTGAACAGGCTAAAACTGGGAACCTGGAACTCATAAGATGATTGTCAAGGATCAGAGTATTTGAACCATCTTCAGCAACTTTGCCAGGCGTGTTAGTAGAAAGCTAGATTGGAAGCTGAATGGATGAGGCTCAAGCTGGCACTTCAATATGGGTTGCTGATGTAAGATGCCTACAGCACAGGCGGCAACATTACCCGTTGCAGCGCAACTCCACATCCTCTTCATAACTGTATATATTGAAACTCAGAATGAAGTGAAAAGAACGTATTTCTCCATGTCATCATAGAGATTGCCCCAAAATTTGTGTATTCTTTCAGATTCTGGTCTGAGCCTATAAGTTTATTTTTCCTATTACTGTCCAGTTCCTACATAGCCAAATCAAGCTATGCTGTCTTAAAAAATGGGATGTGAGTTACTCTCTTTGCTGCAGATTCACTTAATATTTCTACATACATATTTTAAATTAAAATTTATTTTTTTATTAAAAGGCAGTTTAACAGAGAGGAAGAGAAAGAATGAGAGAGAGAATTTTTCCATCCACGGATTACTCTTCAAATGCCAGCAGCAGCCATGGTTGCACCAGCCTGTAACTCGGTTGAATCAACCACATGAGGGGTGGGGATCCAGGGTATTTGACCCATCATTTCTGCTTTTCCAGATGTATTATAAGGAAACTGAGTTCAAAGCAAAATAGCCATTACTCAAATTAGTAACCTGAAATGAAATACAAACACCCCAGGTAATATCTTGACACACTACACCATAATGCCTACCTTGTGTAGTTTTTTAAAGTTGACACATATTGGTTGTACCATTTGATGAGATACTATGTGATGTTTACTACATGTATACATTGTGTAATATTCCAATAAGGTAAACATACCTTGCCATTTATAATTTCTTTGTGGTAAGAGCATTGAAAATGGATTCTTCTAGATTTTAGAAGCATATTGTACATTATCTGTTGGGCTGTCTTGTGCTGCTTTCCAAGTTACATTAGCAGGGAACTGAATCTAAAGTGAGCAGCCACAACACAAACTGGTACCCATATGGGATATAGGCATCACAGGTGGCAGCTATACCTGCTGCTATGCCACAACTCCAGGCACCCCCAATTTAATTTTAATGTCAGCTGTGAAACTTCTCTGCTTCTACTGTAAGTAAAACCACTGATTAGCTCCTGCTGCTGCTTTTTGCAGGTATTGCTCTTTACAGACCTTATGACATATCATGTTTTCCCTCTTTAGCATGTAGCAGATACTTCCAGATCCTTGTATTGCTCAAACTGATACCCTGAACCTTTGGAAGAATTATACAGAGAAAAAATAATAACCCTCAATGTGTTTGTCCACTGTATTTTGTTTGTATATTTTTTCTCTTCATTTTTTAGGTAAATGTAGATTTGGCTTCTAGTTTTAGAACTTTTGTCCATTCCTATTTACCTCAACTTTATTAACTTTTAAAAAATATTATTCCTGCCCAAAGTAGTATGACAATAAACCTCTCAAATTTAGTATGGGAACAACACTTGGAGAACAGAAGGGAACTACTTAAGCATTTTCTCATAGTTAAAGAACTTTGTGTGGTAGTATGTTTTGTTTTTTCTTTACTTATTAGAGGTTAACTGACAAAATTTTTTTGGAATGACCCTGGAAATAAGTGATACCAACCTAGCCTTGAGTCAAGAGTAGAATTTTTTTTTTTTTGTATCTTAGGAGGTTTATTCCAACGGGGCAGGAACGGGTAGAGGTGGTGAAAATCAGGAAAGACGGGGAGAGAAGAGAAGGGAAAGAGAAGAGAGAGAGAGACCAGAGAGAGAGAGAGAGCAGAGACAGAGACCAGAGAAGGAGGGATAAGAGCAAGAGTAGAATTTTTTTTAAAGATTTATTTATTTTTATTACAAAGTCAGATATACAGAGAAGAGGAGAGATAGAAAGGAAGATCTTCCGTGCGATGATTCAAGTGAGCTCAACGGCTGGTGCTGTGCCCCGATCCGAAGCCGGGAGCCAGGAACTTCCTCTAGGTCTCCTACACGGGTGGAGGGTCCCAAAGCATTGGGCTGTCCTCGACTGCTTTCCCAGGCCACGAGCAGGGAGCTGGATGGGAAGTGGAGCTGCTGGGATTAGAATTGGCGCCCATATGGGATCCCGGCGTGTTGAAGGCGAGGATTTTAGCCACTAGGCCATGGTGCCGGGCCCAAGAGTAGTATTTTTAGTTAGGATATTTTAAGCACTAGGAAATTAGATTACTCTTTTTCAAAACATCCATTTCTAATGAAATCTCTTCTGTTGTTTTTTCCAGTAAATTAAACTAGCTTATACATAACATTTTAATTTTTAAAAGTCAGGATTTGTTACTGTATAATTAAAGCACTAAGAGCTCTAAACAATATTGAGTCCTTAAGAAAAGCCATCTCAGAGGGTGGCCATCTTAAATCCCCTTGACTTGGGAGTTTCCTGTACTTTGGGGAATACTTCTCATTAGGTTTTTGGAGCATTCTTGGTCTGCAACCAATTACACCCCCCCCCCCAAAAAAAAATACAAAAAACAAAAAAAATACCTGAGTATACGGGCTTAACAAGACTGACCTTTAAAAACAGGGCTGTGACTCACTCCAAATAATCTTTGCTTAAAAAAATAATAGTATAGTTTTCCATCTCTTTTTGTCTACAAGTAGACTGTTGGTTATACTCCTTTATATTTCTTACGTTCTCTTTTTCAGAAAGTTTCTTTTATTGGACAAAAAAAAGTGCCAATAGTTTTTCCCCCTCAGCCAAAATCATGCATGTACTATAAGGTCTACATACCACTTCAGGAAATTAGTCATATTCATGTAGTATAAGGAACTTACTGTAGGTATATTACTTTGTAGGGCATGTTCCCTGATTATTAGTATGGTTTCTTTTCTCTCAATCTTGAGTTTTTTAGATTTGAAAGATAGCATAAATTACATGAGAGATAAAGCAACTTACCCAAAACAAAACTCATAAGAAACAGTACTGGAATTCCCATCAATCTTTTTTTAAAAGATTTACTTATTTTATTTGAAAGGCAGATTTTACAGAGAAAGAGCTTCCATCCACTGCTTCACTCCCCAATGGCTGCCCATCTGAAACCAGGAGTAAGCCAGGAGCTTCTTTCTAGGTCTCCCACTAGGTGTAAGGGCCAAGGAACTTAAGCTGTTCTCCAGTGCTTTCCCACGTCATTAGCTGGGAACTGTATCACAAGTGTAGCAGGCAGGACACAAACTTATGTCCATATGGGTAGAGTATTAGCCTGTCGTGCTACCACAACAGCCCCTAATCAAGGTCTTTGGACCTCAACTGGAGTATACTGTTAGTTATTCCATGTTGTCTATTCATTTTAGTAGCAACTCACAAATTCTAATAATGTTCAGGGAATGTAATAATAATTAATGAAGATGAGGCTTAGCCCTCTCTGAATCTGGTAGTTACTATTAAGAGTGTTGGCAAGCCTTTGGTATACATATCCTAGGATCTGATATGGTATTTGGTATCTGTTGCTATAGTGTTCTGACTTTTACACATTATTGTGTACCTTTCTTGCGCTTATATTCTTTTAAATCTCATAATTAGATTGAATATTCTTAAGTTGTGCAACAATCCCTATGAGAATTAGAATGAGTTATTAGAGTCTTGCAAATGTATTTGACTGCTGCATTATGTTATTTTCTTTTCCATTGATGGCCTACTGCTTCTGCTGCTGAGCAGTGGAGGCACTTAAACCTCTAGGGCCCATTATATTTAACTTGTTTACTGCATTGATATCTATATGTTAAAAGACAAGAGAGTTCAGGTTTTTTAATAATTTAAAATTCAGTTCTAATTGGTGTCATTTGACCTGGAAAAGGCCATGGACAATGCCAGGAGCATGCTGTGCATTTCTTATAAATAATTCATAAATTAGATGATTCATTTGCCTTGATGTCTTGCTAAATGCAAAGTTTGTAAGTTATAACTGATGATACAGCACCTGTAAGTATTTAGTTCATAATGCTGGAAGGTAATCTACCTTGATGATCTTCTAAAGCAAAATCTGCCGGTATTGGAGAGTTAATTGCACTGGGGAAAATGAACATTTTTGGGGGATGAGACTTTGGCAATGCACTTGGTGCAGCTGTTGCATTGCGAATTTTTCTGTCAGCTTGACAACTAGTCCATGAGTGCTCAGTGCTGAAAATGCAGCCAGCCATTCTGTAATTTACTCTACATGAACTCCAAATGCTCTGGAAAATACAATGACCCACCCCACATACGCTAGTTACCTTTAACAACATTTCTCTAGGTCTTCAACTACTGACCTCTCAATAAAATAAAATGTAATGTTTCAAAATGGAGACTCGTTTTTATAAGACTGTCAGTGGGATTAGGAATATTGTTAATAATAGGGTACTTGCCAGAATGGGAGAATTATTACTTATTTCCAGAGAGATGAATACCAATAAGACCAGTTGGTACTGTAGGCTAATCCTGTGGTTAACAACTCATAAATGCATCAGAAATAATCATTTTCTAAGCATCCAAAGTTTATAACAACATGCTGAAAAAAAAATAACTACTATAGTTCAGTCTTCCCCTCTCCTTATAGTTGTCTAGCAGAGATTGGCCAGGGTCATGAACATGACTTACAGAAAGTTATGAAACATCACTATTCAGTTGTTGATGATATTTTACAAAGTAACTCCCAGTTCTTGTTTTTCATGTAAGAAAGGAAAAAAAGGCATTATGCCACAACTTTGTCACAAGCCAATAACATGTGCACTTTCTACCAATCTTTTTTTGTGTCATGGACTCACAGGGTGCTAATTCAAGAATTTCATTAACAGAAGTCACTTAAAATAGGCAAGGATTGTGATACATTTTATTGCTATGATCTATGTATTTCCTTGCCTAAACTTTTTAAAAACTTTTATGCGGCTTTTGTTTCCTGTTAAGGATATTCCTTTGCACACTCTTGCCCACCATTGTTCTTATCATCTTAATTAAGCACATCATCTAACTCATTATCATTATATAGAAAATATGGAAGTAGCACATCTTAAGCATGTTGTCCAGATTTCTCATTTGATTCTAAGCTCATGTTAGCGTATTCAGTGAATTCTTTAATTGGAAGAACATAATGCAGTCATCAAGTTCAGTAACTACAAGCTAAGTCCAGCTGACTACATGCTGTTTTGCAATTCATGGACTAAGAATTAATTTTACATCAGTAAATGGTTGAAGGTGTATTAGACCTCTTTTTGCTGCCTTAGTCAAAATACCTGAGAGGAGCTGGTTTGGGAAAGAAGAGATTTATTTCTGCTTACAATTTAGAGGTTGCAGTGCAGGATCAGGTAGCCCCATAAACTGGCACTGTGGAGGCAGGCTTTTGTATGGGGTATAGATGTATGATTACCTGGTATTCCAGTAGGAGGAGAGAAAGAGAAAAAAGTAAGTAGGTTGATCTTTAGCTCCAAATAACCTCCAGCGGCAAACCCTCTATGATCTAAACACCTCCCACCAGACCTGCCTTCTAAACTCTACATTTAGATCAAGTTTTCCTTTAATCCAGCAACCACTAACATAAAGACATCAGAATTCAAACCTGGCTTTTAGGGAGAAAAAAACCTATACAATACATGATGGGGGGTAAGAAGAGTATTTCATAAAATGGGAAAATTATATGACATTTATATTTCAATATCCATAACTAACATTTTGGTGGGACACAGCTACACCTATTCACTTGCTGTCTTTTGCTTTTGGACTGCTGAAGCAGAGCTGACTGGTTGTGAGGAAGAACTTTGGCCTTCACTGTTTGGCTCTTTACACAAAGTTAGTTCATTTCTGCTATGTAGTTATAAAATGAACACATGACAGCTATTTGCAACAGCATGAAATAACTTCACAATTGTAGTGTTGGATGAAAGAAGTCAGATGGCAAAGAATATATATATATCACATAATTCACTTTAAAAGCACTCTTGTATGTGTTAAGTATAGAAGTAGTAATGCAAAAAAAATTACTCTCTCAAAGTCAGGATAGTTACTCCCTTTAAAAGGAAAGGTAAAAGATAGTGATTTCATGTGGCCATGAAAAATCTGCTACATGCACATAACATTTGATTTCTTGGACACTTTAACATTGGCATTGCATTGTGATTATTTATTCATCTATTCATATTTGTATAGCTATATATTTGTGTGTATAATGTTTTACATAAAGGAAGTTTAAAAAGCAATGGTTGGGATTACTGGAATACTACAATGAAGAGCAAGACAATGCGGATTTGACATTGTCAAGTTCTCTTGTTTCACTGAACCTCATTTCTCTGTAAAATGATAGTTATAATAATTGTCTTACCAAATTGTTATCAAGAATTTAACATTGAATATGTAAAATATTTTGTGTAATACATAGTAAGTTCTGAATTGAGAATAACCTAAGTGATAAGATTATCATTTGGGGTGTTTGTCCTTTTGTCCATTCAAGAGGCACCCCACCTCCCGACTCTCTCTTGAAAGGTGCTTTCCCCTTTCCTCTTCTTTTCCCACTCACCTGGTCACTTTGCAAATAGAAACTTCTCTGTCTGCAACCAGTTCCAGGCTTTTTATTCCTATATTAAGCTGAGGAAAGAATCCACCGAGCTTTTCTGGTAACATATTTTCCCTGGCATCCAACATGGGGTGTGAAAAAAACTTAGCATGGAGCCACGTGACCGATTCAACCAAAAGAAGACTTCACAAGCTCCCTGGCTATGGCCTGGGAAAAGTGGAGGATGATCCAAAGGCTGGGAACCCTGTACCTCTTTTGCAGAACAGGAGGAGGCTCCAGGCTCCTGGCTTCAGATTGGCTTAGCTCTAGCTGTTGGGGATACTTGGGGAGTGAACCAGTGAATGGAAGATTCTTCTCTCTGTGACTCTGACTTTCCAGTAAAAATAAATGAATGTTTAAAAACAAAGATTACCAAAAAAAGAGGGGGGGATTATTATTCTGGTATTCTAGGAGCATGTTAAGCTTCAGTAAAGATGACTATTTAGAACCAAGTTCTCTTTTGAAAAATAATTTACTAGAAGATCATCTCTGACCTTCCCTTTTCCTTTGTCATCTTCAGTCCTTTAAAAATTAACTTGAAATACTTAAGTTTAGCTTCACTAAACACTTCACAAAATAAGATATTCAAATGACCAAAATATGAGATATCCAGGAAATAAAAAATCACAACGAGATTTTACTAGCTGCATCCAAGATTAGCTAAAAATAAAATACACATTGCCAGGTATTAGCATGAATGTGGGATAGTTGAGACTCATGCTTTGCTGAACAGATATAAAGTAGATTGACCCCACTGAACATTGACAGTTTCCAATATAATTAAACAAACGCCTACCCTGTAGTCAAAAATTATAAATATATGTTGAACAACATATATACTACAATAATATTCATAGCAGTTTTTATTTATTATAGTCCTAAAGTGAAAGCCTAATATCCTTGATAAAAGAATTAACTACTCATTAATTTTAAAAAAATGAATACCATTGAAGAAACTCAAAAACTGTGTTAAGCTAAAGAAGTCAGACACAAAAGAAAGTCATACTCTGATTCTGCTTGTATGAAAGTCAACACAGAAAACAGATCTGTGATCATAGAAGTCAGAATGGTGCTATCCCTGGGAGTTGAGAAGGTGGTATTAACTAAAACAGATGCAACGGAACTTTCTTGGGTGATGGATATGTACTGTGAATTGATCTGGGTTTTGGTAAATCCAAGTGTAAGGAAGTCATCAAGCTGTCCGTTAAAGATCTGTGCATTTTGTCGAAAATCATACCTCAGTTAAACAAAATGCAAATTATAGCTCAATTTCTGGAAGCTATTGGTTTCTAAATTAGTGTTATCTGAAAAATTCACATTAAAGCCAAATGCTAGAGGCAGCAGTATGAGATTCTGTTAGTGTAAGCCATCATTAAGAGAAGTTATATTTGTAAATATCACATGGAGGGCGTAGTTGCTTTAGAAAGAAAAATACATCTGTTTCATTCAGGCCCATTCTTACTTCCATGATTCCCAAAGGCAGTATCGCAATCTTCAGCTCTACTAATAAAATAACTTAGTTTCTTATATTCAAACTCTAACAGGGAGTTCTCTGTTCTCTTACTTCTATTCAGTAACACATGATTCATCCTAATCAGAGATTCTGATTTCTTTTCCTTTAGTCACTGTAATCCCAAAAACTCAACTTGAAGTTTCCTACTAACCCAATGCAGTTATTCCATGATTACTGAGAATGTGCTACGTATAAGCATGCACACCATACATACAGAGGTATAAACATAGCCCCTGCCTTCAAAAATTGCTGAAGCAGAGAAGTCACTGGCAAGAATAAACAGAAGCAGGTTTTGAATCCTAGCTTTATATTAGACATCATTCAGGCAGTTTGTATGAATTAGCTCATTTCATCATCCAAAGTGCCTAAGAGACAGTGTAAGACGTTAGTACAAGACTGATAATTTTTGTATGAAGGAAAAAAGATGAAGAGCCTCTCTATCATCTCAAGTAATTCAACTCTATTCTGACCTGAAACTGCACTAAGTGCAAAATAAAGGAAGCTAACTGAATCCATTGATTTTACACAATTGTTTAGATATAACCTGTTATAAATGAACATGGTGAACATCCCCACTTGGATATTATACATGCACATACAAATGTTCTCCTTGAAAAAAGGTTTTGTTCTGTTTTGTTTTTATGAATTGAACCCTTTTACGTTGGCATTTTGATAGCTGCCCATCTTTCTCATCGTGATACTGAGTTTTGAGACAGGTGCTGTTTTGAATTCCCACATTATTGATAAGGAAGTTAACATTTAGACAAATTGAACATGTCTTTCATTAGTTTTCCATTGTTGTGTAATTAATTACCACATCTTAGCAGTTTAAAACAATACGGTTATTAACTCACCTTTTCTGTGTGTCAGAAGTATAGGCAAAGCTTGGTCGGTTTCTCTGCTTAGGTTTTTAAAAATTAGTAAATATTAATTTGGACCCAGCGTGGTAGCCTAGCAACTAAAGTCCTCGCCCTGAACGCCCAGGATCCCATCTGGGCACCGGTTCTAATCCCAGGATTCCCATCCAGCTCCTTGCTTGTGGCCTGGGAAAGCAGTCAAGGACAGCCCAAAGCCTTGGAACTCTGAACCCACATGGGAGACCTGGAGGAAGGAAGCTTCTGGCTCCTGGCTTCAAATCAGCTCAGCTCTGGACATTGTGGCCACTTGGGAGGTGGGATCAGTAGATGGAAGATCTTCTCTGTTTCTCCTCCTCTCTGTATATCTGACTTTCCAATAAAAATAAATAAATATTTGAATGCTTATTTTTTTATTTATTTGAAAGAGTTAGAGGGAGAGAAAGGTGGAGGGAGAAAGAGAAGCTGAAACAGGTCTGACATCTGCTGGTTCACTCCCGAGATGGCCACAAGTTCCAGGGCAAAAGCCAGGAGCCAGAAGCTTCATGCAGGTCTCCTATGTGGATGGCAGGGACCCAAACACTTGGATGATCTTCTACTGTGTTTCCCAGGTCATTTCTGCTCAAGGTTTTAGCAATGCTGCAATGGTACGGAACTCAAGGTTCTTTTTCATGCTCACACAGGTGTTATCAGAAGTTAGTTTCTTTGTTTGCATGATGGATGTCCCATTTTCTTATTAGCTATTGACTGGAGACTACCTACAGCTCCTGAAGGCCTTGCCATATGACTCCCTCCACTGGTCCATCCACACCATAGAAGTTTATTTCTTTAGGACCAACAAGAGAATTTGTGATCTTGTCAAAGTGCTTGGAGGTAAAGCAGACTTTTCTTAAAGGGCTTACTTGATTAGGTCAAGGCCACCCCAGATAATCACCCTTTTTGTTAAAGTCAACTGATTAGGAATTTTAGTTAGATCTAAAAAGTCTCTTCCCATATGATATAACATCCACAGGTCCTACCCATGCTCAAGAGGAGAAGGTATTGTAGGATGTATCCAGTTGAAGTATAGGAATCTTGGGAACCATCATGGAATTCTGCCTACCACACATATGCAGTCACCCAGTGGCTAATTGACAAAGTGATGTTCTCTGTGAGCAAAACATATATCAAAATAAGTTGGTTTCATTGCATCTCAAAATTGAGGAATATTCCAAATATTTGACAGCTATGAATTATGTAGTAAGTACCATATGAAGAAATGTGAAATATATACTTGTGTAAAATGGAAATAATTTAAGAGCAAAAATGAGAATATTTGATAAGGCATACATGGTTTTAGTCATTATGTGATAATTCATGAATTGGGATAGTTAATGTTATAAAAATAACTAAGTTTTTGGATCTTTTACAAATTAAGCTGTAATTTTTGAAGTGTAGTAATTATATAAAAAAGATATTTTACCATGCAAAGGAACATGACAAATGTTAAATATTTGTGTTGATACTAAGCACTATATAAGTTCAGAGCAGAAGAGATTAATGTGGACTAGTGTTTCCCGTTAGGTGTAAAATAATATTAATTTTATGAGGTAGTTTATTGGAAATTTTGTCAATGACTTTCATTTTCTGTAGCTTGTCACCTGCTCAATATAAAGGATTGCACCTCCTCTTTGCAGAGGATCAAATTTTCTGCCTTCTTGTGGCTCAATCTCATTTAAATTAACTCACTGAACATTGCTTTAGCTCAAAACTTCAAGAGTCACTGTAAAAGCTTTTTTTATTGGAAGTTAGGAAACATGATACTGCTATGTATCTCTGTTGACACATCTTACTCATCAGCTCAGCATATTTAGAGACTACACGATAAATTAGGGAGTTTTCCTCCTTCTACTTGGATTTCAACATTCATTATTCTGTGTCTCTTGATATTCATTTAAACTATTTATAAATTAGCATTTACTTTGAAAATGTTGAAACAAAAACTATAACCTTAAAATTTCCCAAAAGACTCAGCCTCGCTAACAGTTTGAGTTTAGTAGCCTGAAGGAACTTTCTAATGTCCTTATTCCATAACTGTAAGAGAATAATAAACTTGTGCTGTTTTCAGACACTAACTTTATAGTAGTATAACAACAATAGAAAACTATGAGGTGGCCATCCTGCTTCATCTACCTAGTGGATTATGATTCTTTCTTCCATAGTAATTTCTTTTGTAATTTTTTTGGTCAACTGTTTACCTTCATGAGCAAGCTGCTCATCTGTAACACAAAGAATGTTTGCATTAAGCAAGAATATTTACAGTTGAACAACAACCTGGAAATTGCCCAGTTTCTGAAACATGAGGAATATTGTACGGCATCAAAGAAATTCAGAGCTAAGTATTAAATTCAGCTTTTCAAGGCCAAGGTTGATAGTGAGGCAGATGGAGATGTTCCATGATATAGACCAGTGGTTTTCAAAGTGTAGTCTCGGACCAGCAATGTCAGCATCACCTGGGAACTTGTTAGGAATGCAAATTCCCTGCTCTGCTCCAGACAGTGGTCGACTCTCTGGGGTGATAGCAGAGCTTCTTGTTCAACAAGCCCTCCGGATGACTCTGAGAGACACTGAAAGTCTGAAAAGCATTGATTATAGACTAAGTGTTTGCTCTTGTTGATAGAAAAGTCTTAGGCTAAAATGTGGGAAAAGCTCACTTGCTATTGCTTGAGACAGTTTACAGCTGCCTTGTTTCTGCCCACATTCTTTCAGCTTGTAGTCACTTGAATAACTTAACTGAAAAAAAAGGCACAGAAACTAAGTGTGTTTTGTATTTAAATAGCTACTTGTCATTAACATTATATTTGGTTGGAAATAGTTGGTTTTCATCTGTGTTCTCAAAAGATCATTTTTAAAAACTCATTAAATTTACAGCAGTGGGCCTGGCGTAGTGGCCTAGCAGCGTAAGTCCTTGCCTTGAACACTCCAGGATCCCATGTGGGTGCTGGTTCTAATCCCGGTGGCCCTGCTTCCCATCCAGCTCTCTGCTTGTGGCCTGGGAAAGCAGTCGAGGACAGGCCAAAACCTTGAGACCCTGCACCCACGTGGGAGACCCAGAAGAGGCTCCAGGCTCCTGGCTTCGGATCAGCACAGCTACAGCCATTGTGGTCACTTGGGGAGTGAATCAGCAGATGGAAGATCTTCCTCCCTGTCTCTCCTCCTCTCTGTATATCTGACTTTACAATAAAATAAATCATTTTTAAAAATTTGTAGCAGTAACCTGCTATTACAGTGTACAGTAAAAATTTTATATCAAATTTCATCTTAAATAATGGATAATCATAGTATTTAAGGTTGCTGAGTGAATTTTTAACTATCCAAAAGTAAATATTTTAAGGCATTAACCTTTACTTGTCCTGCTTTTATGGAACCCTCATTATTTGCAATCTGAAAATCAACAAAAATCTTGCTGAAGCAGCATGTAGCAAAACTTTGTCTCGTCGATTTTATAGATTTACTGAAATGTAGATCACTGAAAATGAATGTAGGTTTATGGTACATGTCTGTCTGTCTGAATGTTATTGTTGAATATTCAAGAATTACACAACAGCTTTTTTTGGTACCCATGTATTACTGAGTTCTGAAAAGCCAAAAGGAATCCCTATTTCATTACATTCTAACTTAACAAGTGACCCTGTGATTTCTTTTCAGAGAGCCAATAAGAAAAGCACTCTCCGAACTTCATCTTTGGAACTGGATGGTTCCTACCTGAGTGTAGCCAAACCACAGACCTGCTGTCAAAGCAAGCAAAGACCCAGGTCTACAAACCAGTCTTCAGCCTCAGAATCCCTGTTGGAGTTTAGGAATAATCCTTTGAAACCAATTCATCATCCCAAAGACAGTCCAGACAGGATGCCACCAGAAACCAGAACATGTAATCATGAATCCCCAGGGAGAAAACCAGTGGATGCAGGCCCAAAAGAGAAAGTTCCACCAGAAGAACTAAGGCTGAAGGAATGTCCACACCTTAAAGATGCTGCATCTCGTCAGTGTTGTAATCAGAGACTTCCTGAAAATATAGACCACGTTCATGACAGTCATTTTACAAATATGTGCTCTCAATATCCCAAGACACATCAGGAATCATGTGGTTATTGTGGACTTTCTTGGACATCTCTGATGCATGGCAGAGGGGCACTACAGCCCAGCGAGTCTGATGTCAAAAAGCAGCTCTCAGAAGATAGAAGACACCAACTGATGCTTCAGAAAATGGAGCTGGAGATTGAAAAGGAGCGCCTCCAGCAGCTGCTGGCTCGACAGGAGACAAAGCTGCTCCTCAAACAGCAGCAGCTCCATCAGTCTCGGCTCGATTACAACTGGTGAGTGTCCCTGTTATTTTAGCCCTGTTTGTGGCTTGGAGAACACACTGTAAAACTGACATGTGTGTTACTAGAGAGGTATGGAAGAACAGAGGTTTCCCATAATCTTGGCTTGCCGTAGGTGCATACCAATCCATATTCCTATGAAGTACTTCTCTCCCTTGTACGGGAGACTTGAAAGATTGTCATGTTTTCCAGAATGTTAGCTTAAAATGTCTGCTTCCAGATGTCCAGTGTAATTCTTATTGGATTCCAAAGAAAACATTTAAAAGTGATAGTACATGCTTTTTTCTGTTTGATGTCATTGAATACTTAGGCATTAAGTAAGAGCTTGAGATTTGGGGTTGTGGAATCAGAATGTGAAAAGGTTTCATCATTCCATATTTATGTCTAGCCACCTTTATAAAATGTAACAAGTGATGGGACACTTCTAAATTCAATCTTTCCTGATGATGAAACATAACCTGTCTAATAACCAAGTCTTATAAACTTATCCACATTGAGATCATTCTTCTCTTAACAATTTTCCCCCAAGGACAATGAAAAGGAAAATTACTATTTTGATATTATATAGTTTTGCATGCAGAGTCATAAAGTTTGCTGTCTTATTCAAGAAAAATTAATAAAGCAAACACAACTATATTTACAATCCAGTAAAATAATGGTGTTTGTATCTTTAACAGAATGATAGAGTGCAAGTTGCCATAGGAAAGTGCTCATATACCATATCATTTTTCCTTAGCAAACTTGCTGTTCCACATTTGTACACATTCCTATTAGGGACATGCATCCCACATATACATAATAATGGTGTTCACTTATTTTCTACGGTTTCTTGGGAGTAATTGTCTTTGACTTACACTTTCTGCCCAATATTTTTAGAATTACAATATTTTTATATTTCCATCTTGACATTGTTCCCTCAGTGTACACCTTCTTTTTTTGGAATCAAAAAAATCACTTGCTTCATAGTTAGACAATCCTATCTGTTGAAACCTTGAAGCTTATTTTTTAATATTTATTTTATTTATTTGAAAGAGTAATAAGGTGGTGGAAGGAAGAAGATTTAGAGATCATCTCTGTTGACTCACTGACGTAATGGTCAGGGCTGCATCAGGCTGAAGCCAGGCTCCAAGAATTCATTACCATCTCCAATGTGGGTGCATGGACCCAAGTACTTGGCCCATCTTACAGTGTTGCCCGGACTCATTGGCAAGGAGCTGGATCAGCCAGTGCTCTGATGTGGGATCCAGCATCCCCGGTGGTAGCTTATCGCACCACATCATAACACTGGCCCTGGAGGCTTTTAAAAGAAAGTGGAAATGACGACTCTTACAACAAAATTGTTACCAAAGGCTGAGCTGTTATTGCTTCATTGTTGTGACCACTGTCTCAAATTCTTCAATTAATCCCAAAGACTATTCTGAGAAGTTGACTTAATAGACATTTATCGGGCCCGGCGGCGTGGCCTAGCGGCTAAAGTCCTCGCCTTGAACGCCCCGGGATCCCATATGGGCGCTGGTTCTAATCCCGGCATTCCACCTCCCATCCAGCTCCCTGCTTGTGGCCTGGGAAGGCAGTTGAGGACGGCCCAGTGCATTGGGACCCTGCACCCGTGTGGGAGACCTGGAAGAGGTTCCAGGTTCCCGGCTTCGGAATGGCACAGCACCGGCCTATTGTGGCGCACTTGGGGAATGAATCATCGGATGGAAGATCTTCCTCTGTCTCTCCTCCTCTGTGTATATCTGACTTTGTAATAAACTGAATAAATCTTTAAAAAATAAATAAATAAATAAGCATTTATCAGATGCTTATGAGATGTGATAAATGGCTCTAGGTGCTTACAATTTAAAAAAAAATTAATCAAACATGGTCTTTCCTTTGAAGAAGGCATAGTTTATCAGGAGAGAATGGATAATTTTAGAATAATCAATCATGTTCATTTGCACAGCATTATATATTCAAATATTGTTGCATAATGATGATAAAGTCTATATTGTTCTCTTTGTCATCCTAGCCTTGAAAAGAGAGCTTCTGAGCAATTTTGTATGTATAAATTGTGAACTAAGGTTTTCATTTCCATTAATGGAAGTTTAGGACTGTGATTGCTAAATCACATTTAACTTATACTATACTTAGTTTATAAGACATTCTCACCAGCAGTGTATGAAAGATCTGGATACTCTACATCCCTAACAGCACATGGTATAGCCACTAATTTTTGTGTTACATCTCTTAATAATTTCTAATGATTTGTTGTACCTGTAATATGCTTTACTCTGATGATTAGTGATACTGGACAATGCTTGTTTTCCTCTTTGGCCAAATTGTCTCTTTAGTATCTTTTGTCTATAGTCTAACTGGATTGTCAGCATTTTTTCACTCCTGAGCTTCAAAAATTTTGCACATATTCTAAACAGGAGTCCTCTGTCAGATATGTGAATTCTATGTCTTTCCTCCTGGTATGTAGTTCATTTTTTTCAGTATCTTAACAGAATCTTGGGGGGGGATTTGTTTTTGAAATTTGGGGTGGAGGGATGGCAGGAGAGGGAAGAATATCTCTATCTGCTGGTTCACTCCCCAGGTGACCACGCTTGGCCAACACTGTGTCAGCCTGAAGGCGGAGCCAGTAGCTTCCTCCTTATCGCCTACATGGGGGGCAGAATCCCAAAGACTTGGACCATCTTCTGCTGCTTTTTCCATGCTATTAGCAGGCAGTTGGATTGGAAGTTGATCAAGCAGGATGTAAAATTTAATCCATATGTAATGTCAGCATTGCAAGCAGCAACACCTTATTGTTTGATTTACAATGTGTAACAGTTTTGTATTCCTCATTTCAGAAAATATTTTATGAGCCCTCAGTTCTACCCATAGTAATGTAGAGTACCTGATCTTATACCTCAGCATATTCTACACAATCTTACTCTTTATATATAATTTGAGCATTTATGTATTCTTACTGAACTTGACACTTAATGGCCCAAGGAATTTCACTTCAATTCACTTATGAATTGAAATCTGTCATGAACAAACCATTGTGATGCTTTGGATGTTTAGGAGAATTGCTGGGAAGACGTTCTGTATTTGAAGATCAAGTGTGTAGTACAGAATTGTTACAGAAGTTTAGAATTTGGGAATAAGCTTGTCACTTAATTTAGCATGGCATTAACATGTACTTAAATTGTGGTTAATGACTCATTTTATCTCTCTGATATTACATGATGGTCAATAAGAGATTTCAACAGAGTATTATCTTTGTGAGCTCTCTCCAAATTGATCAGAGAGGATTTATTTAGAATACTGTTTATGAAGAAATCACCTTAAACCCATTTTGGAAACAAGGTAGTGTTGTGTATATAATGAATAAAATCAAGGCTAATTATAATTATTTAACTTTGTTACTTTTAGAATATAATTTAATTTGTCTACTCTGTACCTTAGATAAAAATGGTATTTATATCAATTAAAAATATGTGCATGTGCCTGTACCTCCCTTTAGTCTCTTGTAGATGCAGATGGTAAACGTAATCCAAAGAGTATGAGAATTAATGCAGTGATTTATATGGAATGCACCCCTCCATCAATTCTAGTGCTGCTCCAGAGGCTGTTCTGACTGTCACTATTACTGTTGTTTTTACACTCTTTTCTCAAAATTGCCTGATTTTAACATTTTGCATTGACATTTAATTTCCTGATTTTAACATTTTGCATTGACATTTACCTACCTACCAGTGTGTTACTTCCAAATATTAGTCTTAAACTGTAATTTCCTGAAGGTAGCTAATCCACATCTGTGCATCACTGAAAATAGCAAACTGCAATTATTATATTTTTTGACAATGATGAAAATATCATCATTGGTAGCTTAAGAACATACTGTTACAGATAACCAGAAAGGAGTGGTTTAATACATACATGCATATGTTCATATATGTATGTATAATACCAAGAGCATAGATAGTGCCTTGTATTTGGTACAGTTGATTAACACCAATACTCCTGGTTAAAAACAAAACAAAACAAAGAAACTTGTGTTAGTTTCTGAAACAGCCTTCCCTCCTCAGTACATGTATGATTGTGGAGCTAAGTTAACATTGTTCTAAAAAACATCTTTCACTTTGAAGAAAGTTTATTTTTGAGTCAGGGAAAATATATTGGTCAGTGAGTTATAGTTCCAGTTCATTTAAAATGTCAGTATGAGAAGGAGGCATTCCCATGTACATGTTGGACAGGATTGATACACTTAGAGTTTAAAAATATTCCCAGGCCCAGTACAATGACCTAGTGGCTAAATCTTCACCTTGCATGAACTGGAATTCCGTATGTGCACAAGTTTGTGTGCCAGCTGCTCCACTTCCCATCCAGCTCTCTGCTTGTGGCCTGGGAAAGCAGTAGAGGATGAACCAAAGCCTTGGAACCCTGCACCCACAGGAAAGACCCAGGAGAAGCTCCTGGCTCCTGGCTTTGGATCTGCTCAGCTCCGGCCATTGCAACCACTTGGTGAGTAAACCAGTGGATAGAGGATCTTTCTGTCTCTTCTTCTCTCTGTAGATCTGCCTTCCCAATAAAAATAAATAAATCTTTTTCAAAAATGATATATTTTTTAAATGCTCATTTTTACTCTCATACTGAAAATATACTTTCCTGGTAATGAGTATATTTCATTTGCCAATTATTTTTGACATGTTGGGTTTTAGTTTGAAAATCATTGTAGATCAAGCTGCAACAGCATGGTTTTTTTATTTTACTGCTTTCTCAGGCTTCTAGCAGGGAGCTGGATTGGAAGTGGAGCAGTCATACAAACCAGCACTTATATGGGATTCTGGTGGTTGCAAGACAAGGATTTAGCCACTGAGTTATCATACTGGACCCAAGAGCTTGGTTTTCAAGGGTTACCATTTAGTTCATCACGCTCTGGAGGGTTAGAAGTTCTCTAAATTTGTTCTTATAGGTTAAGAACTCAAGCTGTGTTTCAGTCGAGAGGGCTGGTTGCTGACAAACAGCCTACCAAACCCCAAGAACTCAGTCTGGACCTGACTGGGAATGACTGTGGAACCAGGTAAGCCTGAAGGCTAAATGAAGGCAGCAATAGTAAAAAACATAGAAATAGGATGTACTTGATAAAGTATACACATATGTGTTGGTAGATAGATACTTGTATAGCTTTCTGACTATATGAGTAAAAATGTTCTTGTTGGGAAATTTTTGAAAATACAGAAAAAAACTGAAAAAGAAAGTGAAAATCATTCAGCTTTCCTGCTGTGCACTATTTAGCCAACTATGCCTAAATATTTTTTCAACTGAATGTTTTATTTTTAAGATAACATTTTTAATTTATATTATAGTCAAAGGCTTAGCATGCCATTCAATGCAGAGCTCATATGTGTAAATATTTGTTGTCAGGCTACTGTATTATATAGGGTTTTGCTATTGTAAATTATGCCTTAAAGAACATTTCTTTAAATACATTTTTAAATTTTATTTCCTTGGCATAGATTCCTGTAAATGAAATTACAGTTTAAAAGACATGAATCTTTTTAAGACTCTTAAATCACATTGCAAAATTGTTTTCTATAAAAGCTAACCAACTCACATCCCCAACACAGTATTTAAGAATTTTCTCTTCTAGAAATTTGAGGAATTTGAGGCCACTATTCATTTGAAACCTTTTTTCTTTATTTTCTTCACTTTTAGGACTTTGGTTTCACACATATGAGGAGCCTCAAAAAAGTTGTAGGAAAGTGCTTATTATGAAAAAACTATTGCATGTACTTCCAAACTTATCTGCAGAGAAATAAGCTTTTCTTAATTCCATTTTCCCACGAACATTTTTGAAATCTTCTTATATTAAAATTACAGATATGCCCCACAGGTCCTTGGCAATGTTAACTTTTAAAAATAGTTTTCATTCTTCATACTGTACAATTTCTGTTGATCTGCCCCATGTTCATCAGCTCCTCTGTTGTTTGTACTATACAAAGACCCAAGGTGACTTTAAGTTTCTGTATGTTTTGGTTCTGGAATTTCCGGTTACATATAGGTATTAAAAACTCCTTTAAAGAGTTTATATGCTCATTCCGACACTTGGTCACCTTGGGTTTTACCTCTATTGATTAGTTTTTCTCTTGAGTATTGGTATTGGTCGTATTTTCCTATTATTTTGGCCCTTGTGAATGACTCTGGAATTCAGGTATTTGCTATAAACAAAGTTGACTTCCTTTTGATAACAAACAAGCAGTTTCACTGAACTCAACCTCATTCTTTCTCCCTCAAATAGGTGGCAGTAGAAATGACTGCTTAAGCTGTTTGAGTCTCTTGGCCTGGAGTCCTAGTCCATCAGGGCTGACCTAGCACTGGTTTGAGCCTTGATGCTGGGGCTACCGGAGCCTAGGGGCAACCTAGGTGTGAGGCAGGTGTAGAGCCTGGTCTGAGGGCATTGATCTGGAGCCTAGGATCATGGGAACTGACCTGGTGCCTAGAGCCATCAGACTGCCCTAGAGTCTTGGTCCATGTGATCAGGCCCAGAGCTTGGGCTTGTAAGTGCAAACCTAAAGATTAATTATATAGTTTTCTGGCCTTCAGTCTGGATCTACAGTAGCTAACCTGTGTCATGAGTCTTTGGGGTCATCCTAGTTCTGGGCTGTGCTGAAATGGACCAAATCCTTAAACATACCAGAAAATGTGGCCAGAGCAGCAAGTCTGGAAGTTGAGGTTGTCAGGACCAGTTTGTCATTGAGCTGAATGCTTAAAGCTGTGTGGACTGTCCTTGCTCTCTGCTTGTCTAGAACCTGTTACAAGCCTGGAGCCTAGGGCCACATTGGCTATCAGCACTGGGAGAGCATAGGGACTGTTTTCACAGCAGCCTGTCTAAAAGCTGGGCACATAGGCGCTGGCTTCAGGATCTGGTCTGGTGCTGGGAAAGACATGGAACCTGGGAATGTGGTGTGCTGACCCTGTAGGGACTGTCCTGATACTGGGTCAGCACCAAGCCTAGGACTGCTAGAATCATCCCAGTACCAGGAACTGCATGATACTGGGACCTGTCTGGAGCATAGAGACACTGAAATCAACTTGATGGTAGTATGTACCTGAAGACTGAATCCACCAGGCCGGCCTGAAGTCTAGATCTCATTAGCTCCCGGTAGGTGTGAAAACAGAGTCTTAGGGACCTGTCTAGCACTGATTTTGACTGGAGCAAGCCCAGTGTTGGGATTTGAAGTGAAGTTCAACACTTACTTTCCTCCTCTTCCAATACAGAGAGGGCATCTCTGCCCATTCTGTGCTGCCTATAGATGGGAAGGGAAAATGACTTGATGTAAAACTGTCCTTCCTACCATCTACAATGTGTCTTTTATTTCTGTGCTACAACTTTGCTGTAATATCTTACCTGTTCCATTTGCACTGGTAAATGTATTTTCTTGCCTATATAATTATTCAAATAGATATTTCTGCTATTTGGACATCTTGCTTGTATTCCTCCTCCAACAAGCAGTTTGACTGTTATAAATGTTTCTACTCTTATCTGTTTCTTTCAGTGTTTGTATCCTTATTTCTGAATAGCAGACATACACAGTCATTAAGTATTGATTTTTTTTTTTACTATGAATAGTGCTGCTATAGCACCATCTCGCAGATAACTGTTTTCTCTTCCTCTTTGCCCCCTGCTTCCTGCCCTCCCTCAGGTGACCTCCTTCCCTCTTCTCTCTTGTAATCCCTCTCTATCTCCTCTTCTCTCTAGTAACACATCTGTATGCATACAATTGATTGCCTGTCTTGTGTTTTCTCAATATATCTACCTCAAAACATTCATAAGAAGGCCATAGATGCTATGCACAACTGAATTAACAACTTTAGTTTTTATGTATTACTTTCTGTAGTATTCAAAAATGTCCAATTTAGCACAGAAAGAAGATATCACATAATATATGTGTTAGTCCATTTTCTTGTTGCTATAAATGAAATATCTGACACCATGTACTGTATAAAAAATGGAGATATTTTATTTTCCAGAAAAGTACAAGTTCAAATGCAGTGGAAGGTGTTGGTAGTATAGTGGTGAGCATAGCTACCTTCCAAATGTAGTGGAAGGCAATGGTTGTGGACAAGTGCAGGAAATATCCCAGGGCAAGGCAAGAAACAGAGATAGTGGCTAGGCCCAAACTGAGGCTTTATGAATGACCCTCAACAAGATCTCAACAGGCTTCGAGAGAGTTGCCTTCTTAGTGCACACCCACCATGGTGTGAGGACAGTCCTCCCCAGGTCCTGCCTCCTAAAGATTCCACAGCCTCCTAGTAGCATCACCCTGGGCACCATGCCTGTAAGTTAGCCTTAAAATGAAATATATTCATAGCCTTATCTTACCAAGTCTTTAATTTGAGCACCTTTGGGGACCCTCACAAAGTAATATCTAAATCCCAATACGTGTAAATTCACTCTTCAGTGTGAACTTAAAAATTAAGTAATATTTGGCAAATTAATATGTGAAAAGAAAATCTTGTTATAATCTGTAGTTACTCAGTATTCAATTAGGGAGAACATTTTCCTACGTGTTTATCACCCGTTTGTGTTTCTTCTTTGCAGAATATTCATTGCCTGACTATGTATGTCCATATTTTTTATTTCTAAGTCATTGGATTTCTTTTATTGTTCACATAAGAATTTTTATTACATTTGTTCTAAGTTAAATATTATTATTAATTCTATTCATATTTATCTATACCTCCTTTTCATTGTTATTTCCTTAAAAGGAAAATATTTGACTTGTTTCATCTATAAATCTTTAATAACATAATGATGCGTCTCAACCTCTCGCCCTTCCTCCCACCATCGTTCCTTTCTTGTTTTTTTCTCTTAATTTTTGTAATGACACATTTTCAGTTTATGTTTTAATCACAAGCTCAACCCTCCACTAAATAAAAAATTCAACAACTAGCAATTGGAAAGATCATTGTTCCTCGGGGCTATAAAAAATAATACTATCTCAGTATAATTTCATGTGCTCTGATGGTCAAAAAATTGTAAAATACTGATAAACTACATAAGGAAAATAAAATAAAAATATCCATATCTTGTCTAATCTTAGTGTATGATTTCAAGATCTTATTTGTTTATAAATATGTGTTTATAAATGTTTATACTATATTTTTGTTTCATACTCCATCTTAAAATTCTTTCAACTTTCAAAACAGCTTAAACATTTCAAGACATATCAAAAAATTATAAGTTGTCTTTAATTCGTTCCCTACGACATTCCCTACCTGCCTTAGTTGAGTTAATGTTAGCACCCTGAGGTGGATCCTTCTTATAAATATATGCTTATAAAGATATGCAATAGTATATAGTAGAGATCATACTGACCACATTATTTTTTTCACCTAGTAATACTTGCTGGGTTTTTTAATCAAGATCTAGAGCTGTGTTAAGCAGACTAATTATACCTCAAAGATGTCTATGTTCTAATCCCTGGACTCTATACAAAAGTGTTGTCTTACATGACAATGTGATTTTATAATACAATCAAAGAAACAGATGTTGATATGAGATTATCTTGAATTATCTGAGTGGGCCTAATTTAATCAGACAAATTCTTAAAAGTATTGAACCTTTCTCACTGGGTCAGAGGTAAGAAAATAGAAGGAGAGATTACAAGTGTGAAAACTTCCACCTGCTAGCTGCCTGTAAAGATAGAAGAAGGAGGTCACAGCTGAGAAGATTGTGAAACAGGGTAAGGACATGTTTAAACAGATGGAGAATCATTAGCCACGAGAAGCGGAGAGGGCACATTCCAGGAAATAGGAGAGGACAGACCAATGGCAGAGGGGCACCTAGAGACTGACAGACATGGGAAAGCAGTGGAGACAACAGTGTGATGTTGCAGTGACCAGATACTCAAGTGACAGTCAGCGAGCTGTGATCTGGCCTCCACTGGTGGCCAGAGCTCTGCCAGCAGCCAAATGGGAAGGAGAGGTCACTGGGAGCTCATCAGGTGAACCCAGACAAAGAATTGCCCATCCTGCTGATTTGTTTGATACCATCAGGAGCAGAGAGAGCAGCAGATCTCAAGCAGGTTGTGCAGGAATAAGCTGGATTTCACAGCCCCAGACCCCCACCAGAGTCGCATTGGGCCATTTTGTGTAGGGAGGCAAAAGCTGTGGGATGGGACTGTGCATTTACTAAACTAGGAGCAAACTCATTTCTGTCTCAGTACATTATATACCAACAGGGCATCCTTCAGGTTCCACCCAAAATAGTCTGGGTAGCCCCCAGACCCGACAGCCAGCAGATCCAGAACTCCACCAGTGGTGTGTCAGGTGCCATTTTGTACAGTATGGCAAAGACTTTGAGATTGGAGGGACAACAGTGAGCTGTGCATGCACTGAGCTGGGAGCAAAGTCACTTCCAGCTCAGTCATTGCACTGGTGCCACAGGGAAAATAATACTAACTTTGGCATCCTATGGGCCAAAATAGGTCCAGGTGGCCCTCAGGCCTAATGGCCAGCAGATTCCTGCAAGATCATTACCACCAAAAACCTAGTTATTTAGGACACCTGGGAACTGCTTGAACCAGAAGTGGGAGAAAGGTTATAAATACAAAGGTGCAGCCACAGTACAGAATCACAGGAGGTGAAAAGTGGTGAGCCAGGATCTGGGGCTATAAAGACTGTGCTAGAAGTCTAACACAGGAGCCCAGACCTGAAATTCGCTGGAGAGAGTGGCACAAGTGACTGCAAACAAAAACCTGGTGCCAACCACAATAAGTAAAATTGAACTGTAGACCTGTGGGTTGACATAGCTTAGAAAATTGCCCTAAGCAGAAGAATCTGCTAACCAGAAGTACAGTGACTAAGAGCAAAAGGAAAGACAGAGGCACAATGAGTATTACTGCAGACTCCCATGCAAAGGAGCAAAAGCCTTTGCTAGCCTCAGAGTTAACTTAGGAATACATCATAGAAATGGGGGATATAAAATTCAGCAACAAGAAGAACATGCGGGAGTTCAAGGAGTTTAAGGAATATGTCACACAGAAAATAGCAACACTGAAACAAAATCAAGCAAAATTATTAGCAATGAAGGACACAATGGAGCAAATTAAAAATTCAGTGGAAAGTCTCCATAATAGAATGATTAAGGCAGAATAAAGAATCTCAGATGGAAGATATTTCTTGTCACAATGGGAAACAATCAAAAAGCTGGAAGCAGAGCTGGGTCAAGCTAAAATAAAAGGTTTCAAGAATTAGGAGGTCGTTAGCTAAGGAATGAGAGTAACCTCCAGAAGACAAGGAATAATAATCCTCAACCATCAAGGAACTGGCAAGCAGCGGAAAGCTGCCAGCCACCTGAGCGATCAGGAAACAGTGCTGTGCTTAGATCCTTGTGAAACGAACATGGTCCTGCCTGTGACACCTGGATGCTAGCTGGTGGCATCAGTGTTACACTTCTGACTGGCAAACCTGTGGAGCAGACATCTAAACTGAATTCTTCTTCATTATTTAGTATAAATCCATAATAAGCAGGATCAGTACCTTTTTACCCTAGCTTATCCAGAACTACTACTGTTGATGAAATTCCAAATTGTTTTGTGTTTTTTACCACTGCACACAACAGTATAAGAAGTATGACTACACATATGTTGTTACGTTTTGATACTTCAGTTTCTTTAGGATAAATTCCTAAAACTGAAGTTGCCATTGTCAGAGGTTACTTTTACAGAAGGATATTTTGATATAATTTACACTTGTAATAGAGCCTGCTAGTTTTCTTTACCAAAAGATGGCTATTTATTGTAATAATATAGGGGAAATCAGTATCTGTGTGTAGGGATAGATTTGGAGAGAGAAGAAGGGAAACCCCAAACTCTATGGAACTATATCATAAAATAATTATTTTTTTTAATTACAGTAATTCATACTCCCACTTGAAGTTCTTGAAAGTTGCTTTTACTGCTGGTCAAGTAGGTGTAATAAGTGCTTTGGAGATTACTGCTGCAGCTGAACACATGAACAGTGCCATAAGGTTTTGGGACATCTAGACATGCATGCCCTAAATTGTATCCCAACATGCCTCTAATAAGATGACCTTTTGTAATGTTATTATTGGAAGTATTGGAAAAAGCCATAGCAGCTATTTCCAAAGTCTGACAGTCATTGGAAAGCCAAGAATTCTCATTCAGTAATCTTTCAGTTTTTTAATAGACAAAAGAAGAAAGTGCATGTGATGTCTCCTTGATTCAGCTGGCTATGGAAATGAAGTCGTTTGCCTTTACCCCAGGGAGAGTGAGACCCCTGGGGACACACTGGGCCGCCCTCAGCAGCCTCTGTAAAATTACTGCAGCACAATCACCTGCTGGTTTTAGAACATATTGTCAAGAACTGTTATGGGAATGACCCTTTTTCTACCTTTGCAGGCTCTTTGATTTTAACAGTAGAACTCCCTAGATAGAATTTAATGTTAAGCTAAATTTTGTTTATCTGGAAACTTAAATTATGTTGGTATTAAAAAATACTGTGTGTATTTAAAATATTAAACTTACTCAAGTGAGGCATTAAAAATTTGGAACTAAAATAAATGAGATAATGAGAAAGTGAAAAACATATTTTTTATAATTAACAGCTCATTTTGAGTTAATTATATACAATTACCAAAATCTAATTGCAATTTATTTTCTATTATCTGTGGAAAGAATCACAGGCAAGGGAGCTTACAACGCTGCCTTCCTGCCTAAATGCTATAGAGTGAAAATAAATAATCTGTGAGGCCTAATGACAAATCCGAGGGCGCAGCTGAGCCAAACCATTGGAAGATAATTATCACATGAAAGATGGTAATGACTTAAAAAGCCACAAGCAACCTGATTGTTTACAGGTCTCTGTTCTGTTTTCTAGTTAGTTTGTTTGGTGTTTGCTTATTGGCTAGGCAAAGATAACTCATTAACAACTTTTCAATTGTGTGTAAGCCTAAAAATCTGACCACCCCTATACTTTCATTAAATACTGAGCAACTCAGCAAACACTTATGTTAAATACAAATTATGAAAAGAGAAAGCCTTACTCAGTGCTTCCATGGATGTTGGAAGCTAACACATAGATGTTTGAGGAGCTGCAAATTCTGTTAACAGCAGAGTAGGGGAAGTCTACAGGTGTTTTTTTATACAGAGCGTACAGGCTGCCAGAGAAACACAAAGGAAAGATTTCTCCAAGAGCTAGTATCTGAGTTTAAGTCCTAAAACATAGGATAGAATTTTGAAATGCCGGGGCATTCTGGTACTATTCTGTCTCCTCACCCTACAGACTGTGTTTTAGGGGAGAGGGGGTGGGAGGAGGAGGGGATTCCAGGTGACAAAAACCGCAAAGAGAATCTGAGGAAAGGAAGGAAATCCCACTGGGTGCTCAAAGAACAGCAGGAGGCATGTTTGACCAGAAGAGAAAGGAAAATGCAACTAAAGATTCAGTTAGTTAGGGCCCGGAGGCGTGGCCTAGCGGCTAAAGTCCTCGCCTTGAACGCCCCGGGATCCCATATGGACGCCGGTTCTGATCCCGGCAGCTCCACTTCCCATCCAGCTCCCTGCTTGTGGCCTGGGAAAGCAGTTGAGGACGGCCCAATGCATTGGGACCCTGCACCCGTGTGGGAGACCCGGAAGAGGTTCCAGGTTCCCGGCTTCGGATTGGCGTGCACCGGCCCGTTGCGGCTCACTTGGGGAATGAATCATCGGATGGAAGATCTTCCTCTCTGTCTCTCCTCCTCTGTGTATATCTGGCTGTAATAAAATGAATAATCTTTTAAAAAAAAAGATTCAATTAGTTAAATTAGGTTATATCCTTAAAATATTTAAGTATTGGTTTGAGGTTTGCTATCCCTGTGGTTAGGAGGAAAAAGAAATGATTTTGTGATGAAATGACTGATTTTAAAGACCTATTGGTTTAGGGTCAAGAATGTCAGCTCGGGTGTTTTCTGTCATTAGTCATGCAGCTGTGGAAGTGCTATGCAGGGCCACACTGCGGTGCAGCAGGAAGGACCGCGTGCTTAGGCCATCACATTCCATACCAGAGTGCACATTAGCTTCTTGCTAATGTGCCTGGGGCAGCAGATGATGGCCCACATATTTGGATTCCTCCAACCCACATGGAAGACTCAGATGAAATTCTAGCTTCTGGCTTTGTCCAAACTTAGCTCTGTTACAGGTGTGAATTGATCTGGATTTTCTCCTAAGAGTTTCTTCTATCTCTAACAGTTTGTGATTATTAAGCAAATAGGGAGATGGGTGTTTCACCTAATGGTTGAGGCACCTGCATCTTAAAGTGCTGGAGTTCAAGTGCTAACTCCACTTCCAGCTGCTTATAATATGCGCACCAGGAAACAGCAGATGGTGGTTCAACTAGTTAGGTCCCTGTTACCCCAACAGAGACTGTGAACTGTGACTCCGTTGCTGACATTGGCTTCAGCCTGGCCAAGCCCCAGCTTTTGCAGATATTTGGGAGCGTTCTATTTCTGGGTCTCTCTTTGCCTTTCAAAGAAATAAAAAAAATTTTAAAAATTTTTAAACAGGTAAAATTTCCATGTGGAACTGTCCAGTAGATAAGTAGAAAATTTGGTCCAAATCTTACAAGCAGATCTGCATTGAGGCTGTATCTGTGAAAATGAATATGAATTTCTGAGAAAAACTAATGTAGAGAAAGAAGATAAATGTAAACATCATGGTAAATTCATGTGTCTAAGTCTAAAAGAGCAAGGAAAGCAACTGTAAAAAAATGGTGAGTGGCTTAGGGCACGGTCATGGATACAGGAGGAAAAGTAAAAATAGTGCATGTGGGTAAAGTTGATTACAGGAGTATACTTTTATGGATAGGATTGATTTAAACATTAGTACAGGAAGAGATTGCAGAAAGGGAATAGTTGGTGAGGCAGCAGTTGATGTAGGAGTCCTACTACCCAGTGGGAGAACCAGGGTATGTAACCAGATCCCAGCATTAGGACCAGCCCAGCCCTAGCTTTTGCACTCAATGGAGGAATAAACCATCAGATGGAAAGTTTCTCTCTATCCCTGCCTTTCAAATAAAGGATTTGCTTGATATGAATCCTTTTCTGTGTTCATAATAATGATCCAAAGTTAAAAACAAGAAAGAGCAAAAACCAGAACACCTATGTCCTGGTAAATGATAATATAATTTTATAGAATTATATGTAACCAGGGGAAACCCCAATACCTATTAAACTGTGTCATAAAATAAAGAATTTAAAAATATATAAAGAAATTATATGTAACCAATAAGTTGAAAATTATCAATTAGTTTATAATGCATTAAATCGAATGTATTTTTTTCTTTTAACCAGTAAAGGGGGTAATTAGCATATTACTCATCCAGTACCTGTTTTTTCCATGCCTTAGCTTGATCTCACCTAGCCTTCAGTACCAGAGCTTCACTCTGTATCTGGGCTTTCACTGTTCTACCCTTGCTACAAACACTAATTTTAAAATCATAACTGATAAACTGAAATGAAAAGCTACTTAAGGTTTTCCCAAATTATTTTTACATGATTTGGTACTTTGCATAGTGAAGGCACTCATGCAGCAAAGAAAATATGCATATCCCCCTTATATATGGAACAAAGCGTATCCTGAGGATTAGCTGGTCAGGTAGAATATCTACATGTTCTGGGCTCATGATAATTCACCATCACACTTTTCATTATAGATATTTTCTACATTGGCAATTCATTCATTTTGGGGGTGCTGAATTATCTTACTGTGTAGTCTTCTCCCGAGGTCAGAATGCTATCTGTATGGGTGGAGCATCATCTAAGCAAATTAGAGAAAACTCCTGAAAAATGTTACCACTATTTATGACTACATACAAACAACTGGATAATAAAGTACATAAACATTTAAACATTTATACCTTATCTGCTGTATGCAAATTAAAAGAGTAGTCATGATTCTCAACCTTTGCTATTAATATACTTACACAATTATTTTTGAAAATAGTTTTCCTGGCCAAAATATTAATGATATTCGGGAATTGATAGCTTCATTCCCACTGAGTCTGCTTGCTTTGATAGCCTTATTCCCATATTTATTTGGAAGGAGAGCAGTGTGCTACCTGTTTAGACAATAACTGCTAATCCTGCAACTGCCTACCTGCTCCAATCTGAGACACATTGGTTTTTGTCACCACATGGAACAGGCAGTGAACAGAGATTAGCCTGAAGCCTACAACTGCACATTTGTTCATGTCAGATCTTTGCTGGAACCCAAAGGACTATTTGTGGATATCATGATCTAATTGAAAAATATGTACAGATAAAGATTTTTTTCTGTGGTTCCTCCAACAGAAATATTTATATGTTGGGTATTTTGTATAGAAAGAGAAGGAGGGACTAAGCATTAAAGAAAAATGGATGTTTACCAAAAGCCTCACATCAACCTATGGCAAGGTGAAGATTATTAAGTCAGCTTTTTCATTCTTGTTTTCAGAAGTCCAAAATTCCCCCTGAAAAAATATAAAAATTGTAGATGATATTAAAGATTTTTAACTAGCAGTAGCTTTGGCTTGATTTTCTAACTGGAGATTAGTTTCTGGATTCAGGACAACTGAATACACACAAGATGAACATACACAAAAATTTAATAAGTGCATTCTTTTATTTATGGAAGTGTTAGTGCATAGAAATTTCCTGGGTAAGCAGGAGACTGAAGGTTTTATGAAGAAGAGATTCTAAGCACACACTTTGGTTGTAAAGAGGTCTGATATGGCTGTGATCTTGACTGGGTCATATGATTTGATATAGGTGGGTGTCTATCTCAAAAGCACTTGCTGCTGCACATGAAACAGTGCTATATAACCCTACAGAGAAAATCTTATAGGGAACCCAACTGATTTGTTTTTCGCATTGTTCCTATGGTGAACTAGATTGATTTCTACTTTGCTTTCTCTCCTTTGGTGCTCAGTGTATGTAAGCTTCAATCCTTTACCCTTTGATCTGAGCTCTAAGCTTCTTGCTGAAAAGAGACTCTTCTTCCTTTGTTATGGCATGTAACATGGTGAAGTATAGTATTAGAACCAACCAGAGAAGCAGAATCAAGAGACAGTGTCTATTATGAGATGTACTGTAAAGACCTGGCTTACACAGGTGTCAGTGCTAGGCAGGCAAGTCTGAAATCCATAAGGTAGGCCATCAGGCAGGGATGGCTGGACTGGGAGCAGGCTGGAGCTGCTGACCACACAAGGTTTCCTTATTTCTTTCCCAAAAAAGCTTTGCTCTTAAGGCTCTGCAAGAAATCAGCTTCATCCCCATTACCTACAATTACACAGACTTTCACTGCATCTGCAAAATAATTTCACAGTAACATCTAGATTAGTATTTGGGAACTTAAGCCTAACCAAATTTACATGTAAATAACTACATCACAACTCATACTTGTCATGTTAGCACCCTTATAATTCTTAATAAACCATATTCAGCTTCTATATAAATAGGATGAAAAGCCATACTTCTACCAATCAGCTTGCATCCAAGTGAAAATGCACTAACCTCTTTCCCACAGAAGAGGATGCATTTTTGCTCTTCTCCATGAAAACTCTGCAACCAGAAAACTGACATGAGAAGACAACTTAGTGTGTCTTATGTTATACTAACAACAGGATGAGAAACTGAAGAAAAATGATCTATGATTAGTGCGTATGTAACGTATTCATAGCATAGTAAGTACTTTTGACAGTTACACTCCTTATTTCTGCAGCTGGCGCCCTGGCCTTGACTGATACTTATACCCTCTTCCACTGCTTATTCTATATTCCCTTTGCCATAGCTACAATGTCAATAGTAATTTGCTGAAGTCATCCAAACCTTGATTCCTGCAGAAGCTACACTTAGTAAGCCTACCTGAATTGGGTTGTTGTTGTTTCCCATCAACTTCAATCACAGGAGCTTGTGTCTCCTAATAGAAACATTTGTATTTTAAGAACTAGCCCAATAGAACCTAGAGTCATTGGGAAAAGGAACAAAAGTTTAGCTAGCAGATTGCTAGGGGTAATAGTAAATCCATTCCCGTTTCCACTGTTTTTTCTTAGACCTGTGACTCCCAGCTATAGAAAAAACATTCCTGTGTACTGGGCAATGATCTAGAGCACCCTAGACAACCTCTCCCCAATTCTACAAGGCATTGCCACTTTAACTGTCATTGGGTCTTCAAAAAGATCATTTCACTGTTCTCAAAGCACCTGCCTTGTGATAAGCACAGGTTGGTTGCCATACTGCATTTATCAAGCAAACTTCATCAAAAGCAGAGCTGTATGAAATACTGTGACATGGGCCCGCCAGCGTGGCCTAGCGGCTAAAGTCCTTGCCTTGAACGTGCCAGATTCCATGTGGGTCCCGGTTCTAATCCCAGCAGCTCCACTTCCCATCCAGCTCCCTGCTTATGGCCTGGGAAAACAGTCCAGGACGACCCAGAGCACTGGGACCCTGCACCCGCATGGGAGACCCGGAAGAGGTTCCTGGTTCCTGGCTTCGGATTGGCACAGCACCGGCCCGTTGCGGTCACTTGGGGAGTGAATCATCGGACGGAAGATCTTCCTCTCTGTCTCTCCTCCTCTCTATATATCTGACTTTGTAATAAAAAGTAAATAAATCTTAAAAAAAAAAAAGAAATATTGTGACAGGGACAAAAGTGTTCCATAGTCCAAGCATGGATGGCAATTTTGGCAGAACCATTGTGTTCTGAAAAATCCATTTTGAGAGTGCCGATTCCCACCCTGTGGCACCAACATCTCAGATGGGGACCAGTTCATGTCGCCGCAGCCCCACTTCCCATACAGCTCCCTGCTTATGACCTGGAAAGGCAGCAGAGGATGGCCCAGGGCCTTGGTACCCTGCACCCATGTGGGAAACCTGAAAGAAGCTCTCCTTGGCTCCAGCTTCAGACCAGTTCAGCTCTGGCTGTTGCATCTACTTGGGGAGTGAACTGCTAGATGGATGGCCTCTTTTCCTGTCTCTCTTTCTCTCTCTACAAAATCTGCCTTTCAAATAATAGAACCTTTTTAGAAAGAAAAAAGAGAACTTAAACCATAGATAGATTTGCTGATAAGTTTTACCAGATATTTAAATTTAAGGAAGGTATAATAACACTTCACACATACTCTTATGAATAATTTGAAGACAGATGGAATACTTTCAAATTCATTTTGAGGCTACTATTATGGTGATAAACATTATAAAAAATAAGCCACTACCTGCCAATATTCTCTTTAAAGGTCAACACAAAAATCCTTAACAAAATATTGAGCCCAGCAGTATATAAAAAAGGTAATATTTTGCAACTAAGCAGGTTTATCTAAGAATGTAAGATGGGTTATCTCTAGAAAACCATGTACTTCTACCATCTCAAACTAGAAAAAAAAGATCATCTCAAAAATGCAGAGAAAGTATTTGACAATGGTCAACATTCATTAGTGGAAACTGTATCTTAGTACACCAGTAAGAGAAGTGTACTTCCTCAACTACATAGTGGGCATCTATAAAAAATATTAGTTGAAGTATTTTGTAGGGCAGGCATTAGACACAGCAGTGAAAATGCCATTGGGGATGCCCACCTCCCATGGGAATGCCTGGGTTGGGTCCTGGCTCCTCTGCTTCTGATTCATCTTTCTACTGATACACACTTAGAAGCAGCAGGTAATAATGATGGTTCAAGTACTTGGGTCCCTGGCACTCATGAGAGAGACGCAGGCTGAATTCTGGGAGACCCAGCATGTTCCACTCTGGCTCTGGCAGGCATTGGGACAGTGAATCAGCAGAGAAGGGATTTTTGTCTCTATGTCTCTAATAAAATTAAATAAGTAAAATTTTTTCATAAAACCAAACTTGTGGTAAAACACTAAAATACGTTCCATGAAGACAGGAAACAAGGCAAGAATGTTCAATCTTCAGTTCAGGGTTGTACTAGAAGTCCTTGAGAATGGAATAACACCAAGAACATTAAATAAAAGGCTATACATTTGAAAGGAAATAAAAATTTTAATTCGCATATGTTGTAATTGTCACATATGTAATTCACTTATGTTCAATTGACTTTGAAAGAAGTCTACAAAAGGTTATTAGAAGTACCAGCTTTAACAAGATTGCAGCAAACAAGGTGAATAAATAAATGATAAACTAGTAATAGACAGTTGGAAGTTGAAAATTTTTAAAAAGCATACATATTTACAATTAAATAGCATATAATACTAAGGAGCAAAATTCCCCATCAATATAAGAACTGTAGACTGAAAACTACAAATCAGTGCTGAGATAAAGAAAACCTAAATAAATGGAGAGAAAGATCATGTTCATGAGTGGGAAAAAAGGTGTAATTAAGATGTTATTTCTCTTCCAGGTTCATTTAGCTTCAGTGGAATTTCAAATTCCCAGCAGCTTTTTGTGGTCACTTGAGGCACATCCTAAAATTTAGGTGGAAATTCAAAGGACCTGAAGCAGCCAATATAATTTAAAAAAAAGAAAAAAAGATAAACTTTGAATCCACTATATAATTTCCAGAATTATTGTAAAATATTGTAAAATCATAGGAACAGAGTACAGTAATGGCATAGTAAATATGTAGATTAGTAGAGTGGAGTAGAAATTCCAGAAGTCCCAAACATTTTTGTTCAATTAATTTTTTAAGAGATGCCACCATAATTTAGTGGGGAAATAAATGATTCAAAGTAAGTGAATCATTGAGGTATTTTTTAAGTCTTTGATTCCTAACTAATACACTATATAAAAATTAACTCAGTTTATCATCAATTTAAATATATAAGCTAAAAACTATTAAAATGGGGGCCAGGGTGATGACTTAATTGGTCAGTCCTCCACCTGCAAGCACCAGCATTATATATGAGCGCCAATTTGTGTCCTTGCTGCTCCACCTCCCATCCAGCTTCCTGCTTTTGCCGTGGGAAAGCGCTGAAGGATGACCCAGGATCTTAGGACCCTGCACCCACGTGGAAGACCTGGAGGGAAGTACTGGCTCCTGGCTTCAGATCCACTCAGCTCCACTGTTACGGCCACTTGGGGAGTGAACCAATGGACAGAAGATCTTTCTTTCTGTCTCTCCTCTCTGTAAATTTATGTTTCCAATCAAAGTAAATAATTTTTTTTAAATCCATAAAAATGTATTTTAAGGAAACATTAAAAGGAATCTTTGCAACCAAAAGTCACAAATCATACCATGATAAGTGCTGGTGAGCGTAAAGAAACTGGAATTCTCATATATTGCTGGTGGGAGTGGAAAATGGTAAACCCCTTTAAAAAACAATTGGGATGGGCCCGGTGCCGTGGCCTAGTGGCTAAAGTCCTCGCCTTGAACGCCCCGGGATCCCATATGGGCACCGGTTCTAATCCCAGCAACTCCACTTCCCATCCAGCTCCCTGCTTGTGGCCTGGGAAAGCAGTCGAGGACGGCCCAATGCTTTGGGACCCTGCACCTGTGTGGGAGACCCGGAAGAGGTTCCTGGTTCCCGGCTTCGGATTGGCACGCATCGGCCATTGTGGACACTTGGGAAGTGAATCATTGGACGGAAGATCTTCCTCTCTGTCTCTCCTCCTCTCTGTAAATCTGACTTCGTAATAAAAATAAATAAATCTTTAAAAAAAACAATTGGGTATTTTTAGAGGAAACAAAACTTATCTTTTACCTACCACTCTTTCTCCTTGGTATATCCTCAGAAGAAATGGAAATATAAGGGTGCTTCAAAAATCACATGGAAAAGTAGGATTGAAAGCTGTTTGTTCATTGGTTTTTGGTTTCAGAATCAATCTTTTGACAGAGTAAATAATCCAAGTTGCAGTAACATTCTGACCATCAGCAACGCACAGCTATAGGTGTTGCTGACCCAGGACAGAGGTGAAGGCTGTGCGGAGAAGCAGGAAGATTGGACACATGAATTTCTTCCTCCTTTCTAGTGTGGAATTAAGAGAGCTTCTGAAGTTGATGAAACGCAAAACAAATGGTTCAATGTGTTATTGAAGCATATCCAGATAACTAATAGACTTTCAGCGATGTAAGTGGCAAACAGAAAGAGAGAAAAAAAGAGTCAGAGCTAAATACTTTTCTAAATGCAGGTACTCTTTAACGTGCTTAATTAGGGTTTAGAAGATTATATATAATACATGGCACAGTCACTGGAAGAACCTAAAACAGAAACAAATGGGAGTAAAATGGAGCTTAGGGCAGAAAAGTTTTGATTTTCACAAATAGATTATTTCAGTGTTGAAATTTCTAATCATGCACATATCACTTATCTTAGAAATGATTTTTTTACAAAAAATTATCAGTTCATTTTTTACAGGATTTATCAATTGAACAATAAGAAATATAGTAGAAACATACTCTTCTTAGAATTTATGTAACTTATTTGAAAGGCAGAAAGGAAAGGAAAGGAAAGAAAGAAGGAAGAAAATTCCATCTCCTGGTTCACTCTCCACATGCTCAGAGCTGCTCAAGTGGGGCAGGCTGCAGCCAGAAGCCAAGAACTCCATCTGGGTCTCCCACATGAGTGTCAGGGATCAATCGCCTTGAGCCATTATATGCTGCCTTCCAGTCACTGTGGCAGAAGCCTGGATCAAAAGCAGACAGGCCAGGAATTAAACTGACACTGTGATATGGAATAAGTGTGTCTCAAGGAGACAGTGCCACAACACCAACCCCAGGGGAAAAAAGAAATCTGGATTTTTGCAAAGCCATTTGAATAAGGCCCTATGGACAAGGAAAAATAAATTAAAAGTTTGTATCTTGTAGTATAGTTATAAGACTTCATGCATGGAGTCCTTTGACTCAAAAGATACTTAAACTGATTTTTCCCCTTACTTATTCTGGTAGAGTTTGAGGGAATAGGATGGCTTTTTGCTGTATGTTCCAAAGTTTTGTCATCCATCATGCTATATTCCTTGTAACTCCAATGTGGACGTATTGGGTAGTTAATACAGGAACCAGTGCTTGACCAATCAAGTAAAATACCACTCAGATTCCTGTATCCCATGTCAGAGTACCTGGATTAGGGTCCCAGCTCTGGTGAGAATTCCCTAGTGCATGCTCTGGGAGGCAGCAGTAAGAGCTCAAGTATTTGGATACCTGCTGCTCCTGCAGGAGGCTTTGATGAAGCTGCTAGATTCTGGCCTCAACCTGGTCCAGCACTAACTGTTGTGACCCTTTGGAGAGTGAACCAGTGGATGCAATCTCAATCAATCAATCAATCTCTCTCTCTCTCTCTCTCTCTCTCTCTCTCTCTCTCTCTCTCTCTCTCTCTCTTGTGTGTGTGTGTGTCTTTGTGTCCCTCTCTGAATTCAAGCAGCTGTAAGAAAAAATATTTAGTTTGGAAATAACTAGAGAAGACCCTTCCAACATCAGGTTATGCTTTTGTGAAAGACTTAATGTCCTGCTGTAATGTGACTGATGCTCAGTTCACAGTTTATTATGATATTGTCATTATCTTTAGCAGATAGTTTGTGTGTGTGTGTGTGTGTGTGTGTGTGTGTGTGTGTGTGTGTGTCCTTTAGGACCACTAGAGATTCAAGTGGTATTCCAGCTTCCCTTGCCTTGTGGAGCAGGAATGTGCTGTCTGAAGTCAGCTTGGATGAGTCATAGTTCATAATCCCCTGGTTCTGTGTGCGTAGCATCTTTTGAGCAATGTAAAAAGAACCTGCATCTCCAAATGAGTTTACATAATACGCTGTCATGTTTTTTTGGCTGAGTGGTTAGAGTGGCTAATATATATTATATATTCATATTCAGGAACCTCTTGCTCCTACTTCTCACTTATCTCCAATAAGCAATAATTCAGCATCACATCTAACCTAGAGTATTGTTTTAAAGAAACACTGCACAGGCATGGAAGCCTTTTAACCCAGAAACCTCAGCGAAGGCCAGTTTCAAACTGCAGCATTTTAATAGTAAGGTTCATTTAGTAACTGTAATAATTCAGTGGAGCAAACATTCTGTGGAGAAAGAAGAACACACATACATGCAAAGGACTGTCTTATATAAATTATGTATAACTATTAAGGTAGCTTGATTGATTTCCTTTAAAACTAGTCATACTAGTAATAAAAGGCTCTAACTGTATTCATATTCTGGAGCTTAACTTCCTCTCAGAGTGTTCCCAGTCAAAAGAATATCAGGGCATGGCCTGTCCAAGTAACAAGAAGTCTGTGATTTTTTCCAGCTCAAAACTGACTATTCTAATTATGGGTCCCTCCAGGTGTTTTCTTTGAGTTCCTGTAAAATGGATTTTCTTCTTCTTTTTCCCAGTCTTTTTTTACATTCTCATTTATGTTCAGTGGATGAGGTTCCATCAATAGAAATCATTGACCAAGACAAACAAACAGTAGATGTATATTTACCCAAAACTGCCTGCTAGCAGTGGCTAAGAGCCAGTTCTGGTGTCCAATGATGGAGAATACTGTGTATTCTGATGTCATGTTCAACGTGTGAAAACCTGAAAGGTCATGTAGCATACTTTATAAAAGGTTTTTATAAATATGTCATTGATTATAAGTGTCACATAGCAACTCAATTCTGAAGTGATATTATAATTAGCACTGGAGAGAGGTTTTAAACTGTTTGGACCATACAGACATCTTGCTGGCCTCTTGCTGGTTGTTGTTCTCAGTAGTCAGACCCCAAAATAGGATTCTGCCAATGCTAAAGAATGGGGTTCTTCTGTGTGTATATGTTGATCACTTGAGACTTATTTGAGTCTCTTGCTCCAGCAGGGGGGAAAGCTAACTGGATTGGAAATTTCTGATAAGTTCTCAAGGACATATTTGAAGTTGACTTTCCTTTAACAAATGAGTTATAGTCATTTCTTAAATTACATAGGAAAATGGACTTTCTTTTTAGCGTGCCAAAAAACTTGTTATGAATGGAAGAATGTGGATTTTTTTCAAGCATCTTGTTATCAATGATAAAAGCCAGAATGCTGCAGCCACTGTGCATGACCAGAGTTGGAAAGCAAGGTGACATGCAACTGAAAAAAATGAAAAATGAGATAGACACAAAATAAGGCTACAAAAGTGGGTGGTCAGAGGGAAGCCCCCTTCTCTGAGGAGGGAGGTTGACATAGAAGGCTCACTGCCTCAATTTTTTATTGAGATGCTTGGGGAATCAAATGTTGATAGCTACTTCCTTTATTGATGTTAACCAGCAAATGTTTGATGATCAGGAAGCAACAGTGTGACCCAAGTATGAAAGTCAGTATGTGACTGTCTCAAATCTTAGAGTACACAGTGCTGTAGCCTTGGACCATTGCCCAGCTGCAAACCCTCACCCACAGGCCTTGACCTTGGTCTTGGACTTTTACCCACTCAACGACCTGGGTCTCCAGTACAAGCAGTCTGTAAGCTCAAATTTCCAGGCACAGTCTCCCCTGCTCTTCATATCAGGTATTACTGTTATTTTTCACCAACTTCCTGTGGCACAGAATTCCTACTTTACTGTGTCACTGAAATTTGGAGTTTCCTTTAATTAACTGAATGTTCACAGCAACTTTATTAGTGACAGCCAAACTGTGGAGACCAAGTGAGTGTTCTTCAACAAGTACGTGGATACGCTATGATGAATTCATACAATGGAATTCTATTAAATGAAGTAAATATTGATAGATGTAACAAATAGTGGTGAATGAAATAAGCCAATCTCCAAAAATTGCATCCTATTTGATTCCACTTACAAGACATTCCATGAAAGACAGAACTTTAGTAATGGAAAACATAGTGCTAGGCATTAGAATAGGAGAGAGTGTGACTACCTAGGAACAGTAGAGTGAATTTCTATGGTAATGGAACTTTTTGTATCTTAAGTGTGGTGGTGGATAAAAGAATCTATATATGTATTTCCATGTCTTCACTATTGTGAATTGCACTGCTGTAGCTATAGTGTTGCAGGTCACTCTCTCATGCAGATTTCATTTCCTTTTGATGTATTCCCAAGAGTGGGATGGCTGGGTCATACAGATCAACTCTCAGTTGCCTGACATACATATTTATAGCAACACAGTTCACAATAGCAAAGACATGGAAACAACCCAGATGTCTGTCAACAGATAACGGATGAATAAACTGTGGTACATCTATGCTATGGAATATTATTCAGCTATAAAAAATAGTGAAAACCTATTATTTGCAACAAAAATAGTCCCAACTGGAGACCATCACACTTAGTTAAATAAGCCAGTCCCAAAAGGATAAATGCCAAATGTTCTCTCTAATATAAGACAGCCTTTAGTCAAATTACAAAATAAATAGATGTAAGTAATCAGGTGTTCTTGAATCAAGTATTCATATACTCTCACAGATTAATGGTATAATGGAGACTAGCATAAGGGAAAGTAAAGTTACTACAGTACACATCTCTACTCCTGAATAGAAGTGGGATTCCCATTTTGAAGCATGAAAATACATCATACAGTGTAATACTAGGTCTTCTACCTCCACCTATACCTACCACGTTATGATACATTTAAATAGCAGAAAATTAATCTTACAGCTGTTACTTAGGGACTATACTACTGTGATAACTTGAGGAATAATAACAGGGTATGGGGAATGGTGAGGTCTGAAAGGAGGTGAGGAAAGAACACCTATACCTACAAAACTGCAAAGAAATATATAAATTAGACGGGCCTGGTGCAGCGGCCTAGCGGCTAAAGTCCTTGCCTTGAACGTGCCAGATTCCATATGGGTCCCGGTTCTAAACCTAGCAGCCCCTCTTCCCATCCAGCTCCCTGCCTGTGGCCTGGGAATGCAGTCCAGGACGGCCCAAAGCCATGGGACCCTGCACCCGCATGAGAGACCTGGAAGAAGCTCCTGGCTCCTGGCTTTGGATTGGCTCAGCTCCGGCCGTTGTGGCCACTTGGGGAGTGAACCATCAGATGGAAGATCTTCCTCTCTGTCTCGTCTCCTCTCTGTATATCTGACTTTGTAATAAAAATAAATAACTATTTAAAAAATAAATAAATAAATTAGAAAAAACCAATGCAAAGAAAAGAACCTATATGTGTATTAATATTCATAAGACCACATTCCCTAAAAACGTCAGTTTTACTGTAAGTTCTTAAAATTAAAAACTTCTGCATGAAAAATTTTTCCTGCCTTTGATCTCAGTATCTCCCATATTGATGCTGCATTTAATTTTCCAAAGGAGATATTGGTAGTTATTTTTAGGAACTCCATTTATCATACTATAGAATAGCATTACTCAAATTCTAATCCCTACACACTTTTAAATATTGTTGTGGACCCTAAAGGACGTTCATGTAAGTTTTATCTATTTAATGTAATAACTAATAATGCTTATTATAATGGAAATTAAAGCAGAAAAACCTTAAATATTCATTGAAAATAGTAACAGTAAACCAATTGTATGTTAATATAAAGAATATATTTTTGCAAAACTTTTCTTAAAAAAGTTCAAAGAGTATACTGCACATTTTTGCATCTCTTTAATGTCTGGATTAATAGAAGACAGCTAGATTCTGATATCTGCTTTTGCATTTACTCTGCTGTAATCTCTCTTGTCATGTACCTCCTAGAAAATTCCACTGTATAATCATGAGAGAATTAAAGTGAAATAGATAAATAACATCTTAGTATTAAAAGAATATGTTTTTTACATTCTTACATCACATTGTAAGAACTGCTGCTTTTGGGCACGGTGCCGTGGCCTAGCGGCTAAAGTCCTCGCCCTGAACGTGCTAGGATCCCATATGGGCACCGGTTCTAATCCCAACAGTTCCACTTCCCATCCAGCTCCCTGCTTGTGGTCTTGGAAAGCAGTCAAAGACAGCCCAAGGCTTTGGGACCCTGCACCCACAGGGAAGACCTGGAGGAGGTTCCTGCGTCCCGGCTTCGGATCGGCACAGCACCGTTGTGGTCACTTGGGGAATGAATCATCGGACGGAAGATCTTCCTCTCTGTCTCTCCTCCTCTCTGTGTATCTGACTTTGTAATAAAAAATTAGCAAATCTTAAAAAAAGAAAAAAGAACTGCTGCTTTAGGGATATTAGAAATGTAGACTGGTCCCAAGTTGTACGTTTGGTAATGTCTCGCTGTGTGTTCACTCATCAGGGAACCTTGGTATTCCTAAAGAAGTTTGCAACCATAGTCCTTAATTTACCACCAGGAAGTTGTTTTGTTTTTGCTAATTCTAATAGATTTTTAGGTCTTTGTTATCATAGATTGGATTACCCTTGGTTTCAAGCTTTTGTATTCATGGTTCATTCACAAGAATTTTTTTGGCATAAAGAAGTCCTCATTGTGTCATTCTCATCTTATTTCATATTTTAAGTACTTGCTTTGATAAAATTAAAATACGGATTATAAATCTCTGCTTGACTTTGAATGATCCACAATAGAAGGAAGAGAGAACAACTAGCTCAAGAGTTCTGTTGGTTTAAGCCCTCTGAATTACACCTGTTTCCTCAGCAGGTGTATTATGTCAGACCCTCTCTCCTCTGCAGGGAAGGTGTTTCTAATGATTCAGAGAGGAGGACATGGTCTCTGCTCGTCGGAAACTAAATGTATCAAGGCCAATCTTAATACTTCTGTACCTGTCTTCAATATTTATTGGAACCAACATTTTCATATTGCTGTCAGTTAACTTTGTCTTAACACTTCCAATAGTAAAAGCAAAACAACTCACTCTACTTTGAAATGTATACTAATTGACTTAAAGAACCATTTCACTTGTGAAAGACACTACAGAAATTCTAAAGGTGTTTCTGGAATTAGAGCAGCAGAAATCTAAACAGTCATTTGACGATCCCTACAACAGAGTGTTTTATTTAGTATTAGTGGTTGCTACACCTTCCTTCCTTAGCATTCTCTATAACTCTGCCTTAGTTGATGTTTCTTCTGGATAGAATGAAAATAAAGGTACTTTAACTAATTAAATGCCAATTACATTCCCTTTAGCGAGGAAACAAATTAAAATCCAGTGACGCCTTCAAGCATGAAGTGTACCTTCATGAAAATGAGATCTACTCTAATCTCTGATGGTGCAGTGAGGGTCACATCTTTAAGTGGAGCATGGGCCTCTCTCTGGAGTCTGTAACTTAAAATGCCTGTGAGGCGTTACCATCTGCACCTTATTCGCATTCTCTTCATATTTCCCCAGTCCTTCCACTACATCAGGATCATCTATCTCCTGGCTGTTCCGTTCTCGTTCCTTCCCCTCAGCCAACAAACATGCTCAAAGATCCTTCTCCATGAAACAGGATGTTGTCCTCATTTTCTACTTCTATTTTCTCACCTTTCTTTTAGTCCTAGTCTACTCTATCACTCAACTAAAACTAAGTTCCCCATAGCACTGGTATCCTAATTCCCAGATCTTTTGTTTCTTTCCAGTCCTCATCTTACTTATCAATAGCAAATTATACAGCCAACCTTTTTTGACACTCTCTGGTTTTCACTGCTTATTTCCCTGTTGGGCCTTGGTTCCTTTGCCTCTCCCTGCTGTTTAAATAGTGCTAATTCCATCCTCTTCACTCTTCTCAACAAATATCTTTCTCTATGGGAATCTTAATTCATTCCCATGACTTTAGGTCATATTTCTATGCCAATGACTCTGAAATCTTTATCTCAAGCTCCAGATTTTCCCTCCTGAGATCCAAATATGCCCTCAAAACTGCATGATAATATTATCTAGCCCATATGGTTTGCAGAATCTTCAAATTAAATATCTCCAGATTTCATCCAGTTATCTCAACCCCCCTACCAAAATGACTTACTCTTTTCCTCTAATTTCCAACAATGTATTCAGGCTAAAATCACTTACTAATAATGTGCACCTAGTATGTGCTAGGTACTGCTTATGAGCCTTTTAAGTGTTTCCTCATTTAATCACATAAATAATGATAACAGGAGATAATGATGGGACCTAGCCTTTGGATAGTGATTACGTGCTGGGAACTCTTTTATGCATCTTAATGTTTATTAATGTAATCTTCACAGCAAGCCTATGAGCTACATACTATTATTAAGCTCATATTATAGATAAGGAAGTGAGGGCTAGAGAGGTTAAGTAACTGCTTAAACAAATCACATTTATCAAAACCTACAAATAGTTATAGAATACCCAGTTTTGTTTCACATCAAAGCTAATACTTTTTTTAAAAAGGCAGAGGTACAAAGAGAGGAGGAAAGACAGAGATTTTTTCCATCCACTGATTGACTTCCCGACTGACAACATAACATATGGGTCTAGGACAAGCCAAAGCCCAGAGCTTCTTCCCTCCCACATGGATGGCAGGGACCCAAGCACTGATGCTGTCTTCTGCTGCATATACAAGTGGATTTGCCAGGCCTCAAACCACTGCCCATATAGGATGCAGGCACCGCATGTAAAGGCTTAATGTGCACTAGTCCCAAAACTGACATTCTTGACTACGGTGTCCCTCAGAATAAAACTCTTAACATCACACATTTAAGTTATGTCTCCCCTGCCCCTAAAGTACCTGCTGTTGCCCAGAGACCACGATTCTACCCAGCATACCTAAGACATTTGGCGTAAATAAATTCACCACTAAGATAGCCACATATTTTAGAGTTAGAACTATGCCTGAGTCTTTTGCTTAATAAACACTGCTAAACAAACTATCATTAATTTTTCTAGTCTTTTCATACCTTAACCTCTTTGTGACCCTGCTTCCATCCTTCTTAAAAGCCTTTTGTTACTGTTTGCTGCTCCATGTAGCGGTGTGCGTACATTTCCACCCTAATACCTGTCACATTCTGTTTTCACTATTTAGCTGCCTGTTTCTTCTTATTTATCTGTGAGTATTCAACAGTAATCACTTACCCTTTTTTGTACTTACATGCCTGAATATAGTACAGGCATATAGTAATCTCACAGTTTTTTGAATACATGTAAATACAATTTGCATTGACTTTGGGAGCCCAACAAAATGGCTCACTTGGCTAATCCTCTCCCTTGCAAGTGCCGGATCCCTATTGATGCCAGTTCATGTCCCAGCTACTCCACTTCCCATCCAGCTCTCTGATTAAGGCCTTAGAAAGCAGTGGAGGATGGCCCAATGCCCTTTGACCCTGCGTTTGCATCAGAGACTCGGAAGAAGCTTCTGACTCCTGTCCTCAGATCAGTTCAGTTCCAACCCTTGCAGCCATTTGAGGAGTAAAGCAGCAGATGGAAGATCTTTCTCGGTCTCCTTCTCTCTGTAAATCTGCCTTTCCATTAAAAATGAATAAATCCTTCAAAAATTTCACATTTATTTTGAAATGGAAAGACAAGGATCCAAAAGTATAATGAACTGTGTCTGAAATTATAAACAGTTTGGTTATATGATACCTAACATCATATTCATTGGTTGCCATGGGTGCATAAGTAGGACAGAAGTGATAATTAGGAAGTTGTACAACACTAGAAATTACAAATTATTTCTTTCTAAGTAGCAGGTAGAATTTAAATGCTAGCTTAGGGTTTTCCTTGAACCTCTCTTAGTCGAGTCACTTAGCACATCCAGGGGTCCATAATGTTCCATGTGCAGCAGACCAAGCAGACCATTTGGAAAGACTGACTTATTGAGATAAACGGCTAAAATAAGTTAAATCTCATCATCACATCCCTGCATTAATTTTAACATGAATTTAGTTTGTGTTAAATGGACATTTGTTTTTATTGTCCCAAAGATTGAACTTTTTCTCCAGTAAAGCAGAATAATGCATCTATATGCTGTCCTCACTTGAGCAGTACATAAAGATTAGTAAATAAGGCTCCATTAAAAATACTTATAATGTAAGTAACATGAGTCCCAGTAGCATTTCTAATGTCCATTAATGCTTATTCTGAGGATCAGAGCTCATTTTACTGAGCCATTTAGTCAAACCGTGTGATTATTTAGAAAGTTAATTCATGCATACTAAAATCTAGCTTAAGTAATGCAGAGGGTAGGAGGTAAAACTCTATGGAGACGATAGTCCTTTTTGTTATTTAATGATCAGCCATAATTAACTTGCAAATTTGAAATAATTAGAACAAATTAAAGGTATTTAACTTTGCCTCCCTAAAGAAAAATTCAAATTGCACCAAATGCAGCTTTAAATTATTCAAGTCTCAAAGGTCTGGGCTAGATTTTTTTTTTTATAATGCCTTTTCTATGATGAGAATACCAATCTGCTTTTTGTCAGAAGGCATCCTATCAAGTAATTGTTCTTTGTGTTAATAAATGACAGCTATTCTTCTTTGTAAAAGTATTTCAGTCTCCCTAGACTACATCAGCATTTCTGTGGCATTTTAATTCAATAAAACAAAAGGTTAATGTTTTTCTACTTTTTAAGGAATGCAAATACAAGTGATATTCAATTGGTCCTGAATGACATTTAAAATTTGCCATTCAAACTCAGACTATCGCGATATGAGATTTGGGCAAAATAGAAAAGTTCAAGGTTCTTTGAATTATTAAAATTTTATTCAACTTAAAGAACTGAAAACATTTTTCCTTTCCCCGCTATAAATTGAGACTACTGAAAGTTTCTATTTTCTAATTTATAATAGTAAAATATGGATATATGGTGCAGTTAAATCTCATTCATTTTAGATATTTAGATAGTGCAGAAATCCTACATGTCCTTCTTTATCTACATTTTGATCATTTTATCATCACTTTTTAACAACTCAGTAGGTGCTTAATAATAACAATGGAAAACTTCCCAGTAATTCCATCCATATCACTTAATAATGTTGTACCATGAATCATAACACCTCAATGAATTCTTCCATTTTCTTAGGTTTTCTTTGTGATAGAAGTGTACCAAATTTGATTTTTTTTTTTTAATTTTGAAAGTCTGAGAAAGAGAGATGTTCCAGCCCTTGTTTAACTATTCAGATGACTACAATGTCCAGGCCCGGGCAAATATTTACAATTTCTTGATATTTTAAAAAATGTATAGGTTGTTTAGAAATAAGTTAATTTCTAAATACTTGAGAGTTTTTTTAAAGTCTGTTTTTTCTTTTTAATTGAACTTCATTATAATCAGATTACATATTCTATCAGTTTTAGCTCTTTTGAGATGTAATGAAATTTACTTATTTTTGGAAGTCAGTGAGATATTTTCAGAGTGCCTACAACACCTGGAGCTGAGCGAGGCTGAAGCCAGGAACTGGAAACCCAATCTAAGCTCCCCACTCAGGTGGCAGAGCCCCAGCCGCAGAGCGAGCACTGCTGCGCCTCGTTCGCACAAATTTGGAATTGGCGGACCTGAGGCTCAAACCCAGGCACCCTGATGCACACACTGGCCCTGAAGCTTGTGTTATTGCCTAAAAAATGATCTGTGTTGGTCACTATTCCATGTGTACTTTGGAAAGCTAGTATTCTGCATGTTGATGAAAAGCGACATTCAATTCCTCTGTAGTCTGCTGAATTTTTTTCTTCTTCTTTCAGCTGATGACAAGACTACTTTTTTCATTAGCCTTGCCAGTTTTTGCTACAGTGTTTTGAAACTGCTTTAGAAGCTTATATATTTATAATTTTTATGTCTGTCTGATAATTTAGCTTCTTTACCATAGTGAAAAATTTCTTCTTATTTGTGGAAATATTCTTTTTCTTAACATCTACGGTATTTGATAACACATGGGCTTTTTAGCCTTCCATGAATGTTGTTTGCATGTCATGGCTTTTTATGTCCATATCGACCTAATCTATTATTTTATATTTACAGTGTGGCTGTTGTAAACAGCATGATTGCACTCTGCATTCTTCTCTGTTCAGATTATATACCCATTTAATTGGAGTGCATAATTCCTTAAATTCACTTTAATTGCTGCTATTTGTATTGGAAAGGCGGATATACAGAGAGGAGAGACAGAGAGGAAGATCTTCCGTCTGATAATTCACTCCCCAAGTGACTGCAGTGGCCGGTGCTGTGCTGATCCGAAGCCAAGAGCCAGGAACCTCTTCCGGGTCTCCCACGCGGATGCAGGGTCCCAAGGCCTTCGGCCGTCCTCGACTGCATTCCCAGGCCACAGGCAGGGAGCTGGATGGGAAGTGGAGCTGCTGGGATTAGAACCATTGCCCATATGGGATCCCAGCAAGTGCAAGGCAAGGACTTTAACCACCATGCTATTGCACCGGGCCCACTACTGTTGGATTTAAGTCTACCGGTTTTTATTTTATTCACCCTTTCTATCAAAATTGATCTATTTGGTTGTAGTTATTTGTGGTCTTTGTTTGCTGCTGCTTTGGAGCTGAGGCAGGAGGGAAGTATCAGCTTTTTATATGTTTTCTGTCCTAATCATTATCTTGTGACCAGGCCTGCCAGCAGTTCTGTATTTAGATGCTTGACACCAGTAGGGACCAGTCACCAAGTCATGTTCTTAGCTTTAGCTCACTGAATGGAAGGCATGTACAGCCAGCACTATAAGGTTTATCTGACCTGTGAGGCTGTTTTCCTCTGTAGTAGACAGCACCTTGGTGGTCAGTATTGCCTGCAAGGGTTTCGTTTAAGGAAATTCAAGGTCCAAGTGGAGGAATCCCAGGCTCAGGGCAGAAAGCACTGAAGCCCCTTGGACATCATAAATATTTTCTGAATAATACAGCATTACTGACTAACCTGGAAGTTGGACACACGATGACCATGTAACCAGACCAAACAACTAGTGCAACTCCAGCCAGCCCTTATCACCTACTGGAGCACCACAGACATCTGGCTTTATTCTTTGTCCCCGTTATGTTTGTCCCTACCTTGTAGTTTTCCCTGTAACTTCAAAGCATCCTCATGCAGGAGGATGGCAGCCCTTGAGGTGGAGGTATGCTGTCTACAGAGTTTAAACTTTCTCATTCCCTTACGTTCAAAACCTGTGCTCATTATTGTGATGTAGCACTGGGAACAGGGACCAAACTTTCTGTAACATCTCTTTAGCCATACTTCTTTGCATTTTTCTTCCTTAGTGATTTCTGCCGAGATTGCAGTGTAATTCCCTAACCTATTACAAGTATTTGTGGTGCTGACGCTTTATCATTTAATGTAGAATATAGAGGTTTTTGTTATAAAGGTGTATTTATCTCCTAATTCTTTGTGATGTTATAGTCATACACATTACATATCAGTGTATTATAAACCTCATAATGCAGTGTTACCATTTTCTCTCAATATTGGTCTATGTGTAAAAGACATTAAGGAGAAAAAAGTCTTTATATTCACCCACACATGCGCTGTTTCTGATGCTCAGCATTTCTCTATAGATCTAGGTTTCCATCTAGTGTTCTTTTTCTTCAACCTGAAAAACATCCATTATTTGTTAAAGTGGAGGTGCACTGGCAGCAAATTTTTTTATCTCTCTTTAGGTAAAAATGGTATTTTCATATTTTAGAGGAAATAACTAAGAAAAGGTAGAATTCTGGAATGGCAAAAGTGTTTGGTTTTCTTCTCAGCATTTTTAAAGAGCATTTCCGCCTTGATGGACCATTGTTGCTATGTGAGAAGTGAACTGTTCTTTATATCACAATTGTTATCTGTGTAACTGACACATTTTTCTGATTGTATCCAGGATTTCCCTTATTTTTGGTTTTTACTAGTTTGTTAGATCAACATGTTTTCATCAAATTTGAAAGCTACTGTTATAATTTCTTTAAAATTCTTTAAAATATATATCTTCAAAAGTATTTTTCAACTCCATTCTCAGTCTCTCTGCTTGTGGAATTTTGGTTGTATTTGTTGTAGCTTAATGTTTTCTCCAAGAACCCTGAAGCTATGGTAATTTTTCTCCAATTTTTTTCTCTCTCTTCAAATTTTGCCGTTTCTTCTTGTATATAAAATTCACTTACCTTTGTTCTTTCATCTTTACTTTGTCCTCTGTGATTTTCAGGCCTAGAATTTCCATTTGCCTTTTTTTTTAACTGAAAGGCAGAGCAATTCACAAAGAGAGAGAGAGAGAGAGAGAGAGAGAGAGAGAGATCTTCCATCTGCTGGCTCCTCAGATGGCCACAACAGCCATGTTTTGGCCACCCCAAAGCCATGAGCCAGGAACTTCATCCACGTTCCCCATGTGACAAGGACCCAAGTACTTGGGCATCATGTGCTGTTCTTCTAAGAACATTAGCAGTAAACTATCAGAACCAGAGGGGCTGGGATGCTGATATCACTGTGCCTTAACATCAGCCCCTCTGTCTGACTCCTTTTTCAATTTCAGCATCTCTTCTGCAGCTGCCTATCTGTTCACTCAGTAAAGCCATATTTTCCTTTATGACCATCAACATATCAAAGGTCTTTGATTTATAATGGCAGTTACATCCTGATAAACCCATTGTAAGCTGAAAATATCTCAAGTAGTATTTTTTTAAGATTTATTTATTTTTATTGGAAAGGCAGATATACAGAGAGGAGAAGAGACAGAGAAGAAAATTTTCCGTACGATGATTCACGCCCCAAGTGAGCACAATGACCGGTACTGTGCCGATCCGGGTCTCCCACACGGGTGCAGGGTCCCAAAGATTTGGGCACTCCTCGACTGCTTTCCCAGGCCTCAAGCAGGGAGCTGGATTGGTAGGGGGGCTACCAGGATTAGAACCAGTGCCTCTATGGGATCCCAGTGTGTTCAAGGCGAGGACTTTAGCCATTATGCTATCATGCTGGGCCCTTAAGTAGTATTTAATTCACCCACTAACAAGGATTATAACTTAATCCCTGCTTACTTTAAGCATGTTCAGAGTGCTGATGCTGTGACACAGTAGGTAAAACTGCTGCCTGCAGCACTGGCATCCCATTTCAGCCCTGGTTTGAATCCCAATTGCTCCATTTCCTATCCAGCTCCGTGGTAATGCAACTGGGAAAGCAACAGATGATGGCACAAATCCTTGGGTCCCTGTAACTACTTGGAAGACCCTAGCTCAAATAGCCATTTGGTGAGTGAAACATCAAATAAAAGATCTCTTTATGTAAAACTCTGTCTTTCAAATAAATAAATCTTATATTTAAAACAAAAGTATTCAAAATACTTACATTAGTCTACAGTAAAGCAAAATCATCTACAGAAAGCTGATCTTGTCATAAAGTGTTAACTATCTCTTATAACTTACTGTGAATACTGCCTTGGAAATCAAAAACAGAATACTTCTATGGGCATGCTTTTGAGCCCATTGTAAAGTTGAAAAGTACTAAGTCATAATATAAGTTAGGGACTATCCATATTTTTAATAGCTTATTTAAGTAGTTTTATATTCTAAGTCTAACATGTGGACCATCTTTGGTTAGTTTTGTTAGGCTTTTTTTTTTTTTTTTTTTTTTTTTTTTGCTTGACTAGAGGGTCACACTTTTCTCATCTGGTTACTATTCCTGTGTCCTGTATATTTTAGATACGTGTTTAGAGAAGTGAATTTGCTAATCATTCTTGGAAGTGTTAATTTTTCTTTCACCATCAATCTGAATACCAAATGTTCACCTTGAACTTGGATTCATTTGCTTTTATGCTTTGTAAGGCCAAATCTGAAAAAGTCCTGGGGTTTTCCTCTAACATGGTGGTGCTCAGTGTACAAACTCTTTGTTCCCTGTGTATTTTATTATCCTGAATTTTAGTTTTTTTTTTCCCAAGAGAAAGCTTACCTTATGGCTTTTTCTAGAATATGGACCATGTGAAGTCTCAGCTGAAGTCCAGCATATTAATGATAGCCCCATTGTGTAACCAGAACTTAAATTTCTACCTGCATTGTGAAATTTGGAGTATTTTGATATTGCTATTCTACATCCAACCTTGCAGCTGTCACTCTGGCAGTGAAAAAGAAAACTAAAAAAGCCAGCAAACTGAAAGTTGGTTCTTAGAAAACCTAAATAAAACCCAACAAACACTTCTTTTCTAAAAAAAAAAAAAAGATTTTTATTTTCATTTGAAAGGCAGATATACAGAGAGAAGGAGAGAGAGAGAGAAGAAGAGATCTTCCATCCACTGGCTCACTCCCCAAATGTTCACAACAGCCAGAGCTGAGCCAATCCAAAGCCAGGAACCAAGGCCAGGAGCTTCTTCCGTGTCTTCAACCTGGGTACAGGGGCCCAAGGACTTGAGCCATCCTACACTGTTTTCCCAGTCCATAAGCAGGGAGCTAGATTGGAAGTGGAGCAGCTGGGACACTAAGTCTTTCCCATAGAGGATGCTAATACTTGCCAAGTAGAAGATTACCCTGTTAAGTCACCACACAGATCCCTTGTTTTTATTTTGAGAGCCAGAATTCCTATGTGCTCTTTGAATCACTCCCCCAAATGCCCGGTACAGCTGAATCTAGAAGCCAAAACCTCCATGTGATCTCCCATTTGAATGGCAGGGACTCAGCTCCTTGAGCTATTACTTGTTGTCTCCCAGGATGTCCACTAGCAGGAAACTGCAATCAGGGGCAGAGCCAGCTTTTGAACCCAGGCATTCCAATATGGGATCTCGGCACCCCAGCTGTTGACTAAACTGCTAGGCCAAATGCCCAACCCTGGGCCTGTTTTTTGTTTATTGTTTGTGTTTTAGTGGAACATGTGATCTGGTTTTTAACATGAGCAAAGAATCCAGTTGAGGAAAATTAATAGGTTTTAAGAAACAGGTGATTAACATGCCATAGTCACAGAGCACACGGGTCACAATGCATGAAGAGTGTGAATTAAAAGAAAAAGGACTACAAAAATAAATGAGTGAATATGAAATTATATTAAATTGAGCAAGAATTTTTTGTACAGCTATCCTTGTTTTAGGGAAATTAGAAACTAAATGACCTGTTGAGATGAGGTTTTGAAGAAAACTGAGCAAAAATATTTATGTGACATGGGTTGAAGATGCATGAAATAGTATTGAGAGGCTAGGCTAGTACTGGGAGCTCACTTCAGTGGAGAATGAATGGATTCCGAAAACTGACAGTCATGATGATATTAATTTTACCACACAAATAAACAGATGTAGTCATTGAAATAATTTGCCTAGGTTTGGGATTTCTGAGCTGAAGTTCATTTGCATTAAATTCATAATATTGTACTTGTATTCTTCCTGGTTTCCTGGCCTATGAATACAAGTTGTATAACCTGAGGATTCATCTGTTGATGATCTGCATGGAAGAAGGACCCCTTTGTTCCTGGAAATTAAAGAGTGATGAATTGAATACATTGCACTGTACCCATTTAATGCCATATTACTATTTTTGCTTCTTCTGAATATACAGCCATTTAATCTTTGTGGGGTTTTTTTGTTAATTATTTTATGAGATGACTTACTGGAATTCTGATCAACACAAACTGTTGATGTGGATAGGATTATGCGATTTGAATCCTAGTCAAGGACCACCTGAAGAAAGTAATAGGTCCATGGGCACAGCACAAGAACTCAATTGGCTAATCCTCCGCCTCCAAGCACCAGCATCCCATATGGGTACTAATTCATGTCCCAGCTGCTCTACTTCCCATCCAGCCCCCTGCTTGTGGCCTGGGAAATCAGCAGAGGATAGCCCAAAGTATTGGGACACTGTACCCACATGGGAGACCTGGAAGAGGCTCCAGGCTCCTGGCTTCAAATTGGCTTAGCTCCAGCCATTGCAGCCCCTTGGGAACTAAACTAGCAGATGCAAGATCTTTCTTTGTTTCTCTCTATATATCTTCCTTTACAATAAAAACAAATAAATAAATAATTTTTAAAAAATAACAGATCCATCCTTTTCTTGTCCAGAGATTACTTCTGCTCCTGGGGAGTTTAACCAACTTAATTTTTAGAATCTCACTTTTTGAGTAACTACATCTACCTACTTTTCCTGTCTTCTTTTTCTCAACTAACATGTTCATGTTGTTTATGGACATGTGTAAGAAAAAAAAAGAGTGTCATGAATCTATAGTAAACTAAATTAGAAGAAACAAGCTGATGGAATACTTAGGGAATAGATAACATATCATCTGAATATTTATCCATAAAATAATAAACTGAGAAAATTTGCCAATGATGGAGACACAGTAAATTAGATAGGAATAAAGGCATATGTACACATGTTCAATCACTTTATAATGAAATTGTGTAAGGATGGAGCCCAGTTCTTGCACATACACTGTTGCATTACTCCTTACATAGTCTCACTGTAATAAATACACTCACAATCGAAAATGAGCAACACAAATGCGGCTTGAAACACATTAGGGATATTTTAATCCCTAATGTTCATTTTCAGCACTTGGAAAACATTTTAGATATGCAAGTCTTGTTTTAACATACTCTTTCTTTCTACGGATATTCAACTCTTAGTCATACTCTGTGACTTTATTACTAGTTTCATGGGTTTAAGTCTCATTTCCCCAATTCTAAATGTAAGCTTTTTGAGGATAAGGACCATTTCTTCTTCAAAATTATTGTGGCAGGACACAAAATAGACCTTTAGTGGATTTTTAAAATTGCATCTCAATAAAAAAAAAAAAAGGGAAGTTCTAACTGCCTTGAGTTGCCATGTTGAATTTAAATACCTGGTGATCTCTCTCTCCTTATCTATGCCCTTTGCAATTCATTCATGATTGTCTTTTCAGTTTACTAAGATCAAAGTGTGATGGCTGGCTACTTGGAGCATCATCATCCACTAAGAAGTACCCAGATGCCACCAACAGCGCTGAGAATAAGAGGGAGAAGAAGACAGTTGGGTTTCAGTCACACGTGGAAGATGATGCTCCATGGACAAGTCAAAAGAAAGATGCATCTAGACCCCAAAGAGGTAAGTTTAGCATTTATAGTCACAAACTAGAAGCGTTGGGGAGAAGGGTTTCCTGCAATGCTGAACTACAGTTAAATGTCACAAACTGACAGGAGCCTACCAGGCCATGTCACATCCAATAAATTAGTGAAATGCATCTGCATTTTCTTAGAATACTGGTGTGAGACACTGCAGCCAACTTGTCCCTCTTTTTGCAAGCAACAAGCTGTAAGAATGAGGCAGCCTTTACTGTGATCACAGACACAAAATACTGTTCACCATGAGTAAAGAGAACAAGACATTGAACGAAATCTCTCCTGAAAAATAAACCCTAACAACTACAGTTAATCCTCAGCTGACTTGTGAGAGGTGAAGGGGAGGTCATAGCAACTCATCTCAGTAGTCAACACAAAATGCCACGAGTGAAGTACCTATTGCCTAACAAAAGTGTAGGCCCTTGTCATACATTCTACATCATATATATGTGTGTGTTTGTGTGTGTGTACACAATATATATGGTAATTTTTAAAATCAATTATAAATAGCTTCATGAATTCGTGAGTGAAGCAAATTTGTTTTCTAGTTGATCTTGGAGTGGCTTTTGTCTTTGTTCTCATGGCATCCTTAGAAGGACTTTGGAAGAGAATGGAGCAATTCTGAGCTTCATTAGACAGACAGGACAGAGGGCAGCGAAATAGCTCCGAGCCCATCCTGCTCTCGCTGCTTTTCCAAGCGTCTTTTCCTGCTCACAGCCATTAACGCTTATTTCCTTCTTATTTCCCTCCTTTTCTACTGGGCTAGCACCTTTATCCTTGTGGCGTTAGTAATCTCTCTAACCATTCTCACATGGATTTATTTGAGAATTGGGCATTGCCTTGTGAGAAGAATTTACAGGTATGCCACTCCCTGCCTTTCTACCTGCTGCCAGCTTTGTAATCATGTTTTTTTCTAAGTTTTTTTTTTTAGGATTTTTACTTGGAAATCAGAATTACACAGAGAAAAGCAAAAAGATCTCTGCAGTGGCTAAGTCTGAGCCAGGCCAAAGCCAAGAGTCAGGAACTCCATCCAGCTCCCCTTGTGGGTGTAGGAGCCCAAGCACTTGAGCCATCCTCCACTGCCTTCCCAGGCTACATTACAGCAGTGGACACTCTCTAAATTTTAATCATGACTGATCTAGCAGATTGTTTAGTTCTCTCCTAGATAACTGAGAAATGGCAACAAGTCCAAATTTCAAAAGGAGAACTGTTCACAGGCCCAGCATGGTAGCCTACTGGCCAAAGTCCTTGCCTTCCATGCAACAGGATCCCATATGGGTACCAGTTCATATCCTGGCTGCTACACCTTCCTTCCAACTCCCTGCTTTTGGCCTGGGAAAGCAATGGAGGAAGGCCCAAGGCCTTGGGACCTTGTACCTATGTGGGAGACCTGGATGAGGCTCCTGCCTCCAAATTTCAGATCAGCTCAATGCCAGCCATTGCAGCCATCTGGGGAATGAACCAACAGTTAGAAGGTCTTTCTCCCTGTCTGTCCTTCTGTCTGTAAGTACGACTTTCTAATAAAAATAAATAAATCTTAATAAAACTATGCACAATTTGAAACAAACAAAAAAAGGTTTTGTTTGACAAAGGCAAACAATCTGCAGAACTTGACTGATTTAAGACAATTTGGACACTTCTTTTAAGACATTGCTACCAAAGACAAAAGTAAACTTGAGACTTAGTGCAAAAGATAGGATCTGCTTTGCTTTCTATCCTTCAGAAATAGGAACGCTTGCTTTGACACCGTCTGTTCTTAATCATTGGACTTGGGAGAGTGGAAAACTAAGTCAGCATTGGTGTGGGCGCACCACACGGCTTAACACAATCTTCTGTCAACATGTCAGCCAACTTATGTTGTGTGTCAGCACTAAAATAACGTGGCAAAATGAGAAAAATATGGTATAATAGCAAAAGGACAAATAACTTGTGTTACTGGTTAAGAGCACAGCAACATTAGAAGGCAGCGATTGAAAAGGCACTTCTAGCGAGGCGTCATCAGGCCTGCCTTGCTGTGTTGGGGGTTAATCTCTGCTGGGCCTACCCATAGAAGTCGGAAGCCTGCAAAGGGCTTGTGTCCCCCAAAAAATCAATTTCTAATTTGAAACAAAATCATTTTTGACTAACAGGAGTTCAGAACCCATTACTTTTGGCTATATGGTCTGCTGACATTTCAGCACTTTCTGTTGTGCACAATGAATCCTAATAGTCATTTTCTAATGTTGCTACACCAATCAATTGAGCCAAGAGAAAGCTGTTACAATTCTGCGACGTTTTCAGGAACAGTTATCGCTCATGGTTTTATTTTTTCATTAAGGTAGTTTCATTCGGTTGGGGAAGTGGTGGCAGTATTGCAGGCGGGAAAATAGACATTTTTGTCTTTTTAGAAGTCTTATTTTAAGGTATTCACGAGAACTTTTAACTTTCAATGCTAGAAAAAAGAGTTTCTTATATTTTTCTTTTAATTTGCATCCATTAGCAAAGTGACAGATTTCTGCTCACCGAAGCAGCTGAAATTTCCCCCTTGTGACCATTGTTGTGCCTTCTGCAGAGGTGGTGTGCATCTGCAGGGCCAAAGTGACCGCATTGGCATTGCTGTGGCCCTCAAGCAAAGGGGAGGCTGTGCTGCTGTGGGTTTGGATACTCTGTTTATCGTCAGGCCAATGACCTAGCACTAATTGCCTAAGTTACACTGTTTGGTTTAGTGCCTCCATAATTGCTTTCCCCTCTTCAGCGTGTCTGAATTGTTTAATATACTTTTCTTGTGTCTTATATGCTTTGATCTTTTGTTGTTGTCCTTTAATCATTAAGTGCTACATAGGTCATTTGCTGCAGGATCATTAATCTTTATTGCCTTGCCAGTCTCTCTCACACCTTTACCTCTCCTGTCTTCCACACCATCCTGCCAACTTTATTGATGCCAAGCCTATAGAAAAAAGAAGAAAAAGCAGACTCTTGAAACAACCTCATGTTAGCAAAGATTTGCATTCATATCAGAATTCTGTGTAAAATATAAACTTTTCATTCATCAATGCTTAAAATGTTGTGTTTTAGTTGCTTTTAATGAACTATATAGAACAGCGAGACATTACTTGGAAAAAATCTAACCTTGGTTCAAGAACTTTTTGAAAAGATGTATTTATTTTTATTGGAAAAGCAGATCAGATTCATGGAGAGAAGAAGAGACAGAGAGAAAGATCTTTCATCTTCTGGTTTACTCACTCCCCAACTAGCCACAACAGCCAGAGCTGAGCCACTCTTAAGCCAGGAGCTGGAAACCTCTTCTGTGTCTCCCACACAGGTGCAGGGTCCCAAGGCTTTGGGCCATCCTCTGCTGCTTTCCCAGGCCACAGGCAGGGAGCTGGATGGAAAATGGAGCAGCTGGGATACGAACCAGCACCCATATAGGATCCCTGCACTTGCAAGATGAGAATTTAGCTAATTGAGCCATCGCGCCAGGCCCAAGAACTTATAAAAGGCATAGATCTGGGCACGCAAATACTCTTTCCCAACTTACCTAGAACTTCCACTTCCGAAACAGTCACCATCTCTGTTTACAATAACTCTCAAAGCTGAGGACATTGTTTTCCTATTGTGTTGATGGACTGGCAGTGGCTGGGAAGTCACTGAGCACCCACATTCCAGAACTGACTTGTTTCACATCAGGCTCTTACACTGTCCATTCCTAAATAGGCTTAAAACCATCCCGAAGCCTCTTACTGCATTCAGAGCTGCCTCCCGTTAGTTTCTATTTCAAGGATGTTTAAATTCCCTTCCAACTTTGAGAGAAGCTGGACCTAGAAATGATCTGGAGTTAGTTGATAGCATTGACCATGCTCTTCACGTTGTCTATAGGCTTTTTAAAGTTATATTTGTATAACCTTACATAGCGGCTGTCACTGCTTGAGCTTACCTGAGTAACTCCCCAACACCTTTTTTTTCCTGAAAGGATTATTATTGTACTCCTTGTCTCTCATTCTTGCTTCATCACTCTGCCTGGCAAATAAATAAACAAACCTCTTAAAAATACTGAATAATTATTTATTTATTATGTATTGTATTTTTTCCCACTAAACTATGAACATTGCTCAACTCATGGTAGACGCTATACATTTATTCACTGAACAAATCAATAAAATCATATATATATATATATATATATATATATATATATATCTTTCTATACCTAGTTCTGTTTTTCAAATACGTACTTGATCAGTTAGAGCTTTTGTCATCAGTTGCTGCAGTGATTTAAGCAAAGTATAAGCTTGTCCCTTCAAAGTCCCTATGGTGATTGATTGGTGATGTCAAAGAGATATCAGTAGAATCAAGTCTTAGGAGTCAAGAAGATGGTGGAATATTTTTCCCTTTCGTTACCTTTTACTTTAATTGTGGTCTAATTTATTTACAACATATCTTAGATGTGCAGTTGGATAAATTTTGATAGTTGCAAATACTCATGTGACTACCAATTAAGACGCAGTACATTTCTTTTGTCAGCAAAAGGCTCCTGTGCGGTCCCCTGAGGCCTCTCTCCTTGACTTGCAGACAGCTGCCTTCTCCCTGTGTCCTCACATGGCTCTGTGTGTGTGTGTGTGTGTGTGTATGTGTGTGTGTGTATTTGTTCCTGCTGCCTCTCCCTCTTGAAAGGACACCAGTCAGACGTGGTTTGGGCCCACCTTTATGAGCTCATTTAGTCTTAATTATCTCTTTTAAGACTGTAGAAAAATACAGTTGCATTCTAAGGAGTACAAAAGTTTAGGATTTCAACATAGGAATTGGGGATTTACAATTTGGAGAGGGGAGACAGGGAGCAGAGAGTGAGGTACAATTCAGTCTCTAACATCTACTCTCTGTCCAAATTTTATGTCTTTTATCTCTCATTCTTATCTAATAAGTTTGGCCTAGGGATTCACTGTAACATAGAGTAGAACAGTAAAAGTGGCCTTCATGCCACATTCGCAGTCCCATTAGGAAAGCAGAAAGCCTTTCAACCGTTAAGTTGGACTTTACCACCAAGTGTTTTGTAAATCCTGTCAGGTTGAAAAAGTGACTTCCTAGTTTCCTAAAAAATCTACCACAATTTGGTGTTGAATTACAACAGAAATCTTTTTTTGTGATTGTTGAGATCATCTTTTTTTCCTTTTTCTCTTCTTCTGTTGATTTGATGATTGCATTGGAAGAGAGATGCTGGGATGTGTGTGTGTGTGTGTGTGTGTGTGTGTGTGTGTGTGTGTGTGTGTGTCTGAGGAGGTGGGAAGAGGATCTTGTCAAGTTTTGATATCAGAATTATGCTAGGTCACAAATTATTCAAGCAGACAGCAGCAAAAATAGTAATGTAGGTATCTCTAGCAGCTACTTCCTCTCTAGAAACACAAAACCTTGGCAAAAACTATCAGAGTTCACTTTGGAAGATAGTGAAGGATTTCAGGGGGGGAAAAATGGTTAACCAGCAGCAGAACTGCCGAAACATAATTGCAGAACTTTGTGGAGTTGTAATTTAGCCTTGCCCTAGGCCCCTCTCTGATCTGGCAGCAGGTTTGACCATGACAGCCCGAGTCATAGGTGTGAGTACCTGATCTCCATAAATCCTGTGCTTGTGTTGACCTGTATGTATGTGCCCTATAGGACTGAGCAGGGGGGCACCTTTTGTTTTGCTTGGTTCTGGACCTCTTCAGGCAGAATAACAGCCACATTTAGGGCATTCTTGAAAACCCTGAAAGCCCCATAAATAAACAACTGCCACCATGGGGTAGAAAAGTAAGACAAACAGTAGACACACCAAAAGCCAAAAAGCTGAGTAACCTACAAGAAATTCCTAAAAACACAGACTATCAATATTGACTCCGAAATGAAAAGAAAATCTGAATAGTCCTGTGATAATTAAAGATGATATCAGTAACCAAAAATCTGACAAAGAATGCCCAAGACCAGATAGCTTCACTGGTGAGTACTAACATTTAAAGAATCAAAACAAATCCTTCTGAGAGTAAGATGGAAAGGGAAGAACACATCCTAACTCATAAGAGATGAGCATTACCCTGATAGCAAAACCAGATAACAACTTCACAAGAAAACTGTAGGCCAGTGTCCCTCGTGCTATGGGTCCTGATGAATATGGTTGATAATATCCTTAACAAATACTACCAAGCTGAATACAGCAGTATGCTAAGAGGATTATATATCAAGACAAAGTGGCATTTGGCACACATATGCAAAGGTGGCTCAACATACAAAAATTTATCAATGTAATACACTGTATTAATTGAAAGAAGAAAGAAACCACACAATTTCCTAATTGACAAAGAGAAGGCATTTGGCAGAATACAACACTGTTTCATAATAAAAATGATAAAGTTGGAACAGATGGACATGATATAAGATACATATGTAAAACCTACAGTTAACATCATATTCATAAGAGATAAGAACTTTTCCCCTTACAATTAGGAATAAAGCTTCTACTTTTACTACTTCTTTCAAACATTGTACTGGAAATTCTGGAGCAATAGACAAGAAACCATGTATATCTACATTAGAACAGAAGAAATAAATTTTAACAGATGACATGGTCTTGTGGAGAGAATCCTGTAGAATGCACAAAAAACCTGTGAGAGCTAATGAATGAACTCAGCAAAATTACAAGGTAGAATTCAACATTTAAAATTTTTTCATTGTTATGTACTAGTAATAAACTATCTGAAAAACATCCTCTGATTTCCTACCTGACTACACAAAATTAGAAAGAGAATTGGAGCTTATAAGGTAGCAGTGTCCCCAAGAAGGAAAGGGTTCATTTTGGTGGGTAGCTGACACACTGTACCACAGCAATATCCTTCATGATATCCTCGAGCCAGAAACACTCCATCTGCCCACCAAAAACCAGAAGTGCTTAAGATAGAATAGTATGCAAAGGCAAGCACAGCAGATGCACCTACATCAACGTCAGTAAACTTTACAGACACCACATTGAGCAGAAGAGCTCTCAAAAACAATCCTTTCTGTCATGCAGTACTTTCTATGCTTATAGATCTCAAAAGCAGCTAAACTAAGTTGCTTCTTTACCAATACATGAATGGTGAAACTATGAAGAAAGATAGGAAAGAATTACCCAAATAATGACTGGCCCCTGGATGCCAAAAGACTGAGGATGGGTGTTGGGGATATGTCTAGATGCCACTGCTGTATTTTTTTGATTGGGAAAGGGAAATCTGGCTGGGGTTTTTTGGTAAATCTTTAAACTAAACTAAATAGATAATATCAGCTGTCTTTGAAATGCAAAATAAAACAAAGAGCCCAGAGACAGAGCTTACTAATCATTGATCTTCAAGAAAAAATTATCTTATTATGAGATATTGATTGATGCTCAGGCAGACATAGACCCAGCTACATTTAAGTAGAACATGTTTGATCTGTGCATGCTAAAAATGTGCATGTTTATTTATATAAATGCATTCATATACGTTACATGTATATATGAAATTGATTGGCCTAATAGGTAATCTTAACAGCACTTTCACTTTTAGAAAGTATATTTAAAATGTATATTTATCTTTCTAGACGCTTAAGAAGGAATAGAGGTAAGATAATTAAGAAAAAGGAATAGTTATCTTGATCAGGGCCTTAGAAGCAGTCATTCTTCACCTTTATAGGTTAACCTTAGCCTTATAGAATTTAATGAAAGCTGTAGTCTCATTTCCAACATAATGAATGAGCGCATCTGGACACACTGTTGTACTTATAGTTATGAGGTATTTCACAGATTCCTCAAGTAAATGTGTTAGCTATAAAGCTTCTTGGTCTCTCTGTTAAAATTGTTTACATTGTTACCATCAAATGCTAGTCGTCTCAACCCAGCTTTTGACAGCAGTGTCAAGACAGAAGAAGAAGACTATCGCCCCAGTCTTCTGTGACAGCGCTATCACGGCCGTGTATCCTGTCATTCCAAGACTAACCTGCACATCTTCTGTGACAGCAGCTGGCAGATAGCTGCGTCATCACAGCCAGGCTTTGCTTTCTCCCTGTCACCTCCCTACTAATCTCCCTCAATATTTTCTCATTTGTCCTCTTAATGTGGACATATATCATAACTTTTTTATTCCACTTAAAAAAAGTTTGTATCCATGGGTCAGTATTTAATAAACGTGGTCATGTATATGAGAAAATTGGATCACATAACATATAAAAACAATCACCAAAAAATAGATAACAAAGCCTAATGAAAACAGACACTCAGAGAATAGGAAAGGTTGTATCAGCATATAAGACAGAAATGAAACTGTTAAACTGAAAAAAAAATCAGAAAATGCTATATAGAATGTGGCAAATTAGAATACATGTACTTAAAATACATGTACTTTATACAAATTAAAGTTTGGCATACGGATCTCATAGAGTCCAGGAATTCCATTTTCAATTATATATGCTACAAAATTCTGGATACATTTATATATCAAAATTATATGCAAGATTATTTGTATTGGTATTGTTAGAAATAGCAAAACACTTGACATAAGTAGGCAAAGAGAATAGCACTTTAAGAAAATAAATCATGTTATATGCATACAATGGCATGGTATACTAAAATGAACTTTGATAAAAACATGTATGTAATGTTGGGCCATTGTTACAAACATTTTTTTTTAATTGGAAGTCAGATATACAGAGAGGAAGAGAGACAAAGAGGAAGATCTTCTGTCTGATGAGTCACTTCCCAGGTGACCACAGTGGCCAGAGCTGAGCCGATCTGAAGCCAGGAGCCAGGAGCCTCTTTCCAGTCTCCCACGTGGGTACAGGGTCCCAAGGCTTTGGACCATCCTCAACTGCTTTCCCAGGCCACAAGCAGAGAGCTAGATGGGAAGCAGGGTGCCAGGACAGGAACTGGAACCTACATGGGATCCCAGCGCATGCAAGGCAAGGACTTTAGCCACACTAGGCTGCAGCACCAGGCCCTACAAACATATTTTTATTTTTTAAGACTTATGTGGCTTATTTGAAAGGCAGAGTTACAGAAAAGGAGAGGCAGAAGCTGAGAGTAGTCTTCCATCTGCTGATTCTTGCCCCCAAATGGATACAACAGGCTGGGCCAGGCTTCATCCAGGTCCCCACATAGGTTCAGGGACCCCAGCACTCAGGCCATCCTGCATTGCCTTCCCAGGCACCTCAGCAGCAAACTAGTCAGAATCAAACCAGCACCCATTAGGAGATGCCCGCACTACAAGTTAGGGTTAGGGTTAGGAACCCTCAACCTGTTACACCACAGTTCTGGCCACGCCTATTGTTAACAAATTATCCAGAGATAAGAGACATTTCTCTGTGTTATTCTGCTTATATATGTTGAAAAGCAGGGACCCTAATTTCTATTTTTAGTTAATAGGATAGTGACTACTTTAGCTTCATGGAAGAAATATTTATAACTAAGTACTCAATGATGTAACATCCATGCAGTTGTTACACTCTGCATGTTAACTCCCCTGAAGTTGGAATAAGTATATTTGTCTTTCTGGGTTTGGCTTATTTTGCTCAGCATAATCTCCAGTCCCATCCATTTTGTTGCAAATGTCAGGATTTCATCCTTTTCTGAGGTGGAGTAATAGCTCAGCATGTATACATACCTAATTCAGGTGTTTCTTCTCCTGCTTATCCAACTTCATTTCCCCCGATATTGCCAGGGTTCTAACCAGGCAACAGAGAGCGACTTGGCTTCTTTTGAATACCAGAGATTGTGATCATCATTTTGATGTTAATCTCAATGTATGATGACAGTCTTCTCTTTGCTTAACTTTTCCCAGAGTTAACCTACCCTATGTACTCCTGGCATGTTAAGCTCTAGTATTTTCACCACTCCCAAGCTGTTTTCATGTTGCTCAAACATTCACTTTTTTTCTTCAAGGATAATATGGATTTCCTAGGCAACAGTTTTCCAGGAACCAGAAGAAAATTGCCAATGGGATTCTTACAGTATTCCAAGAGAAAAATATTTTGTGTTATTTTGAAAATGACAATAATTATAGCAATAATAATAGATAAGTAGAATATAAAACCAACCAAAAAAGCTGTCCTGTCCATCCCCTGTATTTAGTCAGCACTCTGAAAGAGCAAATTTTCTATCACATAAATATTGCTTGGTAGAAAGGATCAAAGTATTTTGAGAACTCTTGCTTAGGAACTTGCCAATGATGCTAGAAGGAATAGTATCTCTTTCAGTTAAGATGTGTTTTAGTTCAATATAGTTTTGTTAAAAGAAACTTTCAGGATTTATGTATACCTTGCAAGAGTTATGGAAAGGATCAACTCAGTATGGAAGGCTTAGAGTATAAAGAGCCAGAATTTTCTGTTTCGTCAAAGAGAAAGGAGATCTTTTCTTGTAACAATTAAGGGGATAAAACAAAATCACCCACAATCTTAGGTATTTTCACAGTAAATCCAAATCAGCAAGGATATGATATGCAATCAGGTTTTAAAACAAAAGCTCTAGTTAGTCTGTCACTGCAGTAATGAAACTTTTTTTAAAAAATAAGGCATTATGGAACTCTGATGTTTACAATACCAAAACAAGTCACTGAATTTCCCATCTGCCTTTGTTCCATTTCAGGGTGAAAGGGGGCATATTGGCTTGCTTTTGAAGCTTGGGGACTCCTAAAATGTTAATTCTATTACTCAGAATGGACTTTTTCATTTCCTTTTGTTGAATGCCCAAATTATTTCCTTTATTGTACAAACAGAGACAATGGCAGGAGTTAGGAAAGATGCATCCACATCTCCTATGCCAACAAGAAGTCAAAAGGAGCTTGCAAGTACATCCTCATCATCATTCCAACTCAACAGTTCAAGGTAAGTTTCAGGGATCATTTGTTTTAACATTCTGCATAGCAGAGCATTTTTTGAGGTCCCTTTAATAGGGGATTGGAAAATCCTGACAATTCTTAGTACCTCTTATTCTGATGCGCTTATATTTAGCCAGGTTAAGCCACATGGAGTTCTTTATATATGTGCTTTTTAAATTGATCATTGTCACTGGCAAGTATTTCCATGGAAACCCAAAGCTAATCCTATCCCTTATCAATAAAAAGCTTCTTAGCAGCAGGTTCTTCCCAATTAATTATGGAATAGTTCTAAGTGGACTGTAAGTTAATCTGATAACTAATTGATCATAGAAGTTATAGTGCCTTTGTGCTAGTTAACAGGGATACTGACATTGACTTATACCAGAGGCTTTGGAAGGGTTAATCATTTGATCAGGCTTTTCAAGAGTCAGGGGAAGAAATATTTAAAATCTCTTATGTCTAATAATCCAATTCCCATAGTACACATTTGAGGCTGAACATGTAAGCATCAGTGCTGAATATATAAACATCAATACCAAAAGGGTTTGGTTTATGATTCCTTGGGGATGTGATTGGTTTTGCACACTTAAATTCCTCATATCTTAGCAGATGAATATAGATTTTAAGACATAATTTGTAGTTAATTCAAAGTCCATTGACTTTGCAAAGTGAAAATGCCCCCAAGTTGTGGGTCTCACCCCTGATGATTTTAAAGATGTTCTCTAAAATTCATTCCTTTGGTTTGTGGTCATTTCAAAGGGGAAAGGAGAATTATCTTTCTTCCTCTAAAGAGTTGTATTTCAGCCAAGTGCTATAGAAATACTGAGCCAAAGAAGCCAAATTTAGGAATCCTGAAAAACTAGTGTCATGATGACCATGGCTGTTATTGCTGTGGCTTTCTTTCTGGAGCTAGAAAGATATGCGTCTTACAGAAGTTTTGATGAATAATGTTAAGATGGAGGATAACAGCATTTGCTGGGGGTCCAGCACTTTGCCAAACCCTTTGTATGAACTATCTGATTGGATCTTTGAAAATCTCACTATTAGCATCCTCATTCTTCAAATTAGGATACTAAAACTGAGATTCCACAACTTGTCTATTGTTAATGAGAGGCAGAGCCAGTCTTTCAGACTCCCAAACCCTTAGTCTGCCACACTAATTACTTGACAGTGACAATCCCCAGGAATTGGAGACCACTAGTAATTTGCCACATTCTTTCTCTGTTTATCTCTTTTTTGTAACACTATCTTTGTTTCGATTTGTTGCCAAAGACCCCCTATTAGTTGGGATGCTAGAGTGTTGATGGGCTGCCTCTGTGGACCACTTAACATTGTGGTTGAAAGCATGTGTTCTGAGAGCTTCCATCCTAGCTCATCTTGACGGAATGTTTGGAGTGAGTAGCAGGTGAGAGGGGCAGATGATCTGGATTTTGAATCTCAATGAATTTCCTTTTTTTGAAGAGTGAGTTATCTGATTCCATATAATATATTTAATGTTTCTGAAGTTTTATACACAAGCGTGAGAAAAACAAATAAAATGTTTCCCTGTAAGGATTTTATGAAACATCTTCAACACACGTTTTCTGAATGAACCATATCACTTCATAAACTTTCATAATCCCAGGTTAAAATTGCTGTGAAGACTCATAATTATGGACTTTGAAAATGAATTCTTTATCTCTTAGTTCTTAATGCTGCAGATCAACTAAATGTAGATTCTCAGATGCTTCTTAAATAATGAACATTTGGCTAAACAAAACAGTGTGTAGTGCACCAGATTTTATCCTTAGAAGTACATGATGATAGTTTATAGGTCTGTTACACAGAGTGCAGAGTTGAAAGACAAGATTTAGTGCAATGAAAATCAGTTACCAGGAAGGCACAGTTTTCGCTTTCCAGACTTAAGAATCAGGAATATTTGAATTGCTGTTATTTCACAGTTTGTAAAAAGCATCTATTATGGACTGTGTTTCAGTGCATGCAAACTCTTAAAAGAGGAGGAAGCTTCTTGTTCTTCCTCCCAGTCAACTTTTGAAGGCACTGAGGGGAGGTGGAGAAAGCCCTTCCTGTCTTCCCTGAATTCCAAGGCTTTGTAAGACTCACACAGGAGGACTGAGTCATTCAGGTCAGGAGAGATATATTATCCTCTGTTCTCTGCAAACATTTAGAAGATTCCAGTGATTCCTCATACAGGTGAAAAAAAAAAAAAACAGGCATGGTGAAGTCATCTTTCTCATTTACAGTGTGGGTTAATTGTTTCCTCTGTTGACTGTCAGTATAATGTGAAATTTTCATTCCCCATTCAAGATGGAAAAAAATTGGGGCTGAAAATGTTAACATTTGCATTTTTATTTGTTGATTTATTTAAAGGACAGCCTCTCCTATAGCAATCCATCACTTAGTGACACCCCAAATATGAATAATGTATTGTAGACTTGCGGTTACAATGTGTAATAAGTGCTGGGGACAGTAAGGGAATGTTAACTATGTTGAAAATGTAATATTTATCGACTCATAAAGTTTATTGCTTTTGAGGTTCAATAATACTGACCATAGGACATTAATATCACTTATCCTGGTTTAAGCTGGGCACCTTTGCATGTAGAATATTCATCTCTCTCATGGTAACAAAATAGATATATAGTTTACGGCATAAACAAAGAGCGTATTGTAGGTTTCCACACCAAAAGCCACAATACCTCTTTATCTCTATTTTGCTCCTCCCCCAGATTTGATCCTGTACCCCTGAGCTATGGAGGATAGTGGTCACCCTAGCACCAGCGGGTGCTAGAGTAGGCTAAGTGTTACCACTTCCCTCCGCTTGGCTGGAACCCATAAGTCCCTGACCTACTCCACCTAGGGAAGGGACTGGAGGGACTTTTTTCCCTGTCATTCTGGATGCCTGGTGGTGGGTAGGTGAGCCTTGGCTCTGAAAGAAAATTGAAGAATTACTTGAGGTTACCATTAGCTTCTCAAATGAAAGTGTTACAAGCACAAATGCTAATGATGATTAACCCTTCTATGTCTTTCAGAATTAGGTGTGTCCATTACCAACAATAAAAATTCACTGTATAGAAAATAGCTAACACCCAGAGCAAAAGAAGTAGTGTTAATTATCAGCCATCAGCTGTAATTGTAATCCCCATTAAGGTGCAGAATTATGTATTTCTCCATTATAAATTACCGTTCTAATTGTACTTGATGTATGCCAATTTAATCAAAAAGTATACTTGCAACAGGCAGATATTTGCATTAATATAGCTTTGGATTCCCAAGTCTTTCATTGAAATTTGCATGGGAAAAAGGTTTTACTACTACTCTAGATTATTTCTCTGCTGGTGCCTTTCTTCATCAGGTATGTAGATGTGATACATTTTACATTAAAATGAAGGTGTTATCTTGTAGAATTGTTCAGTGTAACAGGAATCATGTCACTTCTTCAAAATATTAGTTCACTTTCAATTCTTAGTCATATGACAGTGCAATGATTGTATCAAGCTAATAAATAGAGACAAATACCAGGTGTGTGACAGCATAATTACATCTTCAATTCCCATAGTAAAGGGTGGCCAATGCTACTTCTTTCTGCTCTTCCATAACTCATTGAAGAGGTACAGCCTGCAGTCTTGCCCCTGCTCTCACCTTTGTGTGAGATGTTGAGGAGAAAAAGGAAGATGTAATCAACACATGCCCAACTAGTGACTTTTCTTTAAAAAAAAATTATTTGAAAGGCAGAGTTACACATTGCCATGGAGGGACAGAGGGAGAGATCTTCTATCCACCGGTTCACTTCCCAAATGTCTGCAACAGCCAAGGCTAGGCCAAGAACCAAAAACTCCATCAGGGTTCTCTAAGCACTTGGACCATCTTCCACTGCTTTCCCATGCCCTTAGGAGGGAGCTGGATCCAAACCAGAGCATCTGAGACTCCAACTGATGCTGCTGTGTGGAATGCTGGCATTGCAGACATCAGCCTACCTTGCTGGGCTGCAACACCTGCCCTACTAGTGAGTTTTTTTAACTGAAACTAGATTCATCCTTTTTTTTTTTTTTTTTTTTTTTTACCATAACCAGAAGTGTTCAAGCTTTTTGTTGTTGTTGTTTCATTTTATTTTGTTTCTTTTTTGAGTTATTTGGGAAATGGCATTGTTGATTTAATGGAGCTTGTTTTTTCTTGAGGCATTTATAGAGAGATTTCAGTTATATGCTTTGAAAAAGTTTATAGCTTACCCAGGGCCCCTTAAAATTGTTTAATCTATTCTTTATTTAAGATCTTGGTCCTTTGCTGTCAAGTTGCATGCTTAATGTGTTCTGAAAAATTAGTTGTATGTTTCCACCTTGCTGAGCTTTGTCTAGAATAGAGCTCTGCTCAAAAGGTAACTGTTGCACACAGCTGACTAGAAGATATCTTGTGAGATCCTGGGACCACACTCTACCAAACCTTGGCTGGAAGGACCTTCTCTTTGTCTGCGCTGGGACCTGCACTCTGTGTGCAGGGTTGAAGAGGGAGCAGCCGGCAGTTAAGAAAAACAAGAGTTGGGCCCCGCTGTGGCCTAGCGGCTAAAGTCCTCACCTTGAACGCCCCGGGATCCCATATGGGCGCCGGTTCTAATCCCGGCAGCTCCACTTCCCATCCAGCTCCCTGCTTGTGGCCTGGGAAAGCAGTTGAGGACGGCCCAATGCATTGGGACCCTGCACCCGCGTGGGAGACCCGGAAGAGGTTCCAGGTTCCCGGCATCGGATCGGCGCGCATAGGCCGGTTGCTGCTCACTTGGGGAGTGAATCATTGGACGGAAGATCTTCCTGTCTGTCTCTCCTCCTCTGTGTATATCTGGCTGTAATAAAATGAATAAATCTTTAAAAGAAAAAAAAAAGAAAAACAAGAGTTAAAGGCAAGATAAGATGACAAGCTAGGAGTGGGAGGCAGCTGTGCGGGGGCGCGAGATGGGACGGGAGGCCTAGGGGAGCGGCAGAGGATTCCTGTCTGCCTAAGAGGAACACTGGCTGGAACACTGACTGAGCTGCACCCGCCAGCTTTGATTCTCGGAATAGTGTTCCAGCACTGATGCTGACATGTCTTCAGCGCCCTTAGATCTCTGTGGAGCAGGAAGCAGTTGAGAGATAGCATGTGCCTCCAAGTACACGTGTTCTTTGAACTTGATATCTCAGGAGTGTCCACCTTCCTGAAGCCTTTGTCAGCCACAGACTTTGTCACAAGGCATGGTCAAGGGCTCGGCTTTGCTAACCTGACTGGATCACTCAGTATCACTGTGGGAAGCTTCCATTCTAAGACTCCCAGTTCACTTTCTTCTTCTAATGTTTCTAGCTGTATGTATCTTTTTCTGTTGGCCTCCAGCAGTCTTGAGTATAATCTGAGGGTACTTCAAAAAGTGTGGGGGAAATGGAATGAAAAACAATTGAGTTTAGCGGGGCTGGATAGTGGTTTGTCCTAGCAGTTATATCCCTGCATCTAGCTTCCCACTGAAATCTATCCCAAAAGGCAGTGGTGATGATTAGAGCAGCTGGATCTCTGCCACTCAGATTGGAAACCCGAACTGAGTTTCTAGCTCCTGGTTCTGCCCAACCCAGTCCCAGCCAGTGTGGGCCTTTCAGAGTGAGCCTGTGAGCAGGAGCTTTGTCTCTATCACCCTCCTTAAATATTTTTTTAACTTATTTATTTGAAAGGCAGCATTACAAAGACTCTTCCATTCCCTGCTTCACTCTCCTAAGGGCTACAATGGCTGGAACTGGGCCAGGAACCAGGAAATTCTTCTGGGTCTCCCACATGAGTGCACGGACCCAAACACTCGGGACATCTTCACTGTTTTTCCAGGTGCATCCACAGGCAGTTGGATCAGAAGTGGTGCCACCAAATCTTAAAGCTGGTGCTCATATGGGATGCTGGCATTGCAGGACTTACCTGCTGTGCTACATTGCTGAACCCTAAATAAATTGTTTGAAAGTTGTTTATTTTGGTGCAAGAAAATGTTTTCATATACTGGAAGAAAAAATGTATATTATGAAAAAACTATGCATGGATTTTTTTCTAAATGCTTTTGCATCAAAATAACTCAAACTTTTAATTCCATTTTCCTGTGAACTTTGGGAAGTATCCTTGCATGTATTTATCTTTGTTTTTACCTTAAGTAGCTTCATGAGAAAATCCAATCTCTGCCAGCTGCAGATAGGACAGGAGTCCTTCGAAGAACTAGGACAGTTGGTAGCATTTCAGTCTTTTGTTTTGCTATATAGAGAAAAAACATATCTACAGTTTTTGTCCCCGCCTCATTCTCTCTAGGTCATAAACCAAGCCTTGGTCCATGGGCAAGCCAGGCATTCCATTTCCTACAAAACACTGCCAGTAACCAGTTAGAGTGAAGAGAAGAAGAAATTATATCTGTATGTTGGTCTGTTTTATTTTGGCATCAAAATTCTGGATTGACAGCTGCCAGGGGATTCAAAATCTACAAATATACTCATCTTCTATGTTTAACTAGGATAATGAAAAGTCCTGCCATTCAAACAGGTTTTCATTTAGTTGGGTTAATAACCTAGAATTCCATGCCAGCAGCTACATTACTAGCAGGAACAGCTGAATACTTGAGAATTCTTATGTTTGAGAAAAAATATATTACTTTTAGCTAAATTGGGTATTTCCCACTGTTACAACCATTATATAACCAACCATCCATTCCTCTTATACACGCCAGCTTACATGAGGGCATTTCAAAAAGTTCATGGAAGATTTGATTAGAAGTACATTTATTCTGGTGCAAAAATGTTTGAAAGCCATGCATACCGTACATTCCATGAACTTTTTGAAGTAGTCTTATAGTGTATGTAAGTTAGAAAGATAGAAACATAGGCTAAGTAGTAATAAAAAAAAAAAAAGTTGTGATGTAATATCAAGAAAGGAGTTCGGTTTGAGAAAGCTTATCAAGGCAGTCTTACCATGGGGGAAATATGGGAAAATAGGATCACAGCAGCTTGTATTTACCGTTCACTTGAATTGCTACTCTTTGGCTTCAGAAAATCTTTCTAACGGCCCAAGTTCTAGGTGATGAGATCTTAAGGGCTATTTTATTTTTCATGTTTTCCAAATATCCTACAATAATATAGATTACTTATGTATATTTAAAAAGAACTAATACTTTAAAAAGCAAGCAAAGAGAACGCATTCATAGGAAGCAAACCCATTTTGCACACAGCAGTTCCAAGTAGCTGCAACGACCCTAAAGTTGCATGTGACCCGTATGACATCAACATCTTGCTTCTTTTCTGATCCAGCAATAGGTGAGGATTATGCTTCCTTGGTGGCTTCTCCAGGGTACTGAACTCAAAACTATGATTAGTGACATCTGTTCGGTATTGCTACTTCCAGCTATCATTTCACAGTTTTTAGCTCCGCGAACTGCTATTTTAGAATTATTCATTTGGTTCAAGGTCAAAAATCCCCTTAACTTCAACTCTAAAAAATATCCATTGAGTGTCTCTTGTTCTTGGGACTTTAATGCTTTTATAAAAATGATTCTGTATATGTTACCTAATGTAATGCTCACAGTCATGAGAAAGTAAAGCTCCAAGAGATAATTATAGAACAATTAAGAGACCAAGTGTGATAATTATAACATGAACGCTAACTATGTGGTTTTGAACAAATCATTTAATTTAATCTATAAAATGGGGATAATAATATTTCCCTCATAGGCATGTCATGATGATTACGCAAGATGGTTTGTGTGAAGTACTTTACTCTCTACAGTCCTGGTATGTGGCTAAGCATTTCACAGAGTCATTGTCATTTTAGAGAATCCCAAGATCACACAAGTATTAAAGACTAGAACTAAGATTTTGGCCTTGCTGCTGTAAATCCAGCCTCTGCGTGTTTCCTAACAGGCACGGGGAGGCTCATCTCAGAGGTGAGCAATTGACTTGTACTTTTTATACTGAACTTGCAAATGTGTGTGACGCAGCAAAGTCAGATGCATCATGTGAAAAATAATAATTTTTTAAGATTTATTTACTGTTATTGGAAAATCAGATATACAGAGAGGAGGAGAGACAGAGAGGAAGATCTTCCATCTGATGATTCACTCCCCAAGTGGCCACAATGGCCAGAGCTGAGCTGATCCATGGGATCCTGGCATGTTCAAGGCAAAGACTTTAGCTGCTGGACTACCACGCCAGGCCTGAAAAATAATAATATTCAAAACTACCTTGTAAATTTGCTCAGAGGATGAGATTTCGTAGGCAAATCCTTTAACTTGATACTTGGCCAATATTGGGCACTCCATGAACTTTCCTCTCTGTACTCTGAGAAAGAAGACTTGGTCGCCCGGAACACTGCATTTGGATGATCCTGACCCCTCTGCACAATGCACTGAGTCACAGTACCTCTGCAGACATGTGGCTTGAATGATGCTGCTGATGGAATTTGTCCCATAATTAACCCTGTCTAAAAGTTTTGAAAGGGTCTAATTCCCTTTAGAGCAGTGGTTCTAAAATCTGTTTAGCAGTGAAACCTTGAATATGTTCCTTGGACCACATGGAAGCTAAATTTTATGGACTTGTCCATCTCAAAGTGACACAGCAAGAAGAACAGATAGAGGGATTTTCATGCACTGACTCTCACTCGCTAAATGGCTACAACAGCCAGGTCTGAACCCGGCTGAAACTAGAAGGCAGGAACTCCACCTTCTTCTCCCTCTTGGGAGGCAGGAACCCATGCACTTGAACCATGCCTTCTCAAGTGCATCAGCAGGAAGCAGGAGTGGAACATGAGTAGCCAGGATTGTGTGAGATATTAGTACAGCTTAACTTTTTGTACCTTATCACCATGCTTGAAGCTAACAACTTTTACAGAAACTGATATAAGCAATTTGTCAACCATCACTTAAGCATGTATGTTTAGTTGAGACAACTGTAACTGTACTATAGATGTTTTTAAAGCAGTATTGAAGGGCCCAGCATGGTAGTCTAGTGGCTAAAGTCCTCACCTTGCATATGCCAGAATCCCATATGGGCACTGGTTTTAATCCCAGAAGCCCCACTTCCCATCCAGCTCCCTGCTTGTGGCCTGGGAAAGTGGTCGAGGATGGCCCAAAGCCTTTGGATTCTGTACCTGCATGGGAGACCCAGAAGAAGCTTCTGACTCCTGGCTCCTGACTTTGGATTGGCACAGCACTGGCCGTTGTGGTCACTTGGGGAGTCAATCAGTGGACAGAAGATCGTCCTCTCTGTCTGTCCTCCTCTCTGTATATCTGACTTTCCCATAAAAATAAATCAATCTATTTTTAAGTAGCATTCAAATGATCTCTGAACCTACTCTCCCATGCTGTATATATTGTATTGATAATGGTATATGTCACTGCCAGAATTTTAGTAACTAGCATATTTTCCAATTCTATAATTACACTTATTAGTGTTGCTCTTTCTTTAACAATACTTCTCTAGTTTTTAAAATGCCTGAAAGCAAAAAAAGCAGGAGTTCCTCCCCTGTGTTTGCCATTCTGTGAATCAGTAAGAAGAGAGGTGGAAATTGGTTGTGCTAAATACATTAGCCTAGATTGTGGAAACAGGGTTGATGATTGCAATGAGGATATACTTATTTCTTTCTTGTTTTACTTTATGGGACCTCAGGAATATTATGGTGTGAAACACATTTCCCTTTGAATCTAGACAGAAATCTGAGGTAGAAAACACTGCCATAAAATACATGATCTATTTCAAACGTGACACACACCTAACTATATTTTTTAGGTGAGAAAAAAAATGTGTGGTAAAATTAAATTGGGGGACGTATTTGGTTTGGTGGGTAAAGATCCACTGAGACACAGTGGCTGGGTTCAGCTCCCAGTTCTGGCTCCTGATCCCAGCTTCCAGCTAATGCCGACCCTGAAAGGCAGTAGCAATGCTGCAAGTGATTGGGTTGCTGCCATCCATGTGAGTACCTGCATGGAGTTGCCAATTTAGTCCCAGTCATTGTTTGCATTTGGAGAGTCAAGTAGTGAATGGGAGTATTTGTGCTCTCCCATGCTCCCAAATAATAACGAAGTCAAATCTAGGAAATCTTCCTGGTTAGGAGTCCTCCAGGACAAAGAATGTTGCCACTCAGGCTTGCTGGCTGCACGTCCACATTGCCAGTTTCCAGAGGCAGAGGTGACTTCAGTGAACCGCATCATGTCACCCTTCTGGGAATGTGTAGTCAGGGCCATGAAAAAGGCTATTCTCTTGCTCTGAGCCACTCTTGAGACACCAAAATAATGTTTGGTTTTTACCTCAGCATACCCTGTTTATCCTTTTTTTTTACCTCCTTCCATTTATCATTGATCTTGACCCACACAAGGGTTGTCAGATGCAATTACAGTGCTGGTCCAGTACCAACTATAATGAGACAGGAAACCCTGGCTTCCCCAACAATTCCCATCCATCTTTCCTGTTTACATCTCTGGTGTTTCAGTAGCAAACTTATTTAGCTTTCCCTTGATGATTATGATGATGATTTTATTGCCAGAGCATTGGAAGAAACCCCTGTTGGTTTTCCAATCTTGGTGATACTGGCTTCTTCCCCATCAATTTATGCTTTATCCACTCCTTGTTTGACAGTCAGTGAAACAGCTCCACGTATTTGGCTTCACTTGTTTTCTTCTCTATTGACCCCTCTTCTTTTTTTCCACTTCTGCTGAAGCATTCTGATTTCCCTAAGACCAGTAAAGTGCTTTGAAAAAAGTTATGATCATAAATCAGATAATTTTTTCTGTACTATTTCTTTTTTAGTTAAAAATCATCATATACACATGTGTGTCTGAACACTTCATTCTCACCGTGTGTCCAGACATCTATTCCCTGAAATACTTCTTTTCTCAGAGTGGTAAGCAAAGTAACACTTTAGAATCTTCTTTTATGTATCCCTGTGCTATTTCTTATTCTACCCTAATAATAAAGTACTGTGGGAGTGACACCATGTGCACTGTAATCACGTTTTATCATGGCCTGGGTCATGGGCATCTTTATTGGGAGAACATCTTGGGTACCATAAAGCCCATGCAGCATGGCTTGTATTCGGGATACTAATTCAGCTGCTTCAGCCACGGTACTTCATTTTGTGTTTACTAGGGGAGTTGGGCAATTGCTTTTCTAGGTTACACACTGTGTATAATTGACTTCATTCACCCCAGGTTAACCTTTCCTCATCTTTAGTTTTCCTCTGAGGTACCAGTTGAGCATCATGTATTAATCCAGACATGTAGCCTATTCAGAATTATCCTGACCAATCATTTAAGTAAAGTCTCTACTGGGAGCTGTCTGTACTATCAACAAAGTGGGCAAGCTTCTCAGCCTTGTGTCCACTGGGTCCCTTCATTTCATGAGTTTGCCCTCTGTCAACCTGTGTCATCCTGTCTATGACCATAGCACAAAGGAAGTAATCTGCCATGGTGATTTGGAAGTATCTTTGGTCTCTTCCAGAGATCTCATGTTTCCTTCAAGTGTGGCACTGAGGACAAGTGGAATACCTCACCCTTCAGTTGCTTTTTTCTCCACTAAAGCACCCTTGAACATCAGATTTTACATGTGTGTTGCGGAGGGGGTGGTGGGGCAGTGAAAAGTGTTTGCTGTGTTTGGCAACACCAGATTTTACTTACATCTAAAGACAGCAACAGTGGCGTACATAAAGAGTAATTGTGAGTGTGTGTTTGTATGTGTATGTGTCTGTGTATATGTGTGCAGGTTGTTTTCCCTAATAGGTTCCTGTAAACGTTATAAAGTTTATCTATCCATATTTTTACAAAGCCAAACACTACTATTTAATCTTAAATTTTGAACAAGGCATTGATGAATTATTTATGCTATAGAATGTATTTTCAATAAAGTATAGCTCAAAAAGAAATGAATGCATTACATGCCCTGAACTTCCCAAAGTGCACACTAATATATAAGAATATTTGGCATCATTCTGGCCTAGTAGCATTTACAAGGCAAGCACTTCTTCCTCTTGGTTTTCTGTATTAAGTTCTATCGTGCTGATTCTTTCTTACTGCAGCCTAGCAGGTAAAATTCTTTTTCTCAAAGCTGTCCAACAGTGTTTGTCTCTCACTACAATGAAGGTTAAAGATCTATAAATTTTACTTTCCTGCTGCCTTCCAGCCATACTAAATTAGATTTTAATTCCCAATTAGTAAGGAGTTACAATTCTGTACTAACAGAACATTTGATATGAAATAGTCTTTACATATTGTAATCTCAGGAAATAATTAAATGCTAAAAAAGAATTGAGATGGGCCCAGCACGGTACCCTGGTGGCTAAAGTCCTTACCTTGCGTGCTCCAGGATCCCATATGGGTGCTGATTCGTGTCCCAGAGGCCCTGCCTGTGGCCTGGAAAAGCAGTCGAAGATGGCCCAAAACCTTGGGGCCTTTCATCCATGTGGGAAACCTGGAAGAAGCTCCTGGTGTCTGGCTTCGGATTGGCTCAGCTTCAGCTGTTGCAGTCACTTGGGGAATGAAAAGAAAATTTTCCTCTATGTCTCTATTCCTCTCTGTATATCTGCCTTTAAAATAAAAAAATAAATAAAATCTTTTTTAAGAAAAGAATTCAGACATCATAAGTTTTTATTTTTATTTATTCATTTAAAAGACAGAATGACAGAGGGGGAAAGAGAGAGAGAAAGAATGAGAGAGTGAGAGAATGAATACTTCTATATACAGATTCACTCCCCAAATGGCTGCAATGACCAGGGCTAGTCTAAGCTGAAACTAGGAACCAGGAATTCAATCCTAATCTCCTTTGTAAGTGGCAGGGGTCCAAACATTTGGGCTATCATCCCCTATTTCCCCAAGGACATTAGCCTGCAGCTGAATCAGAAGTGAAGTAGTCGGGGACTCTGTTATGAGCTCCCTACGTTGCAAAAGGGGCATTATCTGCTTTGCTGTAGTGCCAGCCCTATGATACCTTAGGTTTTTTTCAGTTCTTGAAACCATAGGCATGGAAAGAGAGGTGATTTTTTAAAATTATTTTTAATTTTGTAATCTGGGTGCAGGTTCTGCTATAGTAACAAAAATATTCTTAATTTTATTTGTATAGTTGCACAAATTATCAAATGTGCTCATATTTGCTTTCTGTATCTGACACAAAATACCACATATTATGACATGTCATTTATATGAAATGTCCAGACAAAACTGTAGAGATGAGTAGTTGATGTAACACTGATAGCTGCACAACTCTGTAAATAAGTCACTGAGCTGCATACTTTAAATAGGTGTAAACTTTTCTATCCATTTTACTGATACAAGATAGTTTGAAGTTTATAAAATAAACAACCAGCCACACTGAACACTATGGAGGCATTGTATAAAAGGAGAACTATGTGGTGTAAGTGTTGTGGCACAGTAGAGTAAAGCCACTGTTAGAAATGTTTGCTTCAGAGGGCCTGGAATCAGGTGTGCCCTCTACTTCCAATCCAGCTTCCTGCTATTGTGCCCGAGAAGCAACAGATGATAGCTCAAGTATTTAATTCCTGCCACCCACATGTCCTGCTCCTGGCAGCAGTCTGGCCCAGCCCTGGTTGATGCAGGCATTTAAGGAGAAAAACAGATGAGATGTCTCTCTCTCTCTCTCTCTCTTACTGTTTTTCTCACTTTCTTTCAAATAGATAAGTAAATGAAACTTTAAAACATAAGAACTAGAAAAACTAGTTGTGTTTACCAGTATGGAGGTCTTTGATGAATTTGATCATTTCTGTTTCAGTAACAGAAGAAGGCAGAAGGCAGCTGGAAATCAGTTGATAAATGATTCGGTTGTGGAATAGGGAGAGCCTCCTAAGTGCTCTTAGTTTTCCAGCAAACTAGAAAAGATAAACGGTTCTGCAGTGGATATTCAATACTAGAATGTTCCTAAGAATCACAAAGGATCTAAGAGATGGTCACTTCTTTCAATTTAAAGGAGATGAGGGGTTCTTTAAAGCTTGTAAGTTAGGTGGTGCAAAGACAATTTCTCTTTAATGGTCTCTGTTTTCTCTGAAGTATGAAGCAAGGCCATCTGTTTGGGGTACATAATGAAAAGTGAAATAAGGAGAAAAAAAACACAGCTTGTTGGTGAAATGCAGAAGCTTTGTGAATTGTTGAACACCCAAGGTTAGTGACTGTGACTCCAGGCTCTGCCCCTACTTTGCTTCTTGTGTTAGGTACATTAAAGTGCCCAATCCTAACTAACAACAAAGAAAAACACTTGATCTTCAGTGTTGAGACTTTGCCAGATTTGTTGGTAAGAACATGACAGAGGACATACTAAAAACATCCGTAGCATAGGAGGCTGTCTCCACCTGCAGCATCAACCTCGCACATAGGCACCTCCTTCAGATCCCAGTGGCTCCACTTCTGGTCCTCCCAAGGATCCCATGTAAGATCTCCCTCTGTTTGTCCTCCTCTTGGAATCTCTGCCTTTCAAATGAAATCAATAAATGGGAAAAACACTAAAAAGCATTGCAAAGTTAGTGATTGGAATCTTGAATCACAAAGTTCATGTTGGATAGGGATAAAGAATTAGGAAGAAAATGTGTCCCACTAGAACCAAGATTTTGGCTCTCCTGTTCACTTTATTCTAAGGACTGGAGTCCTTAGAAGAGGACTGTCTAATTAATGATCTGATGAGGCTAACAGAATAAATACTGGGAGCGGTTGAAGAATCCAGCTCGAAGGGCAAGATATGGGCATAAGAAAGTCATACTATGTTTGAATCACTGAACTGAGAGGAAATGCTGTTTTAATTGATGACAGGTTTTAGGATACAATGATGGGAAAGACTTATAGACAAAGTTTCTGCAAGTGAGAGACTATTGAGGAACTAAGAGGTCGAAGTGTGTGTTGTAATGGTGATGTTAGGGATGGAGGGGTTCAGAGCTGGACAGGAGAAAAGTGAACAGGGAATCAGCAGGTCCATAGATGATACAGATGGGGAGAGCTGGAGGGTGAGACATGGGACAGCTGAATAGTAATCTATACCCACTTTAAGGTGTACAGCAGCCGGTTGTATATAAACTAATAATTGAAATGTCAATGTAGAAGTCACAGGATGTGGTTCAGAACTTGCATTCTTTTTTTTTCTCTTTTAACATATTGGTTACTCAATACCATGTCAACTAATTCCATAACATTATAAATCGTTACTGATGTAATATCGGGGCTTTTAATTGTTCGGGGTGATACTCTGCCAGCTCTACCTTCAGACCAGAGAAGGTCTCTCCAAGAAACTGTTGAACTTATCTGGACAATAAGATGCTGGACTTCATGCTTGGTAGATGCTTGCAATGAAAGAATCTCAACTGAATTTGAACTGTGGTAATGCAACAAGGTGGAGGAATCCACCTTGGGTGGGGGAGGGATAGGGGGGAACCCAGTGCCTATAACACTGTGTCACATAATGCAATGTAATCAATAAAATACAAATAAATTAATTAATTTTAAAATAAATAAATAAATAAATAAATATAATAGTTGTTCCTTATGTGCAATTTTGTTATTTGCAATTTCAGTTAACCATGACCAACCACAACCCAAACATCTTAAATGCAAAATCCCGGAAATAAATAATTTGTAAGTTTTGAATTGTGCACCATGTTAATAAATGTGTTGAAATCTGAAGCTATTCCACTCTGAATATTCCACCCAACCATGAGTCTTCCCTTTGTCCAACATATCTATGCAATATATGCCACCCACCCATTAATCACTGTGTTATTAATTTTGCTGTCATAGCATTTGCAGTGTTTATGTTTCAGTAACCCTTATTTTACTAAGTAATGGCCCCAAAGTGTAAGATTAGTAGTGCTGGCAATTTCATAACTGTTCTATGTTATTATTAGTTATGGCCATTAATCTCATGTTATGCCTAATTTATAAATTAAGCTCAATCATAAGTTTGTGAGTAGGGAAAATCATGGTCTATATAGGGCTCTGTGCTCTCTGCTGTTCTACCCCCTAGGAATCCTGAAGCACTTGCCCATGAATAAGGGAGAACTTACTGTAAATTTGAATTATCTAGGGCTAATGGTTCTTATGGAACAAGTTTTCTAAAAAAGATTCTTTTCCCACATTAGTTTCATGTGTTGCAAAGCTTTATTTTAAGTATAAATTTATATAGCAGCTTTTAACTTATTTGAGTTGCAGCGAGAGAAGAGAGAATGAAAATGAGAATGAATGATCATATCTACTGGGCCACTTCCCACATGTGTGCAACAGCCAGCGTTGAGCCTATGTAAAGCCAGGAGCTCAGTCCAGATCTGACATATGTGGCAGGAACCCAGTTATTTGAGCCATCACCATTGCCTCCCAGGATCTACATTAATAGGGAGCTACAATCAAAAGCCTGCGCTGGGTATCTGATGTGAATTCTGACATCTTATTATTTATATGCAGTGTCATTTTAATATTCTCTTTGACATGTTCTGTACCATGTAGAGATCAAGACACTTAATGATTTCTATGTAATTCAAAATGCCTTTATGCTTTCTAGAGTTGTATCTTCAGTTACCAAAAAAAAATAATTTAAAATTTGTATTCCTCATTAATAATTGGTTCATTTGAGGCTGCATGTGAAGATATTTACTTTGCAATGTGATAGCAGTTCTTAAAACCAGAAATTCTCAACTCCAAAGATTTTGATTTTCTCTCACAGGCTTTACTGCAATGCCTGTGTGTGTGCTTTTATTTTGTTCCTATCTCAGTGCTCTGGTCAGAAAGGGAACATTTTTGTGGCAGGGAAGTGTCTCAAGAATAGCCCCCAATAAATGTTATCATTAGCATCACTCTTTATCACAATTACTTTTCCCACTCTGTTGTCTCATTTTGTAAATTGATTAGGAGAAGCCTAGGACCCATATCAGAGAGCCATTTCTCCTTGGTTCCTCCACTTCCGGTTCAGCTTCCTGCCAGTGAGTCCTGGAAGGCAGCAGAAGATGACCCACATGGTTGGGCCCCCTGACACTCACAAAGAAGGCCTGGATGGAGTTCTGGACTCCTAACTTCAGCCTGGCCCAGCCAGGGGAACAGAGGTCTTAGAGATTGAAGCACTAAATGGAAGATCTCTCTCTCTCTCCCTGCCTCTTCAAGGATATGGAAATAAATAAGTAAAGAAATAAACAAGGTGTTAAAGGGGAAAGGATTATTAGAAGTCAACAGAAGACAAGACATGACAGAAGCAGCCAGGGACCTGGGGTCTGGAAGCCATTCTGGTATTTACCTTCCTTGAAGCCAAGAAGCCTGTTTCCAGCAGTCTGCTTGGCTGCCGAGGGCCTACCCGTCTGATCCTTCCCTGTCTGGTTGTGTGTTTTACAGGTATGAGACTTCTCTTCTGGATTTGGTTAAGTCCCTGAGCCCAAAATCTGCCTCAAGACCACAGCTGTGTCCCTCCAGAGATGCTGGGATCTGGAATCACGGTGCCTTCCGACTTAGCCCTTCAAAACCCACCTGGAGGAAGATGGGGGTGCGCAGGACCCCAGAAGACCTAGAGGAGAATCAAATTTTGGAAGATATATTTTTCATTTGACAGCAGAGTATATGCTGCAAAATTTCTATAGGGAACTTGCAGGTTTCCTTTTTTCTTCACATATATACTGATTTAGGATTTTAAATTATTTGATTGTACAGTGATTGTATATCTCCTTTCACAGGGGCCTGTCCTACTAGCAACTTGTTATGTGTTGAATATAGAAGTCATTCAAATCGCAAAGTATTTTGGGATCAGACCTGTCAATAGAAAGCACACTGATGGGGTGGACTCAGGGGATAGTAGCTTTTCTTTGCCAACAACACAGGACACTTTCTGTCTGGCAGGGGTCATTGTTTATTCAGCTTCATTTTAAGAGTGTTTCTCAGTCATCTGCTGGAAAATATTACTCATTTTTGTCCACAAAGAAATCTTTTTCACTAAAAGATCCTCTAATACAAAAGTAGCACTTTGGTAACACAGATACTTCCAGAAAGATGAACTATTTCACCTTCTCCATCCTCTTCTGTCATCACTTTGAGTGTGATCATTTGATTCTGAAGTTGAATTGGTGCTTCTAGCAGCAGAAGCAGGACTCGGGCCAGTTATGAGTCATCCTCAGCAGTCATCAAGCAGCTGATTAGGCATCCCATTGTTGAAGAACATAGTGGGACCCAACCAATCCCTGGAAACAGGCAATAGTAAATCATATGAAGGGGAAATCAAATGGCAGGATGAGCCTGAAACACTTTTCGTACCAATATTCAAGTAACCAGCCCTTCAGTTTCCCAAGAAAAACAAAAACATTCTCCAGGTGCCTTATTGGCCCAAGTGTCTGTTTTGTTTACTTGCTGTCACATGATCTCTTAGACAGCTCCTATGGCTGTCTCAGGGGAAGCCACAGGAGGGAGGGAGGCATCCTGTTGCTGCAGGCTGATAGGCTTCCTCAAGCTGCCATCTCACTCGGTGAAGGTGAGAGGTCATAGACTGACTAGGCACTGCATGTGCTCTGCTCGGAGCTCCTGTCACATTGCCCTGGAGAACCATCTCACCAGGTTATGCTCTGCTACCCAAGACATGCTGTCCCCACCTATCCTACTGTGTCTCATTTTAACCCGGAGAAAGCCTGTGAAAGAAGCACAGTTGAGACTGCATTCTCCATTCTGTCTTCCTATCAGCAGACCCTCTCAGGTTGCCTATGTCAACTCACAGTGAGCCCCGGGGCTCCCCAGCTCATCGGCAATCACTTGGCCCCATATGACAGGGTCTTCAACCCCCAGTCATTGGCACCAAGAGAAACGTGTGTCCCAGAAGGATGTTCCTGGATGACTTAATGCAATCAGCAAGGTGTTGGCTTTTTCTCTCTCCTTTTCTCTTAACCCCAGGCTAGAACTTTGAACAAGGCCCTGTCGGTTAGTATTAGTGACCAAGGCAGGTCAGGCATGCATGGCTCCCATGAGTTCTTCAGTTACCAAAGTTAGGTCTAGAAAGACCGTGTTGAGCAGCCTCTTTATCTGGATAAATACCTATCTCATTGTCTTTTTGACTGAACCTATGGCCTCTACTCGGCCTTCCTTCACTTGGCTGGTTTTGGAGGCCAAGAGAATGAAACCTACCAACATCCTATCCTAAATCTGAGATATACATAAGGACAGGGCTAACTAGTGTAGTGTGTCTTTTCTGAAAAGTTGAAAATTCAAAATTACCTTTTAAAATTTACCCCATAGAGTAACCAAATCACTCTTATCCTGTTTTTAAAAGCTCTTGGAATACATAGCTTGCTGTGTTGTGACAGAAATGCATATATGGCCACTGAGAGTCCTTGACCAATCTATCAGTTAAAATTAGGTTTCCAGAGCTATCTAATTCTTGGCATGTATGTCATGACGGCTAAATGTACATGCCTGCCTTCCATCAGTCATAACCACAGCAACCCATTCTGGGCACCCACGTCCTCACTGCTCTCTGAAATGGGATGATTCTTAAGGATCAAAACATGATTTCTTTAAGAAACATATTTCTTAGAAAAATTATAAACAGGATTTACAAAGAGAAGGCTTTTCAGGACAGACAGAATAGAGGTTAATTGATTCCTTACCTCCCTCCTGGAATGAACAGTTGGAAGGAGCAGAGATAGAGTTCTACAGAACATCAGTCAGTGTGTGCCTCACTCCCGGACCAGGTGCCCTTCTGGGCCCTATAAACTTTTGTTGGGATTGGTGTGAGGGCAATAGGGTATAAATCTATATGTAATCCAGAGTCTCCCTTATTAACTGAATAGTGTGTCTTAACATTCTAATCTCTAAATTTGCTTTGATGAAAGGTAGTTGTAGAGCCTCGAGGCTCAACCTAATTGCTGTCTTTTCCATCAAGAGAGAGGGTCTGGCACAAAGGAACCTACCTTTTTTCCCCTGTTAAGTATTCCCACAATGACCACTTGGAATTTGCTTGCTCAGCTTCCACAGCAAGACTAGACATGTATTGAGGGTGCTACAGTTAGAATTAAAACATTGCCCACCCTGCTACCCACCACCCTGTGACCGAAAAAAAAAATGAATCAATGTTTGTAAAATGGAAACAGGACAAAGTATGTCCACAGAATCCCCCCAAGTGCTTGGTTCGAAAAACCAGAGTTAATCAAGGAGAAGTTTTTACTGATGTCACCCTACCAGAAGGCACACTTGTTTATGCAGCCCGTGACTGGTACTGAGCTGGTATGCCCTGCACACCAGCAGAGAGCAGGACTCTTCTCTCCCAAAGCCACCCTGCACTCAGCTCTGTGAGGGGCTTGCCAGTGAGAGACTCTGGAAAGGGTGGACCAAGGGGGCAGAGCTGGGCACCAACTGCTGAAGGGGACAGAGGTGATGGCAGACTCTACCCACTCATGTGTTAGCCACAGCTCAGTGTGTGTGGGTTCTCATGTGGACAGATGTTTATACACTAATGAAATTTCTAGTTAATAAATTATCTCTAAGATTATTCTCCTTGTGGTTTTGATTCTGAGCATTCCTCACTGCATTGGGGTGGGGGAGGTGAGGGGTGTTCAGAATAAGAGCAGAACCCCAGGTTATCATAATGTCATTTTCCACAGTGTATTTTGATTAATTATGTTCCAACATAAGGTATATGGTGGCATCAACAAAGGAGCTCCTTGAGGCACACGACTTGGGGACAACTGTTGAACAAAGGAGAGGAAATGTTAGAGACGAGAAGAATTTCAGAATAAGGACAAAATGAGATGACCTGGAAGTGACTGCATGAGCCAGGGAAGAAGGACATTAACCAGACTGGGTATGAGGAGTGGGGATTGTGGCAAGAAGGTGTGTGGAGTGAAGGCTAACAGGTGCTGGGGAACTACTTGCTGTATGCCAGTTCTCAGCCTGGGCCTGTGGACTATCATGCTCTTTCCTTGTAAGACAGGACCTCTTCATAATTTTTAAATAGCCCTCTATAAGATTTTTTTCTTGGAAACAGCCTAAAACACTTTACCAAATGAGGCTATATATTCATCTGTACACACCTAAAATTGGAGGGGATGGTACAGGGGTAGAAACACTTTGCATCAACATGGGAAATGAAGATTAGTAAGACATATCGATGTCATCATCTATTAAAGAGTGGAATTGAGAAACAGAAAAGGGGCTGGAGGTCCTTATTCTTTTCTTCCATTCTCTTCTTTCCAATAGATCTCCAAGAAGTATCAACTCTTCCTGTTTTTCAGACTAAACCGTTTCTAAATCCGCTGACACTTTTCTGGTACAATAGTCTCTTTATTCTTGGTCTTCCTGCCAGATGGCATGAATTCATGCTAGAACATGTCACTCTCTGCCTCATTCTTATCTTCAGATGAGAATTATAATATGGACATTTGACATAGGGGACAAGGGCACAATTGGGGATGCCCAAATTCCATATCAGAGTCCCTGATTTCAAGCCCCAGCTCCACTTCTGATTCTACTTGCCTGACAAAGTGCGCCCTGGGAGGAAGCAGGTGATGGCTAAAGGACGTGTGTTTTTGCCACAAGCATGGGATTATACTGGCTTTACCCTGGCTCAGCCCCAGCCTGCAGTTATTTTGGGAATGGCACAGTAGTTGAAAGGTGGATCTCCCCTTGCCTGTCTCTTTCTCTCTGTCTGTCTGTCTGCCTCTCTCTCTCTCCTTTACAAATAAAGAAAATGAAAGAAAAGATAGAAGAAAGAAAAACAGAACATATGTCATGGGTTCTTAGAAGGTACAATGAGCTCATGCCTGTAGAGCTTTCAGCACAGAACATATAATCACTCAGTAAGGTTTACTTATCTCCATCAAACCACCAGGTCATGAATCCATGGCACAGCCTGGGGGACCATGTTAGTTTCCCATTTCCCTTAGAAGTTTGGACTGGTAAGCATAATGTACCAGGTTCTCCATGATTCAACCTAGTGCCATCTGCAGAGCGCCAGCCCCTTCTTTTCCTCATGACTCCTCCTCACTTTCTGATGGGCATACCCTCAGGGCATCCTTGGTCACACACTTGCTGTGCTAAAATGGCTGTTTCCTTATCCAATTTTTCCTGTGGACTATAATTGCCATGATGCCCAAAATAAGATGTCAGTTTCACTCAGCATGAATTTCCTGGAGCTGACCACTAAGTAAACAGTAAGCTCCTGATCTTTATTTGTGAGATAGAAGGATAAATAAACTGATAGATGATAGATGACAGATGATAGAGAGAGAGAGATTTATAAAAGATGGGTACAAGATCTGTGGCTTCCTACTCCAACACCTTTTGTACTACTCCAGGCTACATGCAGTTCTTTGGGCAAAGGAGAAAGTGAGTGGTGTCTGTATCTTCCCTGCCACAAAATCCAAACTCATTAATGCTTACAGAACAAGAAGGGCATCCCTCTGAGTGGCATGCCAGGACTCTAGGGAAAGAAGGGCACCTCTCCCAGTGGCATTCCAGCACTCCAGCCTGGGCTGCATGTCCCTCGTGTGACCCATCTCCTCCCTTCTCCTCTCTGCAGTTTGCACCTGTTAGTGTCTCCCGAAATAGTCTTTTTTGCCTATGTGGCTTTCCAAGGTCTCTCTTTTGAGTGGATCCTTCCATACCCAGCTCTGTGGTCACCACCTAAATCATCCACAATATACTTGTGGCTCCAGGAACACTTGATGGAACATCTGGTATGACCCACCCACTGTAAACTGTTGTTTGAACTTGTGTTTTCTATTACAACGTCATGTACCCAAACCTGTATCTACCTTGGAGAACCCAGTCTTACCCTTGTGTGCCATGTAAATGCTTATCACCCTCTAAGCCTTAAAGATCATAATTTATCAAATCTGTAAAAAGGGATCTGGTGGAGCTGGCATTTGATGTAACAGGTTAAACAACTGCTTGCAATGCTGGCAGCCCACACAGTTGCTGGTTTGAGTCTTGGCTGCTCTACTTCTGAACCAGCTCCCTTCTAATTTGCCTGGTAAGGCAGCAGAGGATGGCCCAGGTCCTTGGACCCCTGAACTCACATAGGAGACCTGGAAGAAGGTCTGGTCATGTAGCGCTGCGATGATCAGTTCTGGCAGTCGTGCCATTTGGGAAATAAGCCCGGAAATGAAAATCAATCTCTCTCTCTCTCTCTCTCCTTCTCTCCCTCTCTCCCTCTCTCCCTTTTTCTAGCTTTGCCTTTCATATTAATAAAATAAACCTTTATTTTTTAAAAATGGAGGTGATAAATCCTATCTTACTGATTTTGTGCCACCTATGTTGATAGAACCTTAGAAATGACCCCAGAAGAAAACCAGGGTGCAGAGGCTGAAGTGCTCCATGAACAAGGAAGGCTAAGCAGAGGGGCCAGAGATGTTAGAGGGCCTGAGAGTGGGATGAAGGGTCTGCTCCATGGCCTTCCAAGGAACCAAAAGGCCCAGGAATAAGGAGCAGTGTTGGCACTGAGGGAAAGTCTAAGAGGTGGTTGGCTAGAGGACCAGACCCTATTGGTGATTTGACCAGGGCATTGGAACTGGCCTCTTCCCTCTCCCTTTCCACAGTCAGCAACTGGGCAGCTTTGGCTGATCCTTATCTGGCACCACCACACCAAGGTCCATGGCCTGATGCTGCCAGGCTGCCCACCTCCCTTCACCTGCCTACAGCTAGAAAACCATGCTTCCCCTTCCCTGCAGCTTGAACATTATCTTGTCCTCCTCCCATCCTTCATCCACTTTTTTTGTTTGTTTAGTTTGAAAGACAGAGAGCTCCTTCATCCACAAATCCCTACAATAGTCAGGGCTGGGTCAGAATGAAGCTGCAATCCCAGAGCTCCATCCAGGCCTTCCCAAGGGGATGACAGGAACCCAAGTATTTCGGTCATTGTCACCTACTACCTCTGGGATATGCATTAGCAGAAAGCTGGATGGGAAGCAGAGGAGTTGGGACTCAAACCCAGGTCCCCATATACGAGACGTGGGTGTCCCAAGTAGTACTTGACCTGCTGTGCCAAACACCCACTCCAGCCTCATCCTGTCTAGGTTCCATGGCAGCCATGCTGTGCTGGGATGAATGGCTGGCACTTGCAGTGAACAGTGGCTTCCTCGCTCCTCACTGTTGCCAGCTGAGCTGGGATGAACCACACAGCCCCACTTTTCCCCATTCTTCTCTCAGCAGCAAATGATTTAAGCTTATTGGATTTATATAACATTGGGAAATGGTAAACTGTGTAAATTTGCTATGTTTTCCAGGGACAGTTATTTATGGAGGGGCATTTTTAACTCAAGTGCTAGAAGTGTTAAATCATTATAATAAATTCATGCTATTCAGACTTTCTTACATTGTAATAAATTTTTTTCTAAGCATGAATGAGGAAATCCATGACTCTCCTAATATACCATTATGTATTTCTTCTCAAAGTGACACAACTTACTGCATCAAGTTGGAGAAGAATAGAAGATTTATTGCATTGAAGGAAAAACTGGTTGAGCAGTGATGAGTGTAAGGAGTTCTTGGGAGCCGGGAGGGCCAGTAGAACACCTCCCTGCTGACCTGCTGCCTTCTTGCTCCAATGGAAGAAGCAGCCACATCGACAGGGGAAGGAGAGGTTAGGAGCACATCCCCTCCACCTCCAACCCCAGCAGAGCAAGAGTTTCTGGGCAGAGAAAATGGGGCCAGGGACCCCCGTGGCCTCTGTCCCATTCTGTTCAAGTAGAGGGGTTGAAGTGGCTTTTCAGCTCTCGCTCCTCCCATGGAAGTTCATCTAGATCAGAAGGATTACAGTTCCCATCAGATTCTCAGGGAAGCTGAGATACCCAAAAATCAGTTACCAAGGTCTTGGGTGAAATCTGAGGCTTTTATGACCATCCACTAGTGCCAGGCGAACACCTAACAGTTTGACTTCTATCCTCTCTCAGGTGCAATGCAGTGAGGCAGAGATCAAGTTGAGCCACAGTTAGAGTTCCCTGAGTTTGGTGCAGCCTTTCCCATGCAGAGAAATCTCCATGAGGAGATTAGGAACCCCAAGATGAACCCTAGGACAGTCATCCTTGAATGCTAAAACTGCAGTTTAAACTTGAATGCACAGCACGGCCCTGTAGAAGAAGATTTGTGGAGTCCAGTCCAAGTCACTGCTTACCACTGTTGCCAGGTGACATTGTATAAGTCCTTTCACCAGATCGAACTCACTGCCTCTATTCACAAAATGTAGATAGCTTACATATGCACAATCTGCTTTGCCTGGCCTGTATGATCTGATGAAAGGATGTCCATGCACTTGCTGGGGCAGGTGGGGGGGGGAACAACCCACAAAGCACTTTATACATATCAGGTGTGTTTCCCTTTTATCTGAAGGCTGACATGAGGCAGTGGGTCTCTCTGAAGCACAGAAGCCTGGCAATGCCTTGACAAGACAATGTTGGGCCTGCCAGCTGCCAGCTGTTGCTGCTTTCCACTGCAGGTCACCTCCTCAAGCTTCTAGCTGCTTCCTAGCTTCCAGAACCTCCTCTGCCAGTTCAGGGCATCTCAGCCTCAAGATGCCAGCCTTGAGGAGTGTCAGCAGCAGGGTGGTCCAGGCATGGTTGGGATCTCTGAGATGGGTACAGCAGATCACCTGCCCCCATCACCTGCCTGTGGTTGGCTCACCACACTGCTTCCCTATCCGCATCCCAGGCTGCATTCCCCACCTCCAGTATTTTGAAATTAGTCCCCTTCTCTCTGGAAAGGAATACTTTATGCTAATTTTCCTTGTTCTGCTAGTCAGGTCTCTCCTACACCCATGGGTAGGAAAGGACACCCCCAGAGGTTTCTGAGCAAGGGTTCGTTTGTGGTTCCTGTGTGGGTACGGGCAGAAACCATGATGGGCTTATTACGCAGCCTGCGACACACATACCTTATGTCTGCGGTTAGGCATTTTTCCTTGCCAGTTGGCCAGCATGTGTCCTGGAGAAGGCAGAGACCTGGGCGTGTCCCTCCACAGCCTAACTCACCTGTCGAACAGCTCTGCTAAACTTACCCAACATGCATGCACGCTGGCTCTGTCCCAGGCTTAGGCTGTGTGTCATCGTTGGAGACATGCAAACACACCCAGCAAAGAGAGTTTGGAGCCAAGAGCCATCAGGCCTGAGCCTCTTCCAGCATCACCCTGGGCAATGATCCCAAGCATGCATTCTGCCACCGGCTGACCTGGGTTTGGCCCCATGGCTCTTGGGCTGGCGTCAGAAGTAGCAAGGACAGTGTGTGGGTGATCAGCATGTGAACTGTTTGTGAACAAGGCCGTAACTTCCCCAGAATGTCCCCCATGTCCTCCAGGTCCCAGGATATCCAGCCAATCATGTCATTCTCCAGCTTAGAGGTCTTTGTTCCTCTACAATCTCCCCCTCACTATCCAACGCCTGACCCACAAGTCCCCAGTCTGGCTCCTTGCCTTTCCACCTTGCACTTCTCTGGGCCCCTGCATAGTTCCATCCCTACACCCTGGGATCGCCTTTTGCATGCAGGGGAACGTTGTGTGAGGTGATGAGTGCACCTGACTGAATCCTGGCTCCATGACCTCCTTGCAGTGTGATCCTGAGGAACCAACCTACCTTGTCCAAGCCTCTGATAGTTCATTTGCAGAATAACTCTCAGGATGACCATTACACACCTCACACATCGCCATTACACACCTCACATATAAGGTGACGACGTATGTGCTATCTTCGTCTCTTCTCCCCTAGTCTTCAGTGCAGTGCCGATCCTTGGTACAAACACTACAAATACTGCTGAAGCAGACTAGCCCGCAGGTGCAATCCTCACCCCAGGGCAAATTTCACTGAAAAAGCAGAACTGAGGAGGCCCAAATCTGACCCCTCCCACACAAGCCTCTAACGATAGGACCTAGGGCTCTAAGCCGACCTGCAGCATCATGAGCAGAGGTCTGGGGCTGGTGTGTCCAAGTACCCATTGTGCCTGGACAGGGTCAAGATGACTCACAGAGCCCTTGCCTCTGCAACCCCCTCCAGGATCCTTACAAGGAAAGCAGTGAGGGAAGGGAAGTAAAGTTGAAAACCCCTGGCCCCTCCCTTGGGTTTCGTGCAGCCCCTTTGCCCACGGCACCTCGAGTGAAGCTCCCAGGAAGAGGAACAGAGAAAGGGACACAGCGAAGATGAGCCATGCCAGAGGCCCTTGACTTTGAGCCATGCAGGACCAGACTGCACTGAAGAATTGACCCAGAGTTGTTCTCTCCAGAGTGCAGTGTGCTGGAGAAGATGGAGCGCACACTGTGCCACAGGCGTTTGAACTTGGGCAACTGCGTGAGATGTTATCACTGTTAACTGGATCTGTAGGTTATTTCTGTCTCCCTCTACGGTCTCCCTTCTGTCCCTACCAGCCAGCAAGCACTGCCAGGGAGGGGAAACCCCTGCCCTTGGCAATATGTCACTCATTCTCCTGGAAAGAGCTTTAGCTCTGCAGTCCCAGGTTATGACATAGAGGCTCAGATCCCCGCTTGCGACACCCACATCCCAGGTCAGAGAGCTGGTTCAAGTCCTTACTACTCTACTTCTGACCCAGCTTTGTGCTAATGCACACCTGTGGGACAGCAGCCAATGCCCCATGTACTTGGGTCATCCATATGGGAGACCTAAAAGAAGCTTCCGGCTCCCTAGCTTCAGATCAGTTTAACTTTTGCCATTGCAGCCATTTGGGGAGCGAACCAGGAAATGGAAGATTGTTCTGTCTCTCCTCTCTGTAAATCTGCTTTTTCCAATAAAATAAATAAATAAATCTTTTGAATGAATAAATTAGAGTGCTGTAGCTCACATAGCCAATGTGAGAAGGGAAGAAAAGCACTGACATCTAAGTCAACATGGACCGTACCATTTCTTAAAGGTCAAACTGAGATTCATGAGAAAAGCAAGTTAGTGACAGGAGAGGAGGTGGGAAATCTGTCAGGTGGGTTGGGAGGGAGACACTGAGGAGGCACTTCACTCCTGAGGGAGTACAGAGCCTGCAGGAGACATGGCTCCTTGAACTCAAACTCCTGGTAATCTAGCCACATGCCCTGACCTCGCTGAGGTGTGTAGAAAAAGTAGGGACACTTGCATGTGGAGCTCTCACATGCTCCCCACCCTATCCCACTCCCAGCGTCATCAGTAACTTACACATAAGCACCATAAAGATGCCAGGTAGCAGCCCCACATTGCTCTTCTAGCTACCTGTCTGGTGACTGGCTATGCTCTGTGGGGCACAGCATGTTTTCTATGGCAGCCTGTGGGGGGAACGCACCTCACCTCGCTGAGGTCTAGCCACGTGCCTGATGACATCTCTCATCTGCATCACCCAACTGGTAGGCAAATCAGCTGTGGCTATAATTCTGCAGCTCTGTACAGTGTGTGTCACTGGCTCCAGAGCCACAGCTGTGGCTTCCTCTGACTGCAGCCCATGTAATCAGAGTACCTGGGAGGGCCCTGATCCCTCTGCTCTCCTCTGGGAAGCCCACAGGCCAGCGAGGGAGTCTAGGTGTCTCCCCCTGCATCTTCCTACTGAAAAGCAAGATGAGAGCTCAGATATTTCCACCACCTTACCCCCAACAGCCAGGCACTGAAAGTTAGAGAACAGTGTGCCTTCGATGCAACAGGTAAGCCACCATCTGTGATGCCCACATCCAATATCAGACTGCTTTGGTTTGAGTCTTGCCTGTACTTCTAATTCCAGGTGGCTGTTAAAGTAGCTGGGTCCTTGTTATCCACTGGGAGATCTGGATTGAGTTCTGGGCTGCTGGCTACTGCCTGACTCAGCCCCAGCTTTTGCAGGCATTTGGAGAGTAAAACTCAGAGCTGGAAGATCTCTCTATGTGTCTCTTTCAAATAAATACATTAAAAAAAAAAAAGACTAAGGACTGGCATGGTGTTTCAACAGACTTATCCTCTGCTTTGCAGTGCCAGCATCCCATATGGGCACCAGTTCATGTTCCAGCTGCTCCACTTCTGATCCAGCTCCTGGCTTATGGCCTGGGGAAGCAGTAGAAGATGGTCCAAAGCCTTGGGACCCTGTACCCATATGGGAGACTTGGAAGAAGCTCTAGACTCCTGGCTTTGGATTGGCTCAGCTCCAACCATTGAGGTTATTTGGGACATGAACCAGTGGATGGAAGACCTTTCTCTGTCCTTCTCTCTGTAAATCTACCTTTCCAATACAAATAAATAAATCTTAAAAAAAAAAAAAAAAGACTAGACAAGAAAACCTGAGAACACTGTCTGCCTCTAGAGAGCAGAACAGGCATGAGGGAATATATTTCAGCATGGAAAGAGGAGCTCCTGCTGCCCTTGATCCTACTTTGGAAGTTTGAAATATCTGAGTACATCACCTAGGCCAGCAAAGAGGGAAAATGTCTCAAGTGCAAATATCTAATCAGCATGCAGCTCTATGATGAACCAGGAGGAGGGAGGTTGTGGGCGGCAGCACAACTTTGTATGTACAGAAAGGAGAGGAGCCATGAGGACACAGGGGCAGATGCAGAGAAGGAGGGACCCCAGGGCACACAGCCCTGGTGAGGGACTGCAGAGAAACCTGGGCCAGTGCAACCTGGGGTGAGGTGCGTTCCCCCCACAGGCTGCCATAGAAAACATGCTGTGCCCCACAGAGCATAGCCAGTCACCAGACAGGTAGCTAGAAGAGCAATGTGGGGCTGCTACCTGGCATCTTTATGGTGCTTATGTGTAAGTTACTGATGACGCTGGGAGTGGGATAGGGTGGGGAGCATGTGAGAGCTCCACATGCAAGTGTCCCTACTTTTTCTACACACTTTGAGAATCACACACACACACATACACACACCTGTGTACACACAGCATTCCAATCTGCTGGTTCACTCTCCAAATGCCTGCAATGGATATGACTGAGCCAGGATGAAGCCAGGAGCCAGGAACACAAGGCAGGTGTGTCCCAGGTGGGTGGCAGGATCCAGTTACTTGTGCCATCACCAGCTGCCTCCCAGGGTCTGCACTGACAACAAGCTGGAATCAGCAGCCAGAGCCAGGAATGGAATCCAGACATGTATGTCCTGGTGTCTCTAGTTCTGGTTATGATGGTTTAAGTAGAAAGCTCGTAACAAGAAACACAAGGGTTTCCAAAGAGGGAGGAGCTACGAAGGCCAACACACTGCAGCTAAGACACAGGCGCAAACAGAAGGGAATGAGTGTCACGCTTCATGTTTTATACTGCAGGGCAGGGTTTCTTGTCCCCGGTGGTGGTAGTGGTGATGGATGAGCTGCAAGGATCCCTGAGCTTCCCAGAACTGTATCCAGAGCCACCTGATGTTGCCAGCAGGTTTCCAAGGAATCTTAGAGGTACTGTGTATATATTAATGATTTGGTGTATGATTTAAATATGGGACTCATTTCTTCTACCTGGCACAGTCCCACCTGGCTCAGAGTTTGCACTCTTCCTGTCAACTGGGTTCATTGATTGGCTTCACAGTCGCCTCTCTGGTGGCAGTTTGCAAGACTCCCTACGCCGATGGGACCCTCAGAGGTGGTAAGGCAGGGTTACAGGAGACAAAGAAACAAGAGCCTAGAGGTCAACTGGGGCCTCCACGCACAGCAAGAGGCAGGTGGCCAGGCTACTATCCTCGGGTGAACTCCTTCAGGGGGAAATTCTCAGAAGAAAGCTTGGTTCTGAATAGCCTGAGGCCAAAGCCTATAGACCTCCCACTAACGCCCTGAAAATTCTCTAGAAAACACCTTTCTGTTTCTCCTAGGGTAGGCTGCCCCAGACAGCTACCTGGGCTGGCAGCATGATGGAGAGGAGGGTGCAGATTGCCGGGCCAGCGAGGGTCTCCTCAGTTCCCCTCTCAGAGCTGTCTCCAAGTGGGAGGCAAGGCTGGACTGCAGCCTGTGTTTGCTGATCCACAAAACCTTTCCTCTGGTGCCTGACTCCTAACAGGCCAGGGGGAGGAACCACACTCAAAGGACACAGGCAGGAGCCAATGGGATCAGGGGTTCAGGGGTGGCGCTCCAGCCAGGGCTCCCCCCATCCTCTTCTGGGGAGATGGTTGAAGCCTAGAGCCACTCCCCACTCTGCAAGTAGAAGCCTTACCAAGACTCCTTTGCTGTTCCTCAGGAGGCTGCAACCCCGTGGCGTCCACACCCTTAACCACAGAGAGAGAAAGGCAGACCTTTGGAGAGCTGTGGGACCAGGGGCAGGGAGAGAGAATGGGGTGGCCAACATGTAGCTCGTGTGCATGGGCTTGGGCTGGCCCTTTGGGAGACCAGCCCCTTCTATCCCCCAGGCCCTGGCTCACACCCTTCAGAACCGGCCCAGGGTATAGACAGCCCTCCTCAGGGCTCCTCCTGTGTATGAAAAGAAGCCTTTCCTTCTACAGTACCTCCCTACCAGCACCCTTCCTGTCAACCTTCTGGTATCAACCAGAACCCTCCGCTGGCTGCACCTAAGCAATTGCCCAGATGCAAGAAGACACAGGAGCCAGGGCAAGGTGGCTGGTAGAAGAGCTCAGATTATCTTCCTCCTTCTTCTGGTCCCCTCCTGCCCCGCACAACCCTCCCTTCCCTGGAACCACATGGCCACACCCCACAGGTCAGCTGGCAGGCTTCTCCCCTGGCCCTTGTCTTATGCTTGGGCACTGGCCCACCCGCATCCAGGGCCTCCAGAGAATGGGTTTTCCACGGACACACACACACACAAACACACACACACACACACAGAGTCAAGACACATTTCCCCTTTCTATCACCTTGGAGAAATGGCCCCATGTGGCAGACAGATCCAGCAGAGGATTGAAGCCATTCAGCATGGGGACTGCTAGACACCGCCAGCCTTACCCTGAGAGGCCCAGCCCAATAAAGAAAGTGTTGTTTTTTTTAAACTGTGCTTTATTTAGGGCTAAGCTGGAGAAAGCGTCATCCAATAGTTACAGAGGGTTACAAGGAGTTTTAGGGAGTTGAGTGTGAAAAGAGCAGTTGTACTAAACTGCAGCTGTTTTTTTTTTTTTTTTTTACATCTGGACATCCTAAAAGGAGGAGTCGAGAGAAAGCAAAAGAACATGAAAAATAACAGTGATAAGAAACCAACAGAATGGAAAGAAAGGAAAGGCAGGAGCCAGAACTTCGCTGTTACAAAGAAAACAAAACAAAACAAAACTAAATCAATGGTAAGACGGAGAGCCCTCCCCCCGCCCGGCTTCCAGGTGACCCACCTCAGGCAGAAAGCAAAAGCCAGTCTTCCCAAGGGTTCAAATAAATTATAATAAATATGTTCTACTTTAAAATATATGTGTTCTTAAATAATTCAGTGTTTTTTTCTGATTCTGAGTTTTTTTAAGCAATGTCTTTTAACTGCTCTAAAGTCATTTACCAAAGATAAATATCGTGCTTTCATTAAATAGTTTTCCTTGTTTTTTTCTCTATCATTACAATTAAAAGTCCTACAAAATATGCAAATTTATTTACAGAAAAACAGAGCCGGCATCATTTAAACATCCCTGTTTTTCAAAATTCCTTGTAAACAGTTTCAGAAATTCTTCAAAGATTGTTTGTTTCTCTCTCTTGTTTAAGGTTTTGTGTGTGTGTGTGAGTTGTTTGACGATGAAGAGTTCCCACTTCTCCCTTGCCCGGAAAAGTCTCTGGAGCGAGCATGGAAGGCGAGCGAAGCGGGACGTGTCCAGGGCTTTGCGGGTAGCCGGCGAGCGCGCGCGGCTCCCGGCGCGAAGCAAGAGGCGAGGGCTGCGGCGGCGACGCGAGGGCCCTTCCCGGTCACAGCGGCCACGGCGGCCAAGGGCGCGGCCTCCACCGGCGATGGGTCTGGGGAGCGAGTCCGGCCTGGCCCTCCGGAACGACGGCGTCCAAAAGCACTTCGCGGGGAGAAGGGATGATGCTCAGTCTAAACGCTACAAAAAGTACAGGCCTACGACATCTGGGATTTTTAGCAGTAACGCTAACTTCTATAGGTTTTTTTTTTCCTTTTTTTTTTTTTTATTTTTTGCTTTCCTCTAATTTTTTTCTTCTATTATATAGGTATTTTAAACGTTTCCTTTTTTTGTTTTAAATTCTGTACAACTATTATGATTTTAAGAGGGGGAGGGGAGAGTTAGAAGCATTTACAGACTTTTCACCACAATGGCCTTGCCTTGTCTAAGTCCCTTTGTCCCCTCCTGGTTCTTGTACACTTCTGGGTGGGTGAGTTCTTGGCCCACGTCTCCACCCACGGTGCTTGTGACAGCTCCGTCCAGACGTCCGACACGGAAAGCCACAGGAAGGTGTGCCCCCGCAGGTGAGGGGACCCAAGTGCTCCTCCGAAGTATCAAAGAACTATCATCTGGCTGTGTTAAAAGCATCAAAGCAGAAGTTTTCCTGTTGGATTTTTTGTTTTTGTTTTTGCTTTTTTACTTTTTTTCCAAAGTTTTTTTTTGTTTTTTTTTGTTTGTTTTATTATTTTTTATAACATTTTTCATAGAATTCGCTCTGAGCTGTCTTGGGAACAGCGTCGAGGGGCAAGAAGGAGGCTGTCCCCCCTTCTCCCTCGCTCTCTGACATAGAGCTACACATCTGTGATACAAAGTTTGGTCCTTTGGTCCCTAAATAGCTAAAGGAATGACAGATAGAGATGCTGGGCAGCGGCCTCCCTGCCAGCCACCCGCTCGCCTCCTCCTGCCTCGGGCGCCCAGGGCTGCCAGCATCGGTGGGCAGCGTGGCGTCTCCTCCCAGAACCCAGCCCTTCAGCCTACCGGTCCGGTCTCACATGGTTTAAAGTTGCTTTTTTTTTTCTTTTTCTTTTCTTTTTTTCTTTTTTTTCCTTTTGCGTGTATGTATTTAATTGTTCTCATTTTGCTGTGTCATCTTCTTTGTGTCATTCGTTTTGTTTCCCCCAAACATGTGCCCCTCTGAATCCACAGACGCTAATGCTTCCCTTGAAGAAATGTTACAGTCACACAGAGTGTCTGGAGTCTTCAGCTTGATTGATATTGGCTGATATGTCAAAGGTGTCATCCAACAGTTCTCATTTATAAATATAGATAGAGAGAGGTTTGTTTTTTTAATGTAGCCCGTTCAGCATCCTGCCCTAAAACAAAGAAAATCAGGGCTGATTAAGCCAAGAGGGAAACCACAGAATGCATCCAAACAGCAATAGGAACCTGCCTTGGGGTTGGGATGGGAGCTCTGGGGGGATGGCAGGAGGGAAGGAGGAGAGACTGGGATGAGAATTAGTCATGATCATGATACATTACAAAGAAATCGACTCCTCTGGTCAGAGTAGAAAACCCTGGGGGGGGGGGAGGTCTGGTGGTGATGGTGGTGGCTGAGCTTTAGCTGTGGGGAGATGGCTCTCGATTTGGGTTCCTTTCCGGTTCTGGATTGAGGAAGGGCTAAATCTAAGGGGAGAATTTGGGAGTGTGGGCTAGGAAATCAGAATCAAACTTGACTTGAAGGGATCCAGCCCAGATACAATATGTATACAGAAGCCTAGCAAATCAGTTTGTCAAAACGCAGCACCCAGCATTGCTCCTCCTCAGCTCCAGGTAACGGAGGAGGCAGCAATCGGTGACTCCAACAATGCCCAGTCCCCCACCCGGTCTCCAGCCAACCACCTGTCTTCTGGGGTCACTAAGCATTTGCGAGGCTGTGTATAGATATGTGTATCTGGAGATAGGTGTGGAATATATTCGCCTGCACGTATGCGGACAGACACAGATATGTGTGTATGTGTGTGCACAGACACACACACATCCACACACATAGTACTTTTCTCATACATGCCAGGGACTTTAGAGGAAATTCGGAGCTTCGGGGGAGTGGCTAGGAGAACCTGAAACAGGTCAGAGCAGATTAATCATCAAACTCAGGCGGTTCTTGATTTGGTTTTGAATGGTGGCTTTTTGGCGTTCTGTTTGGCTTTCAAGGACAAAAATCATGATCTGACTAGAATCAGAAGGTGAATGCTGAGTTGTTGTGAATTAACAAATGAGACTCATCTCCATTCTAGCAAGCAGCTTCCACTTATACATGGGGGTGACTGGTTACATCGAGAAAGTGAGAACTGCAACGCCCCAGTCGAGGGGACAACGTCATGCGTATATCAATCCATGCTGGCAGGTTTTTCACACTGTTGATTCAACAAACAGCAAACCGTACACAGCGGTCTAAACAATTACAACACCAAAGAAAATCATAAGAAAATTAAAAAACACTTGTCAAGGACCCTTTTTCAGTTGTAAACAAAAAGGTGCATTTTGGCTTTTGTCAGTACTGTCTCTTCCAGACCAACCAAAAAACATAAATAAAAACCAGCCCTCCCCCAGCTCCCCGGTCTCCCACCTCCCCTCCCCCCATCAAATTTAGCAGAAGTGGCTACAATACAAACCTTACAATTGATACCGGGCTCTCTCAGAGAGGCCTCTGGCTTTGTTCTATTTAGTTTGGTTTTGGTTTAGAATTTTTTTTTATCATTTTGTTACTGTAGATATTTTGGTTTTTGGTTTTCATTTGTCCTTTTGAAGTGAGACTTAAAATAGCCTAACTGGAAAAAGCCCCAGGAAAGTGTCAATTGAAAAAGGCCCCCAAATTTCTAGAAAAAAATAAAATCACAAAATTTTCAAGTGCAAGTAAATCAACCACGCATAGATATCTTTAAGATGTTTTCCTTATTTTTAAGAAAAAAAAATAATGATTTGCACAGTTAAAATGATCCCATGTTAGATAATTCAGGAATTCATCTTTATTTTTACTCTTTTTTTGTTGTTGTTCTTTTTTTTTTTTCTCTACGTGACATCTAGAGAAGCATAAAAAAACGCTGAACAAGAAAAACCAAACAACAGAAAGTAAAACCACTGCAAGCACCAAGAACGAAACGAAAATGAGCACAGCAAAAAAGATTGTGGCAGCACAAAAGTCAAGAAAATGCACGTGTGATCATGACTGGCCAATCATCAACGGGTACAACATCCAAGAAAAACGCTCCAATCACAGCACCTCCACGAAACTTGACGGCAATTGTCATGCAACCGATTCTTAGCCTTGTTACATGACGCCATCATGTCACACTGTGAACTTTGAGTTGATTTGAACTTACGGATGGGGGACTTTTCTCCACTCTCATGTGATTACGTGAACTTTATTCCTAGCTCAGCGCGAGACTGTGGTGGATTTGACTGGCCCTGGTTGGGTTGTTGGAATTTGATTGAATGACAAAAGAAGAAAAGATTTATATATATATATTTATATATGTAGAGAGAGAGAGAAAGAGGGCAAGAGAGTGTGGGTAGGTGGGTGGGAGGGAGGGAGGAGACGGGAACAGGGGTGGTCAGGGGCTGTGGAAAGGCAGGGAGAGCTGGGTTGAGGGGGAAGAAGGGGAAGGAAGAAGTTAAAACAAAATTTAAAAGAAAAATATTTATACAGCACCAGACCACAGCATCAGTCTAAAAGCTCAGATGAGAGAACAGCAGTCAAATCAGAAGGGAACTGAAAAGAACTCAAAGGATGGAGGAAGCCAGCAGACAAACGACATGGGCACAGCAACACACACGCACACGCACGCACACACACGTACACACAGCTGTTTATGCAGACACATGATACACTGTGAACAGTGGCAGAACCTTACACAGGGCCTGCGGGGGTAGGGCCCGTCATGCGGTGGGGAGGGAGAAGGGGCCACAAAAAAATAAACAGCCCCTCAAACCACCATGGGCCGCCAACAGACCTCAGGGAACAAGCTCTCTCTTGATCACCCCCAGATTCTGCCTCCCTCCCCCACCCCCACCCCTGGTGTGGGGGGACAAGCTCTCCTCCCACACCACCCCACCCCAGCCTATGGACCAGCTGGAGAGCCAGACAGGGTGGCCTGGATTTGCCAGCCGGTGAGAGGCCGGCTAAAGGAACTGTTAGCTGCAGTGGGACTCTTGGTTGCCACAACACAGTTGGCAAGGTCAGCAACTTGGCCTTCTACTCTTGAGGGTCCCACCTAAGCTGCCATCTTAGAGAAGGGGGTCTCCAGGCTTCCAGGGCAACCTGATACAAAGAGTCAGCTCTTCCCCTATGCTCCCTTCAAGTCTCTTTCCTCGGAGCCTTTGGCATGGACAGGAGTAGTTTTGAGATGTCAAGAATTTAGATGTAGATGGCACCCTACAAACATGCCCTGGCACTACAGATGTCACTGCGCAATTGCCTCCTGCCCTTGGCTCATGCTCTTCTGCACTCTCAAGGTGGCTAAATGGAGGCTCCTTCTGGGCATGAGAAACTCTTTGGAGGGTGGGCAGCTGTAACCTCTACAGTATCACCAGGAAGGCTGCAGATGCCCAAGGTGCCACTGCAGGCTGGGGCCGCCCAAGGGGTGAACAGTGACCAGCAGCATCCCCACCCTCGGCTGACTTTCTGCGCACCCCTTCCCTTCCATCCCTCTGCCCTCCATCCTTCCAGTATGTGCTCTGCACACTGTCCCACCTCACAGGCTGTTTCCATTGTCCCTTCTGCTGTTTTGCTGGTGCAGCCCCAACAGGCTCAGAAAGAACATCCTTCCCTACACTCTCCATCTTCCCCAATCCTCACTATCTAGCTGAGGATTATTTTCTGCCCCTCAGGAATTTGAGGATGCCCAGTTCTGGCCCTCCCTCATGACCATCCCCAGCTTTACTCCCTACACCCTGCTCTCCAGGAGTCCCCTGGCCCATTCCAAACCCCATCACATTTTAGTTTTCTTTGCAGGGTTGCAAACAAGCAGGCTCCACAGACAGGGACTTCCACTCTTCGTTCTCTGTTGTCTTTAGGGGAGGGGTGGAGTGGGTCCTTAGTGTCCTTAGGGATCACCTATGTGGTATTTGAGTAGTGGCTGTTTTGCCTGTCTGCCTGGTCTCCAACTCAGCCTTCAAGCACTCCCTAGCCTCTTTCCTCGGGACCTGGCTGGGTTCTTGCCCTTCCAGGCTGGTCTCTCTGCTCTTCTAACAGAAGAAGATCTCCCCCATTGAGCACAAGGCCCACCACTCTGGCAACGCCACCCTTCCCTGCATTTCCAACCTACTCAACGGGTGCAGCCAGCAGCAGGAAGCCTAGAGTACTAAGGCTATTGGCTGTGGTCAACTAAGGACTCCTGGGGACTCCTAGCCTCCCCTCCACACCAGTCCTGAGCACCACACAGGCATTCACTTCTTCCCTCTGGGCTTGAGGGGCTGTTCTCTCTCCCAGCTTTGCTCCAGATACCCATCAAGCCAGGCTCTATGCCCCATACAGGGAAGCTCAATTTGGGTCTGGAAAGATCCAACTCACTAATTCAGGTGAGAGAATTTTGGCCAGGTTGAACTAAGTCCAATGTCAGGCATTAAAGCCAGTTAGGTTCTAGCCAGAGAGGGCCCAGGCCAAAAGGCATAGCCTGGCCCAGTATGGGTCACACCAAATCATCTCTGTCTGCAGAGGTGGGACCAAGACACGCAAAAAACAGCCTCAGGGCTGAGGTCAGGGCCCAGGAGAAGCATGACTGCCTTGGGGGAGGGAGGACATGCTGTCTGGGACAATCACAACCCCCAGTGCTGAGAGTCAGGCTCTTCCCTGCTGCCCAGGGCCCAGGGTGTACTCTCTAGACAGTGACAGGAAACTGTGGGCAGAGTAGGACGAGGGAGGCAGCCAGAAGGGCAAGGCCCCCAGGAATCTGATCTGATGAGAAGGAACTGCCACCCAATTCCCAAGTCTGATCCTACTGCTCCTCACATTATGGAACCAGCACTGACCTGTGCTTCCAACAGCTGTCCTGCCAATGGTCCTGGCCCTTCATCAGGTCTGGCCCACTCCCTTCTGCCTTGATCTTGGCCCCACTGCCGGTGGCTACCCTGGTCCTGAGACTCTACTCCTCACTACCTCTTTGCTTCCATCTGTGTTTGGTCCCCTGAACTCCTGCTCAGGCCAACCCCACCCCTCCAATTACCTGTGACTGCTGCTTGGGACATATCCTTTTTTTTTTTGTTTTTTTAATTGGAAAGTCAGATAGACAGAGAGGAGAGAGGAGGAGAGAAAACAGAGGAAGACCTTCCTTCTGCTGATTTATTCCCCAAGTGGCCACATCAGCCAGAGCTGCACCAATCTGAAGCCAGGAGCCAGGAGCCTCTTGTGGGTCTCCCATGCGGGCGCAGGGTCCCAAGGCTTTGGGCCATCCTCGACCACTTTCCCAGGCCACAAGCAGGGAGCTGGATGGGAAGTGGGGCCGCTGGGATTAGAACCAGCACTCATATGGGATCCCAGCACATGCAGGGTGAGGACTTTAACCATTAGGCTACCACGCTGGGCTGGGACCATATCCTTTATAAACACCATTCAGTGACCTGCAACTTTGGAGCAGTGTTTCAACTGCTTGACTAAGCAGGCTCCTCCCTTCTTCCAGCCTGAGAATGTCCACACCTCTCACTACAAACCCCAAGCCTGCCTTAAGATGCGCCCTCATCCCCTCCTAGCACACTCCTTCCACCATTGCTTCTAACAGAATGGGGCTGGGCAGTAAACGTTGTGGATGAAAACCAAAGGCCAGCAGCTTTCTTGTAAGAGTCAGGTTGCCTTGGAGCAGTTGAAAAGTCTGCTTCCTGGGCCCTAAGTGGTAGCCTAGCAGCTAAAGTCCTCGCCTTGAATGTGGAGGGATCCCATATGGGCGCCGGTCCTAATCCCGGCAGCCCAGCTTCCCATCCAGCTCCCTGCTTGTGGCCTGGGAAGGAAGTTGAAGATGGCCCAAAGCCTTGTGACCCTGTACCCACATGGGAGACCTGGAAGAGGCTCCTGGCTCCTGGACTCGGATAGATTGAGATCCAGCTGTTGTGGAGTAAATCATTGGACAGAAGATCTTCTCTGTCTCTCCTCCTAGCTACCTTCTAGGCAGCCATGGCTGCATATTTAGTACCTAGCAGAGCAGTGCCAGGACAGGGGAGGTGCTTGCGAAAGGTGTGTGGGTCTCCTCTTCCTGGCCTTGGCCTTCCCCCAGGGCAATTCCCTTATCCTTCCCAGAGACCTGCTTGGGGCTGCAATCCTCTCACCTACGTAGCAGACTTTTAAAACTAAATAAATTTAAATTTTGACAAAAGGAGGACCACTATGCTGTTTAAACCACTTGCCCCAGCTCTGCCTGCATGGTTCTACCCTCAGGCCACTTCTCCACTTCCTCTCCCATTCCAGAAACAAACTCAGTGGCTGGCTGTCTCCTCATCCCAGTCTGTGTGCATACAGCTTGGAAGCTCCGTGAGGGCAGGAATGGTGACAGGTTCATCTCTGCATACCTAGCACTGAGCCCAGTGCTTGGCACACAGAGGTGCCTTGACTATGAACAAGGGCTGGAAAAGCTGGTTTGGCAGTTAGCAGAGAAGGGCCTTGCCCTCCGTGAGTGGGGGGGGCAGGGCGGAAGACTCTTCCGCTGGGCTCTGTGTCCCACTAGGGTGGGTGGGGATGGTTTTGGAGGGGAACTGGGAAACTGGAGGACCCCCCTCTTCAACCAGACTTCAGCCTCAAAAGCTCCATCTGAATGTCTGCCTCTCTCACCCAAGTTCCCTGCTCTCCTAGTCACTCAGGCCAAAAGCCTGCAGTCATGTTTGGCTCCTTTTTCTCTCCGGGTTGCTATACTTTGAATTCATTGGAAGTAGCATCCTTGGCTCATACTGCACCTGCTTCACCTCACATCCACTGCTGAGACCCTGGCTGGAGCAGCAGATGCTTGGCTCCTGCCCCATGGTTAGATCTAGCAGAGAGAGCTCCCAGAAGGGGAGAACTCAGAACTCTTCGGCACCCTGCCAAGGTCTGCACAATGGTCTCCTGGTGCTTTAGGGACCCCCCACCCCTCTCCCCTGGCCTCTGGCTGCCTCGCTGGGGTGTGCATGATGATGCCTGTTCCCTCTGTGCTGTTATGGCTCCCTCTGTCCCCTTCAAGTCTCTGCTTCAATGTGTCTTTCTCCATGACAATGACTCTGCTTTGCTGATCGAAGTGTAACCCACAAGACTGATGTGCTTGAAAACCTGCTCTTGTGTTACTGGCTCCCTCACCACTGAGTCCCAAGTACCTAATGCGGTCCCTTGCACACAATACTGCTAAATAAAAGCAAGGGGTAGCCATTGTGAACTGAAGGGGCCAAACAGGGCCTTCATCTCCACCTACAAGTAAGCCCAGGACTTGTAGGGCATATGGTAACTGAAGGCCAAATCGAATGGCCTCTTCCATCCCTTCCTCCGAAAGTGGTTTCGCTCAGCAAGACCCCTGGCCTGGAAGAGGAGTGGCTGACAGGGTCTCCAGCCGCTGGGCAGGGCTGGGGAAAAGACGGCCAGGAAGACTGGGACAAAGTCCCTTGGCAGCTACAGTGTTCTGCAGGGTCTGGCGCTGGAACCCTCTGCTTAGCTGTCCATCAGGACCAAGGGCGCCTCACCGGGGTTGGGGTGGAGTTCTTCACTCCTGCCCTCTGTTGCCCTGCACTAGGGGAGCAGGCCCTGCCCATTTCTGACTCTACCTTTGCACCTGCCGGCTAGGCCTAGGGAGAGGAGCAGGTTGAACCAGACGCAGCGGGTCCAAGGCACAAAGAGGGTCCGGCCCATGGAGACCAGAGGAGGCGGCGGGTCCGTCTGAGTCCTCGCCCCCAGGCCACCCAACCCCCCTCCCGTGCCCTCGCCCCGGCCGCCCCCGGTTACCTGTGCGAGTCCTGGTCTCCCCCGGGGGACGCTCCCGCCGGCGCTCAATACGGGCGATTGGTGTCTTTGGGCCGCTTCAGCTGCACCTTGAGCCTCTTCATGCCGATCTGAAAGCCGTTCATGGCCTGAATGGCGGTCTGCGCGCTGGCTGGGTTGTCGAAGCTCACGAAGCCTGGCGAGACACGAGGGACGAGGGCCTGGGTTTCCACGGGGCCGCTCGTGGCGGGGAGTGGGCAGATGGTGGGAAGCAGGACGGGGCTCGAACCCCGCTCCGGCCCTGCCTCCAGCCCGGCGGGGCCACGTGCCGCGCCCGCCCCCCCTGCAGCCCACGTGCCGGGGCCCCACCTGGGCTGTGCGCAACCGCACCGCTCGCCCAGCGCCCACTCCCGCAGGCGGGGCGCCCCCCCTCCCCGGCCGGCCCCCGCCACCTCGGCCCTCTCCCTCGGCGGGAGAGGGCGCACACACCTGCGGGTGGAGTTTATTGGACACTGTCCTCCCTGACAGGAGGGGGCCTGGCAGCGGGAGGGCACTGGGTGCCGGCCTGGGGAGAGAGAGCAGTGCGAGGGGGCGGGAGGGGAGGCACCACCCAGACAACTTCTCCACCGCCACGTGAACCACCCCCCTTGCCAGTGCGGCTGGCCGTAGGGGGAGGACCAGAGGCGGGGGCCACCGCCCACCCCCGGGCTGTCCCAGATGTCCGTTTGGGGACACCGGGGTAAATCCAGACCCACTGCTTTGACCCACCACCTGGCATCCAGGGGTTACAGACATCTCTGAACAGAGAGAGTCTTTTTCCCCCCCCGGAGTAAGCACTGCACCAAATTACCTGATGGGTCTCCTGTGAGCCCCTCAAGAGATGTACAACTACTATAACAATTCACACCCTCAGGAAAAGTTAGCAGCCGGCCTCTGTGCACCTGGGGCTGTTGAATCTTTCCTTGCACGCAGACTCTGGGCCACAGCAAGTAGTTCCCAGACAGGGATAGCACCTGTTACAAAGTGAGTGCATCTCCATCCATATTTCCCCAAGCTGGCCCTAACAGGTGCTTCTGGAGCCAGAGGCGTTCTCCTAATTGGACTCCCCGAGGCTGGCTCAAGGCACATGAACAGAAAACTCTCCCTCCTGCCCCATGTTCTCTGGCAAAGAAACCTTCAGAGCTTGATTTACTCTAGTATTTCCTTGAATTTATCCAACCTTAGAGTCTCTCCTGCAGAAACAGATGAAACTCTACTGGGCGAGACACCCGCACTGTCTAAAGGATGTGCCTCAGCCAGAGTGCATGTCCCTGAGTGGCTACTGAATGTACAGTCAGATCTAGTGCAAACAAGAGGTTGTTCTCTTAGTTAGTCATGCATGGTACTCAGGGCACCTCTGCAACCTCTCCACTCCAAGAGAGCTACACCTGTTGATGGCTCATCACTCTCTGTATCCCACCCTCCCAGGCATGGCTTTGTTAGCTTCTTTTTCTCCTTCCTTCTTGGCTCATGCTGCACCCCACCACAGATGGGGGAAGGGGCGCAGGGATATGACTCCTATTTTTGCAAATATGAACACAGATGGAGCTGGTCAGGGCCAAGCCCAAAATAACAAAACCAACATCTGTATAAATCAGCATAGTCAAACACAAAGAAAAAAGCCAGGACTACCCACAGCTGGCACTCAACCTCCAGTTATCCTTTTGTCTCCTCCCCTCTGGGCTCAAGGGCCCTGCACCTACCTTGAATATCTGAAGACTAAAGTCCTTGGCAGAACTATGTGAACCACAAATCTGTTCATCCTGCCCCTGTCCCTGAGGGTAGTTGAACTAAAGCCTTTGCCCAGGCCAGGACAAGGGAGTCTGACAGCTGCGTTCTCAGCCAACAACCCCCTCACCTACTGGCGCTACTGGCTCCAGCTCTACCTCTGTGTCTAGACTTGGTGTCTCTTTTTGCAGGCAACAAAATGTGAGCAAAGCAGGGACAAGAGGTAGAGGTAGGAACAGCCACCGGGTGGGGGAGAGCAGAGAGAAGTTTCTGCAGGAGGGAAGAAGCCATCTTCCTGCAAGAGTTGAGTACTATCAGGAGCCCTGGGATTGGGAAGTCTTCCAGGTTCAAGGGAACTTTTCTTCCTCAACTGATATTGCTGGCTGGCTGGTAGGCAGGACAAGGGGGTATCACCCTGCAGTGTAGCAACTCTGAGTGCCAACACCAGACCCACAGTCCCAGAACTGTCCTGCTTCTCCCAGGGTTCCCTCCCCCATGGAAGGACCCTCCACCATGACCCTACTGGAAGCCTCTAGACGATTCCATGCATGCTTATAAAGAGTGCAGTCTTCTGAGGACTTCACGTGGAAAGAGAGCTGCTTATTTGGCAAAACTATCACAAGCCTTCAGGAACCATTGTCATTTCCTGAGTTTGTTCTGGCCAAGTCCCTCCCAAAAGCTTGGGAGGAAACTTCAAGCATCCCTAATGGTGGTGTTTGGGGGTTGCAGGGGGACAGCTTTTACAGTCCCATTTCACAAATGAGGATGCTGCCACTCGGAGGGCCCAGGGACTTGTATGGAGTCAGGTTTGCTACAAAAGGACCCTGGATGGGCCAGATGCAGAAGGCTCTGCTGTCAGAGTGGCTTAAGGAGGAAGAGTGGAGCTGGACCTCATGGCAGGAGTCCGTCCTCTTTTTTCAGGCTGGTAGATGCTCAGCATGAGTCAGAGTGGAAGGACAGAGGAGTCCTACAAAAGGTAGGGAAAAACCCTAGTTCTGGAGTGTGCAGTGGGTGACCAGCTCTTGGAGGTCTAAGGACAGTGCACAGGCAGGCGGAGGCGGTGCCTTTAAAACTGGCTGTCACCTGTCAAGGTGCCCAGACCCCATGGGGCTGGAGTGTGTTCTGGTCTTGCATACCCTAGCATTTGCTGAGCTCTCAGCATTTCCCTCCCTCATGACATCACATTGGAGCCTGACTTTAAAGAGTGAATGTTGCTGATTTCCAGTTTGCTGTTTTACCTGCACTTCTATAACTGCAAGGAGCCAGAGCAATCCAGGGATGGCTGTTGGTAAAATGGTCATAGACTTGCTTTTCTATATCCAAAGAGGAATGAGCTGCTGGGGCCGTGGACTTGTGAATGGCACCAAGAACTTGACTGCCTTGGGGAACATGCTTGGATTCTCAAGCTTTTGACTGTGCTGGAAAGTTCCCAAACTGGGAACTCCCTGACACACTGGGAGAGCTCCCAGAGACACTGTCTGCCCTCTACCACGCACGACCAAGCTGTGACGAGGGTTCCCTGAATAACCCAGGTCTCAGAATCAGGGCTCAACCTGAAGATGCTGTGCTTCTGGCAGACTCCAGTCTCAGACAAAAGATGGCTCTTGGGGACCTCAAGTCCTCAGGGACTTGGGAGTGGGTCTGGCCCCATTGGAGTGGGCTGATGGAAGGAGAAGAGGGACCACTGAGACCAGAGGGGAATTAAGAGGACATTTCAAGTCCCTGGATAGGATTATCATATTTTAGCAAATATGAACCAGGATGCCCAGCTAAATTTGATTTTCAGATTAATAAGGAATTGTTTGTTGGTATAAGCATACCCCAAAATCTGCATGAGCCCTATTGCATGTGGTGTTTGGGACATACTTACACTAACAAAAGTAAAACAAAGATTCATTGTGGACCTATAATTCACATTTAACTCGACATCCTGTATTCACCTGGATCTGCCCAAATCTTTGCACGCCTAACATGGTTCACTGGGACATCTCTTGAAAGCATGTTCCCAGTCCATTCCTCCCAGGTTAGGCCCTCCCACCACCCTCCATAACCTTCCCATCAATTGAATCATTGTGTGCATGGTCAAAGCCCTCCAGAACACATACCCTCCCAGCTCCTCATGGCCTGTCCTTTGCCCTTTCAGCCCATCCCCTGCTTGTCCACTCCATCCTCCCTGGCTGTGATGACCTCCCACCCACATCCTCTGCCTTCCCCAGTTCAATACCTGGCAGAATTCACTGCCGTGCAGCAGGTGCAAGTTTTATCTGAGCTCAGAACTTAGCTTCCTGGGTGGGAGAGGGCCGAATTTCCTCGAATCTCCTCAACAGCGCCTAGCTCTCGGAGTGGGGGCGGGGAGGGACAATACTGGAGGAGAGTTCTCTGCACAGCAGAGGGAAGGCAAAGAGTAGGAAAGTGAAGGGAGCAGGGTCAATAGGGCATGTGGAGGAAGGCGGCTCCAGCTCGCCAGCAAGGGGTGGGATCTCCTGTAAACTGCCCCAAGGTCGTGCTAGGCCAGGGCTGGGCCCGGGAGCCAGGGAGGAGAGGGGCTGCTGGGAGGACTAACATTTCGAGGCTCGGCTGCTCACGGTTCCTTTTCCTTTCCCTTGGATCAGAGCCTTTGGGCTGGAAGCGGAAACCCATTTTTCTCGGTGGGAGTTGGGAGCCAGGGGGGCGGGCAAGGGAGAGCGAGAAGCAAAAAGAGCGGAAGGATAGGAGAGCGGTGAGAGATGGAGGCGGGGCCGTCGGGAGCACCTGGGCGGCGGGGCGCAGTGTGCGGGAGCAGGTTAACCGCACTGGGCGCCAACGGCGCGGCGGGGCGGGGCGGTGCGAGCACCGCCCTGTCCGAAGTGAAGCTAATTGGTTTGTTATCTTTACCCACCAAAGCATTTACTTTGGTTAGTCGCCCGATCCACAAACACTTTCGAGGAGATGACATTACCGAAAGGGAGGAACATCTGCATCAGCTCAGCGTCCCCAAACTCCTGGGGCAGATGGTAGATGAACAGGTTACAGCCCTCGGGCCCTGCGGTGAGGGGAGGGGATGGGCAGGGAGGAGGGATGGCGGGGTGGGAGGGGGAGAGAGAGACAGAGGAGAGGTGAGCGAGTTAGGCAGCGCAGCAGGGAGGGCGGGGCGAGGTTAGGAGGAGGGGGGGTTTCATTCCAGACCCAAGGGCAAGCTTGGCTCTTGGCTCTGCTTGTGGAACCTCTCTGGGCCTCAGTGGACTTCGCAGCAAAATGACTGTAGCAGAGTCTGGCCGCGTGACCTGGAGTCAGGGAGGAACTCTGGCCTGCCAGCCCCAGCTCCAGCCATGGGGAAGCTGTCCAGCTACTGGGACTGATGCCTGGAGTGGCCGCAAGAACCCCCTTTCTCTCAGAGTCCCACCTGTCTGGCCCGCCCGCCCTGTCTGAACATTCCAGGTGGGTGCGGGACACCCCGAGTCTCATCATCGCAGCAAAGGTTCACTTTCTGACAACCAGAGACCTGCCACTGCTACAGCACAAGCTGTACCAGCTCTCTCCGGCGGGCATCTCCCAAGCACACTATCTGCAGTAATCCTTAAGCAACCTCGGGGGTTAACTACTACTGGCACTGCCCTGCCATGGGTGAGGAAACCGAGGCCCAGAGAGGTGAATCACCTGCCAAGAAACATGCAGCTGAATGGGGCAGAGGAACAGGATACCCACCCAGGCTGTCTGCTCCATAGTGTGTGCTTTTCTCTGTCTCACCCCATACCCCAAACACTGTGCAGATCTCTGAGTTTCTGCAATTACCAGAGAGCCAAAGACTTACATATTTCCCTTGAAAGGTTAAATGTTCAAAATGCTCTATTTGAACAATCTGAAATGGACTATTTTCTAAGATGCACACTCTATTTGAGTGATGCTGCTACCTTAACTAGGGCCTATCGCATGTGAAGTGGCCTGTGGCAACTCCAGTGATGGCAGACACAGCCTACAATGGGCATAGCAGGGAAACAGCCGTGTTTAGTGGAGCTGTGTGACTGACAGTGGAGGACCTGATGACAGACCAATGGGGAAACCTGGGCGTGAACTTGACAATGAAAACCTTAAAGCACTCCTGGGGGGTCCACTTGTCCGAGGCTATGGTCAGCTGTTCTGCCCTGTGATTTAGTTCTAAAACATGGCTGGCTCAGGAGTCTCTTCTCCTCTCCCCTCCTACCTCCATCCATCCTTCTCCACCCTTGCAGACCCACAGTCCTGACCACCAAAACCATCCACGGACTGCCTTGGTTTTTGGTTCCCACCCTTCTTCCTCCACTGGCTGCCAGGCACTCTGCTAGACAGTGTGTCCACAACCAGGCACAAGTGTGCTCTCCTCCCTGCTCTAGCTCTGGTGGATTCCCCTCTAGCCTTGCACCTGCTGTACCCTCCAGCCACACCCTATACTGTGCCCCTCCATGCCTCCCAGCTAGAGGATGACCCCCTTGGGGCAAACACAGCCCTAAGGCCCAAGGTCACTATTCCTGCCTGCCCACCTTCCATACTCTGGGGTAGTGGCTTTCTTCCTTGCCTTCTGGAGGTTTCCTTTGCAAGCCAATGGAGAACTCCCTAGGGAAAGGGGCATCTACTAACCCACTCCTGCCCCCTGGCCTGCCCTCTCTGCTCATGTTTGCTTTTAGCCCCACCACCTGCGGACAGCTGCCTCACTAGAGACCCTCACTCTAAGTTCAGGTACTGCAAGCTGCTTCCCCAGGATGTTGTGTCTGCGCCTCTTCCTGGTCAGGAACCCCTGTGCTCAGTCCCACCTGCACAAGGCGTTAGGCCAGGCCCCTGGGGCGACACTCCAGCCCCAGCCTGACTGTGGCCACACCCTGAATTAGTTCCTTTACTCCCGAGGCCTAGACTGGCAGCTCATTAGGGGTGTGAGAAATGGTGAACAGAGCTCCAGGCAGGGCCATGCTGCAGCCAGCACTGCGGGCAGCCTCCTCCCAGCTGCATGCGGGTGGTCTCTGCAGGCCGTTGTTACTTTCCAAGCTCCACTCAGAGACAAGGATCTGGCAGGAGGAACCTCCACAGCAACCAGCATGCCTTGATGTGCCAGCAGCTCCACAGAGAGACCGACTCCAGGCACACCTTTTCTCTCTGTACACCTGGCTCTGGCAGGACTCGCCCCGCTCCCCCCAAAACCACCAGCAGCCTGTCTGTCCTCAGGCTCAACATAGCCGTGGAAATATCCACACTGGGCGACCGCTGCCTGCCCCCGACCAGGCTGGCAGGCCTGCCCACTTCCCCCACTCCTCTCTTCCAGGCCCATTGCAGTTTTCCCAACCACTCACTCCCAGCACCCTCATCTTGCCTGCGTGTGCAGTATGGTTTCTGGGTTCTCATCCTGCCCTGGCCAATCCCTCGCTATTGGAGTGCGGTTCAGCATGTGCAATGCAACCAGGGAGAAGGAGAAGAACTAGGGGAGGCTCTCAGCCTCAAGGAGGGTCTACAGAGAGCAGTGGCCACTGGGGCCTGGCCTGGGTGGCAGGGCATGGGGTCAGAGAGAGGTGAAACTACTGGGAGATGGAAAAGGCAGGAGGCAGATGCCGGGGTGGAGAGGCAGTAGGTCATGAGGGTCCTGAGCTCCAGGCCAGCAGTAGGAGCCATCATGTGTGTTGGTTAGAGTGGCATTGGCCTGTCACTGCATTTTGTGCATGTATCTGCATGTGTGTGTATGTGTGTGTGTGTGTGTGTGTGTGTGTGTGTGTGTGTAGCAGAGTGAAGAGACCTTTGTGCCCACAGGGAGCTGACTGCGTTCTCAAGCCAGCAGGGCTTGTGGTTACAGCTCTCTGCTGAGTGACGAAAGCTTAGACTGGAGGAGACATGGGGCAGCCTGTCTGCCGCAGGGCATGACAGTAGAGGGCAGGCAGGCAGGGGCCAGCTGTGTACTGCCTAGGTCTCTGTAACCTGGCTGTCCTGGGTGTGGGGAGCTCTGGTGACATAGGATGCCTCCTGGAAGGTGTTAAGAGAGGCTGACGACGTGGTGAGGGAGTGGCTTGGACCTCAGACAGGTAGACTCAGCTTTTTACATGTGCCGATCCGAAAGCTGGGGGCTTGGGGTCACAATGGGAGGAGGAAGTGGCCCAGCTGGGAGTCCCACCAAGAGGATCTCCTCCAAACGGTCAGGGCTAGTCTGATGGAAGAGACTGGGATAAGGAGGTGCTCAAGGTCCTTCCCAGGGCTCACTTCATCCTAGGGCTAGGAATCATAGCAGGGGCTGGAGGTCAGGCACTTAGGGATCATAAGATCATAGGACAGGGCCTTGTTAGCTTCCTGCCTCTTGGGCTGGCTCTCTCTCTCTCTCTGCAGGCTCAAGGACCCTTGCCGAAGGTGAGCTCCTTTAGCAAGCTCCTGTCTCCCTGACTGAGGGCTGGAGTCCTTGGGAGTCCCTGCGACCCCAGCCCACCTACCTTGCCTCTCCTGTCCCATACACACTGGGGCTCCTGGAAGCAGTGTTCTGGAGCCTCCTGTGCCCTTGCCATGCCTTGGGAGCTCTACACATTTCTCCTGGTCACTTGGGGTCACCGCTTCAAGTAGCATGAACGACTTGACTTCCTCCATTCCCCTCCACCATAAGTCCCTCAACTCCTCCCATCTTCCCCACAGCCCAACTCTGCCCAGCAGGGTGTGTGTGTGTGGCGGGGGGAGTATTCTTGGATCTCACCCATCCCAGCACCTCACCTCAGTCTGTTCCTTCTCAATGCCCTCAGCTGTCAGGGCTGGAACCACAAAAATCCACCCCACTGCTCAAGTCTTGCCTTCTGGCTACCCTACCTGCTCCCCAGCAAGTCTGATAAAAAACCCCTAAAATACAAGCCCCTAGCTCCTCCCTGAGCCTGGACTGCAGCCTCTCTCTGGGTGCTGTTGCTATGCTGCTTGCAGGGCTTGCCGGGCAGGGAGCACACCTGGCCATCTCCGAATATTGATTCCCACAGCAAGGTCTGCGCACATTGAGCTGCGTCAGACCAGCAGCAAATGACAAGGCAAGTGGGAAACATGCCCTGTGCAAGACCCACCGCCAGCCCGGGGCCATTCGGTCCTGTTCTCTGCCCATTAGGTCTGCTGAGCTGTCCCCAAGGTGCGGTTTTCCCACCCCTGATGCCCCCACACAACATGCCAACATGACCACATCCAGCCAAAGGGAGCACCTATCTGGGGAGAGAAGGGGAGGAGGGACGGCATACCCACCTTCTCTCTGTTGCTGGGGAATCATCGGTGGTGGCTGAGGAAAAGCCTGGCTTATCTGACCATAGGCAGCAGGGTAGGCGGCTGCTGGGGAGCCAAAGAGAGACGGCGAAGAAGACGGCAGGGCAGAACGACAGCAACATGATGTGGAGAAAGACAGGCGAGCAGCAGGAAGAAAGAGAAATTTCAGTGTCAGCGGGGCAGCTGGCAGGTGTGTGCAAACCCAGCCACCTGAGATAAAGCCACTTCAGGCGGAAGTAGCAGTGTGACCGTTAGAATTGGCCATATGTGTGTGTACTCTTGTGGGTGTATGTTTGGGGGAAGGAGGCAGTCTTAATCTGGACAGTGGAGAGTCCACACGTAAGGGTACCACAAAATCAAGATGCTTTGAGTAAGATGGCACCACACCTTCTGGAACCCTCTAGAAGGTTCTTGTGCCTTTCATTCTGAGAGGTGCCCATGTTGGAGGTAGGGAGTCCCCCGAAGTGTGGACTCAGCCTCTAGGGGAACTGCAGGGTCATCTCTGGGGTCAGCAAACTGAACTGGACATGCCTGTTGGGTTGTGGACTCAGATGGAAAGAGTCAGAGATGGGACAGGAATGGCCAGAGCTCTTCTTGGCTTAGCCTGGCTCCTGGCACTGTAGGGATGGAGCGCAGAACTCAGGGGTCCAGCAGGTTAAAGAGCTTCCTCTGGACTCCTGATGAGCAAGGCACCCTCTAAGTCCCCACCCTGCCAGTAGCCCCATGTCTGGCTCTTTTAAGGCAGCAGAGGGCCCTGGCAGAGTTAGACAGTAGGTCCCAGGCTGACTCAGAGGACCGTGGTGTGTGGCCCAGGCCAGGGATGAAGATGGAGAAGCTGGGCTGATAGCCTGGCTGGGCCTACTGAGCCAGGGCTATCTGTTGGCCCCAGAGCTATCTCCTCACCCCTCCTCCCTCCTCCCTGCCTGTATTTGCTCAGGCTCATGTCTGATGCCTGTGAGATCTGCCCCTCTCCTAGGCTCCCTGATTTTTTCAAACCCTTGGCCTGTGGACTATACCAGGCAGCATGGCAGGTGTCAGCCACTAGCATTGCCCTGTTGCCTGGTGCTCCTGATAGTACAACAGGAGTTGACTGGCTATCTCATCCCAAGTTCTGCCCACCCATCACAACCAGGGCACCCTGCTGGTGTGGGATAGAAAGGTGTTTAATGTCTGCCCCGAGTGCCAGTGGGCTTCCTACCACTCCCTCCTCAACCCCATATAGTGCTGGGCCCAGATCTTGTTGGGCCCCGAGAGCTCTGGGCGTTGGCAAGATGAACGGAGCTGTATGAGAGCCGTGGGGACGCGTGGATACTAACGACCTGCATACTGCTGCACTCCGGCGTAGGCCTGCTGCAGGGGGTCCGCGGCGGTGGGGCTCTGTGCTGCAGGGGAGCCAAGGGGGTAGAGGTCAGCAATGGCCACCCAAACCTGCCACACACATCCCTCCGCGCTCCCCGAGACAATGCAATGTCTATACTGCCCATTCCAGCTAGTGTCCAGGGCATCTGAGACCATAGCCCTGAATGCCTGGGCCCTGCAGGCACCTGCTCCCCAGCCCTAGACCCTTAGCAGGGTAGAGAGTTGCCCACCCTGGTTGGGGGGTACAGGCTGCAGCTGGGCTAAGGGTAGGGACGAGGTATGGGTTCAGGTACAAGTCTGCTGCAGAGATGCCATAGAGGTTCAGCCATCAGCTGCTGGGTGGAGAGACTTGGGGGTGAGGAGGCGGTTTTGGCCTTGGAGAAGAACTGGGAAGGGGGACGAGGCCATCAGGAGGGTGGGTTCCTTCTGATTAATGCTCAGCACAAGCCTGGGGTACGGAGCAAAGGGACAGCCTGGAAAATCCTGTGGTCACTGTGGCAGCTTGTTCCTGCTCTTATGGAGGCACTGTCATTCCTAGGGCACCTGCGCAGGATACAGAGGCCTTCCCCTCCTGGCCATGGCTGATCCCCTTCCCAGCAGGCACTAGCCACACCAAGCTTGGCTCCCCAGCAGGCTGGGAGAAGGGCAGTGCCTATAGACACTGAGGAACCAGACGACTGAAGACCTGTCTCCCATTCTGAACCTGCAACTCTGTAAGGTCCTACTGCACAGTACCAAGGGAGGACCCTTGATATGACACTTCGGCAAGAAGCTCGGGGAAGCTGGCCTGCGGCACAGGGTGGGTTCACATCTCTCCTTTGCTGTCTCTGTAGGAGCTGTGAGTGGGACTGGCAGCGGATACCACTTCCAGTGACCAAGACAGGAAGAGTGACGTGGAGGCGGGCTGGCCTTGGAGGCCACGGACGTGGGAGGAGACAGATGCTCACACAGAGGGAGGATCCCCAGGATGCTTTGTGGGGGCGAACTCGGTAACACAGGCAGAAGCAAGACAACCATCTTGGCTCCTCTGCCTGTGCCCCCAGGTGAGCCACGCTGTGAATTCCCAAACTTCAGACTGGGAGCATTCCCAAACCTCTCTCCTGAGCTCTTGTCCCTGAGTCTCAGTAAAATTCCATTAGAAAAAAAAAAGTCCTGGGCCTCAGGGGGAGCCCAGGGAAAAGCCTTGAACTGAAGTCCCCAGAGACAGCAGATGGCATACCCCACAGGCACTAGGAACTGGGGTGCAGCAGGAAAGCTGGGTCTATGGAAGCTTGGCACAGAACAGAAGAGCTAAAGATGACTCAGGAGGCAGGCTTCATCCCGTCCCGGCCCAACACCCTGTCCCCAACCACCCCGTGGCAGAGACTAGAGCCAAGAGCTCCCAGCTGTGGCATACTTGGTGGTATGGTCTCTTCCTGCCTGCTGTTGCCTCTGCCAGTCAAGTCTGCCAGTCTCTAAATCCTTGGCCAAGGGAGGGGCCATGTCTGGCTTGTCCTCTTAGTCTTCCCAACTGCTCACCCTGCACGTATGGCAGCTTCATGCAGATTAGAAAAGGGCATCCCTTCCTTCCTTGTGGCACAGTTTGGTGCCCTCACACAAAACCAAACCTGCACAACTTCTGTGGCAGCCAGTCCCCACCTTCAGGCAGTGCTCAACACCTGATTAAGTCTAAGGAGTGCAACTTTAGGAATGAATGAACGTCTTAATGTTTGTGGAAGCCATTTCTTCAAGGGTGTTAGATGGCAGCCAAGGCCTTCCTGTGTGCTTCCCACATGCTCTTGATGAGTAAGAGGTGTGTAGAGAGGAGCTACCTGGGGCTAGGAAATGCAGAAGAGCAGTAGTGGGACCCTCTCTGCTTCTTTGCCTAACGACCTCATTAGTAACTGCCAAAGAGTGAGCATTTTGAAGGATCTCGCTCATTACAGCAGCTCCAAACTCCGCATCTGACGCTGGTAAATTAATTTTTTTAATGCACTGCTTTTCGCCTTTCCTTTCCTCTATCCCTCCCTCCTGCTCTGGCAGGGAATTGTTTATAGGATGTGGCAGATTGTTACAAATGGGGGAAAGGAACAGTTCCAAATTCCATAAGGGGAAAAGGCTCACAGATGCTGGTGCGGGTGGGGAAGGAACAGGTTTGTCAGGATTCTTAGATCCAGATGGGACCAGAGGCAAGGAGGAGCACAGAACACAGCCACCCAGATGTGCTGGGGATGGCATCTTCCAGCCCACAAGCCTGATTGGCAGAGTCTCTTCCACCTCTGGCTTGCCAAGCCTTGCCCTGCCACCCCTCCCAGACTGAAATTTTCAGCCTCAGACAACACTCTGAATTCTACTTCACTATCTGGATCTCTCTGGCCTCTTCTCTACGCTTTGCACCAGAGTGGGATCAAGGACAACTCCAAGTTCAGAGTCAGGAAATTCTCTATTTGCTTCCAGGACAAGACTTTTGGCCTCTATTGCCAGTGGGACTTTTGTATGTTACAGATGCCTGGGCCCACTGCAAAGGGAATTCTGACTCTAGATTTCTCTAGTTTTAGCCATCCTTACACTGGATTCGAATGGGCTCCCAGGTGGGGAGCATGTCATCACCCTCCTTGTTGATCTGCCTCAGGCTGGCTGTCTGCCCTCTCCTGCAAGTCCCTCTAGGCAACCCCCTCTCACAGGAGTGGGCTGCTTGTTCCTCCTCTCTTCTCCAGTCCTGCTCATCTGATATGAAGTCCTAAATTACCTCCTCCTCCCTGGGGGCTTCTTCTGCCCATAGAGTTCCCCCTTCATGTCAATCCTCTTCCATCTGGAGTCAGAATATTCAAACTTGATTGTCTCATTATTTTGTAGAAGTGGTTGGTGTTCTCTACCAGACCCAGACCTCTCAAGGGATGAACCTATGCCCCACCCTTCTTCCAGGGCCCTCCTTCCATGCAGTGCAGGCTGGGCCTTTACTGATGCTTGCAGAGGACCTCATCCTATCCCTTCCAGGAGCAGGATAGCACTCCTGTGCTATCCTCTTAACTACCACCCAGCTGGTCTGTTCTAGGGCTTTTGAGTCCTCCCTCCTCTCCCTCATATCAGTCCACCCTGCAGAGCAGAGAACTGTTTCAGACAGCTGCATACTCTTACCACCTGAGAAAAAGAGCCTTCATTTTCCTGTTTTGGATCCTGAAGCTGTCCAGGGTGCTGACCAGAGTTTTTTTCACACCAAGTGACCAGACTGATGGACTGCCCAGACTGCCAATCAATACACTCATCCAAAAAGAACTTTTTCCTACTCAACACTAAATCTGATTATTCTTTTGGCAACTACCTCTTGACTTCCTATAGGTCAGATTCATGTTCACTTAATGTGCAGTTACTAACCTCTCTATGTGGTTGCACAATTGCCTCCAGTCTCTTTCCCTCAAGGGAGCCCTACAATGAGATTCTTCCTCACTAATCAAAGCTTCAAGTAGATGGAATTTTGCTTCCTTCTTTCTCACCACAGGCTCCCTAAGATAGAGGAGGGAGCGGGCCGTCCCTGGCCACATTTGGGATTCCACCAAGGAACTGACAGAGTACACAGGTCCTGTTATAACATCAAGAGCCAGGACAGACTGGACAAGGAGTATGCTTACCTGGGTAGGGGTGGATACCATTGGCAAACACAGCTTCTGCAGCAGGTTGCCCATTGGCCTGTGGGGGAAGGCCGGTGAAGCCGTTCACCCCAATGGGGGACGGGATGCTAGGCACGGCTGGTGCAGTGATGCCCGGAGGGGTGCTGCCACCTGGTTCCAAGGGGGTGGAGGTGGGGAAGCAAGTAGAAGAGAGGTGAGGACGACCAGCCCATGGAGCTCCACCAGGCTGGCCCCAAGAACTGAGGCACAGACTTGGACCTCATATACCAGCTCAATCTTATCTGTGACTCATGTGTTGGCTTATCCCCCTAGATGGAGTGGCCTTACACATCCTGATTGCATTCATCCTTCAAGATGGAGTCCAAGTCCCTGCCCAAGAGGACTTTCTTGACCACTGAAGGCTCACCCCTAGACCTACTCTTGGCTTTTAACCACACTTGTCTTTCTTTAGGGTCATCTTCAGGGACTCTTGCTCATCTTAGCTAAGTCAGGACAGACAGTCTTTGTTTGTTCCAGGAGGGGGGGGTATCTGTGTCCTCTGAAAGAGGTCTGACTGTTCAAATGTAGGAAGGTTCAGTCCTGGTGTTTCCTTGCATTTCAGGAAAGTCTCTCTGAGGATGAGGACATGGGGCTGGTCCATCACCTTGGACACATACGTATCTCAGGCTGGGAATCAGAGCTGGGGTGTAATGTTTAAGTTGGGTCTGGAGATGGAACAATATGTTTTGTGGCTTTTAGCTGGGAAAAGAACAGCCTCTGGGTGTCAGGAAATCTGCTGCCATTGACTGGATGCAAATAGCCAAGGGGACCTAGTGAAAGAGAGCATAGAGTGCAAGGGCCAGTCCTTGGGTCCATCACATAGAGTTTCTCAGTGTTAATACTACTGTCACTCAGAGCTAGGGAACTCCTTAATGAAGCAGACCTGGGCAGTGTAGAGTCTCTAGTCTTTCCCCACTAGATAGAAGTAGGATTTCTCTCTCCTGTCCTAGATGTGACAAACAGAGTGGCCTCTGGACATTGACAAATAAACTGGTGTTGGAAGGAGGCCTAACTGTGCTGGTTAAAAATCAATAATTAAAAATTGCAAGTTATGGTGTTTTCCAACCCCAGTTTTTTTTAGCACTTGTGGTTGTGTGGCTGTCTTAGGATAATCTAGTAACCCTAAGGTTAGAAATAAATGAGAAAAGGGGCTCCTTCTGGGATTGGGTCAGGTTCTGGACATACCCTGGCATGCCCTAAAGAGAGATGTTGTCATGTCAATTTCTTCCTAGGTATCTATTAGAGATCAAGGTAAACTCTTTCCTGATAAGGTGAAGCCACTTGAGTGAAAGTCCCAGCACCCTGAAATCACACAATAGACTGCATAGGGCCCACATCTCACCTTCCCTTGGGCCCCCGTGTTTAGACCCTTTTTGAAACAAACTTTCAGAGAACAACCCGAATCCTGGTCTACTGGTAGCCAAAACTTGGGATCAAACTGGGCCTTGGCTACTCTCCCATCAGACCAGGCCCCAAGTTCTTGATATCTGTTGGCTCACCTGAGGTTGGGGTCATAGGTGCGGCCGCCAGGCCGTTCATGTTGAGGGCCGCCATCTGCTGCATCTGGGCGGCAGCGAAGGCAGCCATGGGGTTCAGGTAGCCCCCCTGAGCGACTGATGCCATGAGGGCCGCTTGCTGCTGCATCAGCTGGGGCAGAGGGAGTAGAAAAAATATCACGCGCTTCCAGAAGGAATCCCTCCCTGCTGGGTTGGGGGGGGCTCAGCTCCTAGAGACCAAACTCCCAGGCCCTGAGCCCCAGGGAGCCCAGACACCCAGCCACCACCTCTAGAGAGCCCCAGTGCCTGCCCTGGTCCTTATGGCATTTTAGAAAGCCAGTTACACTCAGAAGTAGCTGAGACTCTGGGACTCAGCACTGTTAAGGAAGAGAGGGGAACTGGATCTGCAGGTGCTGATCTTCCCCCGTGAACAAGGCCAGACACTCGTGGGGCTGTGACACCCAAGTGCCATAGGCATGTTGGGGCAGCCTCTGTCAGAATAACTTGGCATAGGTACCTGTCCAAAATGGCTTTAATCTACAGTCTGCTGGGCACACGTGCCTGGAACCATAGGTGTCCCCAATGTCACCAGGCTGAAAGGGGACAGGGAAGGCTTCTGAAAGTGGCCAAGGCTTTACACTTGTGAGGAGGGTGAGGTAAGTCAACATTCTTATGATCAACCTCAGTGCCACCCACAGCAGGGCTGTGGCACGAGCCAGAAGCTGCCTGGACAGTTGTGGCAGAGTAGGTTCTAATGACGGAGGAGGAGGACTATGGGAGAAGGGCTAGAGGGCATCCCTAGGACCTCTGCCAGGAATGACCAGAAGGCCTGAGGACACCTGCCCTGAGGTAGGGGCCGGGTTAGGGGCACCTGAACACCACCCGTGAACTGAGGGTTGCTCAGCCTTACCCATCTTGCTGCCCAGCTCAATAGCCTTCCCTCCAGTGCCTCCCTTAAGAAGCAGGATGGTGGCCCTCATGGCATAGCAGCAACTGCCCCCACTACAACTGGACCAGCCTTCTCCTACCCCTTCACACAAGGCCCCTGAGGAGGGAGTGAGTTCCAGAATCCACCCCCAGTCCTTGCCCCCACTTACTGCCTGGGCATAGGCGCCGTAGGCCCCAAACGGAATGGCCATGGGGTTGAACATGCCCATCTGGCCAGCCATCTGCTGCATCCGCCGCATCGTGCGCTCCTTGTCCGTGTCAGCAAACTTGACCACCAGGCTGGACGAAGCTCCCTACGGCCCCCGAGGTGGTGCGTGAGGCCCACCTGCCCCAGGATCTCTGGGCCCACCCTGCCTCTTCTGCAGGGAGGCGCCATGCAACAGGCGCATGGCGGCAGGCAACCATGAGGACTGGGAACCACCAGGACACAACCCCAGCGCGGTGGGCTTTTTCTATCTGGGAAATTCCAGGCCGGGTTCTCAAGGGGCCTGGGCCTCAGCACCCCGAGTCTGAGACGAGGGAGTAGAAGCTGAGCATTCTTGCATCAGGAGCCAGCTACGGGCAGGGCAGGGAGGGGTATGAAGGACGCTACCTGGTCCCGCCACAGGAACGCGCACTCACCGGCATGGTCTGGCTGCCGTGGAGCGCGTTGATGGCGGCCTGCGCCTCGGCGTGGGACGAGTACTTCACGAAGGCGCACCCTGTGGAAACACAACAGGCTGAGCCTCGCCTGGGTACCCGCAGCGCCGCCCATCAGAGCACAAGGGGTCAAGGTCCCCAAGGAGAGGAGAACGGATGAGACTTCTGGATCGGAAAAGAACAACGGAGACACCCAGTGACACCGCTCCTTCCAGTTCAGACTTGGAGCGCCTCGTGGTGGCCGGGCACTAGCTCACCCTAGCTCTCCCGAAGGCCCCACCCCAGAGGCCCCGCCCCGCGCACCCTTGCTGTTGCCGTCGGGCCCGCGAAGGATCGTGCACTCCTCGATGTTGCCGAAGGCCTCGAAGAGGCGGCGTACGTCGTCCTCGGACTGCTGCTTGTTGAGCATGCCCACGAAGAGTTTTCTATCTTCTAGAACAAAATTAGGAGATGCTTACCGGGGCCTGGGGCCGGGCAGCGCAGAGGCGGACCCGGGGGTGGGGGTGGGGTTGGGAGAGAGGGGGAATTGGGAAGAGAAGGGCACAGCTGGAATGGGTAGGGGAAACGCAATTGGGGGCTGGAGGAGAGGGAATAACTGGACGGAAGGCTGGGAGAGGGAGAGGCCAGGGGCCAAAGCAGGAACTGGAATTGGGTTGATAAGCTGGAGGGCAAGGGGCTGTAGCATGCAGGAGCCGGGTTGCAGCGACTCGGCCTCGGCCTCCGCCTGCGTGCATGGCGGGCACACAGGGCACTGGGCCTGTTGGGGGGCTTTTGGTCGCCTTGACTTTGCTTCCTCCTTCCTCCTAAATCCTCCTCAGCTGCCAGGTCTGTGCCCACTTCCCTCAGGCCTTTGCATATACTCCTTGTGCTCTCCCCTCCACTCCATGTCACTGTTGCTTCCTCTTTCATGGCTCAGTTGAAATGTGGTCTCCCCACCCCCATGTGTTCTGCCTCCCTTGCCTGTCCCTACAGCCAGGATCCAAAGACACCTTGCAGGTAGGTACAGATTGTAGCTGGCTGGCTCCCTTCCTTCACCCCTTCCACCAATCTGCTCCCTGGAGAAGCAGATCCAGCTTTACAGTGACCCTTGGGCCAGTTAGGGAAAACACAGTTTGAAAAAAGGCATGTTGAGGGCCATTCCATGGTCCCACCTTCTTTCTGTCTTACCAGGTTTTACCTTCATCTGGCCTTGCCTGTTGGTCCAGGCTGAGCATTCACCCTTGAGCACTCTGATGGTGCTTAGCCCCCAGGACCAGTGAGGAGGGTGGGAGTGGCAGGGGGCACTGGAGTGTGGATCTGGAACAGCTTGGGGAAGTGCCTGCAGAAGGGCCTTCTAGACACGTGCTAGTGCGTCAGCATGGTTTTCATTCCTCTCAGTGGCAGGTGGAGTTGGCTCTTCCCTCTGCGTGACTGCTCTAACAATTCCTGACCCAAATGAAGGCCGGTGGGAAAAGGAATCAGCTTCCACTCTTTGTGGGGGAACGGGGGTGTTTGCTCTGGGAGGGAAGCCAGTGTCATGCTGTTAGAGAACCCCCCCGAGGAAGCCACAAGGAAAGGAAGCCATAGATGGAAAGGAACTGTGGCCCCAGCTCACAGTCCACACTGATCACCCGATGTGGGAGCCGGAGAGTTCCCAGATAAGGCTGGCTCCCGGCTGATGGGACTTACACCTGGAGCCTGATGTCCTGGAGCAGACAGGCCTCCCACACTGGCCCTGTGACTCTCACCCTCCCAGTCCATGAATGGCTGTTTTAAACAGTTGGGGAGGGCTGAACTGGCATGCAGTCAGTAGTCACTAGGAGAGCATCTGGTCGTGACAGTACACAGTGGGCACTGGCTACATGTTTGTGGATTCCTAATGATGGACACATGGCCAAGGCCATCAAAGCCCCAGCACACGGCCACGTACATGTTCATGGTTTCTTGTGATCACAAGGGCACCCAGGACCCCACATCCTTCTGCACCCTGAGAGATTGGTTGCTCTTACCCTGAAGCCATTGCTCACCTGTCTACTCCATCAGGGGAGTTTCTGCAGCTGAGTGACTGTCCTGGGGCCTGGAGCAGAATCAAGGGTATGTCGATGACTCTCTATATTCCTTCCTAAGCTGCCCCAGGGTCCTCCAGCTCAGGAAGCCCTGACCTTGGCCAGTTGGTCCCTCAGCCCAGTAGCAGCCAGCACTGGGCTCCACTGTCAGGTGACACTGGGTCCTGACTCTTCCTGTGTCTTGCTGGGTTCTGTGCTTGGTTCCTGTCTCTAGTTGGGGTCAGCAGACACCAGCCTGGCCCTCCAGTCTAATGAGGCTTCAGCCAAACTCTGGGTCCTGCAGCCTGTGCCCAAATGCCCACTGCAGCCTTGGCTGCTTTCCAGGGCTCTGATACTCCTCCCCTCCCCTCCAGGGCTTCAGGCTCTGAGGTAGGGGGAACAGGGACTGGAAAAACAACCAGAAAAAGAGAGAGGGTGGATGGAGTGTAGTGCAGAGTGAGAGTGAGAATGGCTGGAGCCAGAGAGAGAGGGGAATTGGAAATGGGAGTAGGAGGATGTATGTGAGGAAAGGGGTTGATGGAAAGGGTGAGTGGAGGCGGGTAGAGGGGTGGAGCTTTTGTTCGAATTCAGGAGGCAGCAGTATCATTTTGCTAAAAGTGCAAGCTGGAGTACCTTCCCTGCAGGGATTGATACTCCTCTCCCATGAAACCCAGCGCGGCTCCTCCCACTCTCCCACTCCTTGGCACCTTTTTCAGATCCCGGTGAAATACGATTTCCACAGACTAAGAAGTTAAACCCCACCCCTTGCTTATCCCCGGCCCTCCTGCTTGAAGATTCTATTTCTTCCCAGGGCAAGAAAAGTGAAGGAAAGGGGCAGGCACCTCCTTCGCCTGCTGGAGCCTGATTTAAATGCTGGGCTGGCCGTCTCCTGCCTTCGCCTCTCCTGACGTCTGAGAGTGTTCCTTTATTATCATTACGACAGCTTTCTGATTGCATTAAAATTCATCCACACATGCCTTTCCTGCCAGCCGCTCTTTTGCCAGTGTTGTTTTGTTTTTCTTTTTTTCTTTTTCCTTTTTTGCTAATTCCCTTCTCTGGCCCCTGCCATCTCCGTTTGCTCCATGGTTCTCTGTGGCATGCCCGAGCAGTCCCTTTTTGAGGTCTTCTGAAACCTGTGGGGTAACCAGGTGCGATTTTCCCAGGGAGACCTTTCCAGAAGGTTGCAAGGAGCCAGAGAATGCAGACTCCATACCCACTTCCTCTCAGGTATTCAGGAATCCAGCCCATCTGCCCCACACACTGGCTTCCATGTGGTATGCGGTTGGGCACCTTTGGTCAGAGTGGCAGTGACTCTGAAGGCTTGTTTTTCAGACCAGGAGCCCTCCAGGCACTGAGATCAGCAGTGGACCTACTCCTGGGCCCGGCCCACTCCTGCTTGCACTCCAGCCTCCTTGCCTCCCAGCTCTGTAACTGTCCCGTACTCTCATGGTACTTGCTTGTCAGGATTCCAGACACACAGTAACCACACAGGCTGTTGTAATTCTTTGGGTTTCCTGATTTAGGAGCAACCAGAGAAGGAACTGCTGTGTCCCCTTAGTGGTTTGCCCTGTTCTCTGATCTAGCCAAGAGAAACACTTCTGCTGGGAGGGCACAGAGGTCATGAAGGGAAGCTGGCAGAGGACTCACATCTTAGGGCAAGGCAGGCACTAGAAGCAATAGGCTGGACCAGTCTCTAAGGCTGTGGCTGACCGGCTGAGATGGATGTCACCCTGTCGCCTACGCTTCTACCCATCTGCTTGGTCATCCCACCACCAGTAGGCACTAACTCATGTTCTCTTAGATAACCAAAAGTACCATTTTTCTGTGTCTTCGATCTGATGCCAACCTAGTGAAATCTTAGAAAGTAACTTATTTCCCCCCATCAGTGCCCACTCTCCTCCAACACTGGCACAGATCCCTTCTTCCTGGTGTAAGCTGAGCAGTCCCTGGCCACTGCCCAGCTCCTAAACTGGCATCCCTTGTCCTTAGCCCTGAGCCCATAACCTCCCACAGTTGGGGCTGCTCCACTGAGGTGTTCACGTAAGTGCAGCTGGGACTGGACTGAAAGCAGAGGGACGCGAGATGTCATTGAGCAACAGGTCACCAACCCAGGATAACCCAGAGACCTGGGGAACAATCAGAGGCTGGTGTGGGACACTCAGGCTCTTCTTTTGCAGGGATCCCACTCAGGTGGGGATCCATGTACCTTCCACTCTGGGACAGAAAGGAGTTTGCTGTCAGACTGCATGGGCCATGGCAGGGACCTGGAGGAAGTGCTGCCCTCTCTGTTCCCCCAACCTCAAGCCATCATGTGGGCTGCTCCTTGGCGGGGGCATATTGAGAAGTGTGTTCTTGTGGCTGTGCAGCAGTTGATCTCAGACTGAAGATGAGGAAGCTGGGGCAGAGGGAGGGCTCCAGGATGTTCTAGTGGAGTCCACAGCTGGGGTGGAAACTAAACCCCATCTTTCTGGCTTATCCACCCCAAAGCCCTCATTGGACCTGTGCCTACAGGTGTGAGGTCACACCTGGGGTTCTGGGAGAAGGACTGGGCAATAGAAGGTGGCTGCTGATATGTCCCTCTCCCCTCCCCAAGGACCCAAGAGGGGCAGCTGGGCTCTGTGCCCAGAAGGGAATGGGCAGTCTGTACTTAGCACCCACACTGCCAGGAGCTGGGAGTGAGGAAAGCTGACTAGATAGTGGATGGGAAAAACACCCAATTCTGTCTTAAGGAGCACCTGCCAATATTTGGGTCTGTTTTCTGGTTACTCCTTCAACAAGCATCTATGGAGCACCACCTGTGTGCCTGGGACATGGCTGAAAAAAGGATCTGCTCTGAGTCTACTGGGTTTTTGCTCTGTAGGTAGGCTTGGGGATTGAACATGGCTCTGAGATCTATGACAAACCTGAAGTCTGTGGTTTATGGGCCCCAGAGATAGAACAGGTCTGATGGTACAGCCTATAGCCAGAAGGAGTTTGCTGGGGGTTGGAGGGATGAATCTATACCTTGCAGGCTTCCAGGAGGAGGTGGACTGGAGTTAGGATATTCAGATGCTGACAACTGCATACCCACCAGATAATCTGAACAAGGCTGAGAAGAGAAGGGATCCCTTGGGTGTCCTTTTACCTGCTCCCAAACTCTCACTGTCTGGGGTCAGGGCTTGTACCGTGGGACCTGGGGTTAGCTTGATTTTACGTTTCCAGCTGCCTGTTCCCTCCCACCAACGCACCCTGAGTTGGGTTTCCTAACCTTACAAAAACCTTTGAAGGTCACCTCTCGGAAGCCCCAGGTGCTTTTGCAAAAACAGGGAAGCTTGGGTGCCAGAATCTTCTGCTCCTATGCCCATTCGTCCATGAGTGAGACCAAGTCTCCTGGGCTGCTTTATCTGCTGGAGTCAGAGCAGAACAGGGCTCAGGCTGGAAGGGTGAGGGAGAGGGGACTCAGAAAAGAGGGGTATCTTGTATGCACCCTGAATGAGAGCATCAGGACTCTGAGAGGCCCCTAAGGGAAAAATTCAGGGCTGTGCCTTACCAGACCCTGTTGCAGCTCTCAGGGGAACATCATGGAGCAGGCAGGCAGGTGCCAGCAGCACCCCTTGGCGTGCTAGTGTCCTGGTGTTAATGCTCAAGTTCTGGTTTAATTTTTCCCATTGACATTAAGCAATGTTTCCTGCTGGAGTGCTGGAGAGGGGGGCACAGTGCTCAGATGGTTTGTGCCTTTTATCCATCACAGGCTGTTGCCACCCCCTCTCCTCCAGCTGCCCAGGTAGGTTTGCCAGGGTGGGGCACTGGGGTGGGAGCATATGTAGATCTGAGGCCCATGCCTGGTGGGCCTGGGGGAAAAGGGGCCTGGAGGCTCATACACCGGGGCAGCCATTTGGATATGTGGGAGAATACACCAGACATTCACAATGACAGAGCTAAAGGTTCCTGTCCCGCAAATTATGTGAGCCGAGTGAGGGTTTTAACATCATGTCACACTGAGGAAGTGCTCTGAAAATGCTAGACATTGGGACTATTGTCCTCACTATTGCTCACACACAGGGGACCAACTACGCGAAGGATGGTGAAGCTGTCGAGGGGAAAGGGGCGTGGAGTCTCCCCAAGTACACCAAGCCCAGTCAGGCTCCCCAAACAGCAGCTTTTCCAGGACCACGAAGATACCACCAAGCCTCCTCCAGGAGGCCAACTTAGATTGAATCAGAACAAGGGACATCATCCCCAGAGCTACACTGACCATCCCTGTAAGTCATTTTCAAAAATTTCCCCTTCCAAATCTGGACAGGTCATGGCACCCACAGCTCCAAAAGGACCAGTAGGAATCTGTATCTATGTAATTTTTGAGCTTGCCTGACCATCCCATCCTCAAATCCAGAGACCTCTGTGACCTTCTCCTTTGCCAGTCCTAGAGGGCAGTGCGTAGCCTTAAACTGAACTCCCAGGTAGAGGTGGTGGACAGGGTCAGAGTGACCTCTTCCTCAGAACCCTTGAATCTGATGCTTATATCCTCTCAGGATGGAACAGGCAATGCCCTGTGATCCCTCCGCAGCCATGTAGATCCCTGTGCAGTCATATGACCATGTGGGCTGCCGTCCTGACAGCCCACCTCTTTTGACCTGAGGTGTGGGAGTGAAGCCCAGGCTTCCGGGAAGGTCGTCCAGTGCCAGGAATCAGCAAGGACCAAGGCTCTCCTTCCTCTCCCAGCTCAGCCAGAGAACAGCTGGGCTGTGAGCAGCCCCCCTCCCAAGGATAAAAGCCTTCCTGCCTGCAAAAAAAAAAAAAAAAAAAGGCTGAAGGAGACATCAAACCAGATCAAAGGCTGCTGGGATGGGGACGTGCTGGGGGCCGCAAGGGAATGCAAATGAAGACCCTCGCCGGCTCTTGATCTCTTCCCCCGCCCCTCCCCATCATCCCCACACCTGAGACTGGTGCTGTTTGATGTTGGGGGTGGAGACTGGAAAGGCATGGCCCGGCCCCTTCACGTGCATTCCTGCCACACTGCAAAACTGGCGCCCCACCTCCTCTCTCCTTCCTTGGGACTGTTCAGGAATGACTGTCACCTCCTCTCTGGTACCAGCACCCACCCCAGCCCCTGCTTACTGCTCTCTGCAGCCAAACGGGCCAGTGAAAATCAAGACCAATTTTGTCTCTCTCCTGCTACAGTCCTGCAGCGACTCCCATGTTCCCCTGAGAACAAGCCCAAGACTCTGCATGGCCTTCAAGGCCTCAGGGGGCAGGACCGCTGCCCGACAAATGCCAAGTCCACAGCCATTTCATCCCTTTCGGAATACCTGGGGTCTCAAGGATCAGGCACGTAGTAAACAGTGAATCCACTGCTCAGTGAGGATGGGCAAGGAGCTGTTATTGGGCTGGTGTGGGGATGGGTGCTGACCCAGGGAACTCGGAAAAAGCAGGAAGTATCTGTCTCCTGAGCTGACCTGTGGGCACTGCTCCCAGTTTAGGACTAATGAACTCCGGAGACATGGGGCTGCAGACGAATGTGAACGGCTTGAGCTGCATCCTGAAGAATTCCTGGGCAAGATTTACCAGGGTGGGGAGCAAGGTGCAGGCTCACCACGAAATGGTTTCATGTGGCCTACTACTCCCCAGATCTGGGGTAAGAGTTCTATTTTCATCACACAGGAAGCCTAACCCACTGGTCAGGCTCCCGGGCTAACATAGCTGCTGGCACCCTGTTAAGCCACCAAGACCCTCCCTGGCCCCAAGCACCTGCTGAGGACACAGCTTGAGAAGGCAACTTGCCTGGCCGGGACCGTGTCCTCCAGCGGCTTGCAACACCTGTGTAGAGATGGTGGGTCAGTACGGGTGCCCCGAATAGGGGCAGGAACTGAGCCCTTGTGTCCAGGACAGGTGTGAGGTCTTAGGCCATACCACCCCACTTACTGCCTCCCTTCACTAGCCCTCAAACCTTCCACCTGCGCTTCTGCATGGGGGAGCTGGAAACCTGCTCACTCGGTGTAGAAGTCACCTTTCGCTGGGGCGGTGGCTCGTCGTGCTCTCCAGGTAACTGATTACACATTTGATGTGCTACATTATCCTTCCGCGGGCGCACGGCACACGACAGACGGGCCCGCAGTTCTGTGGGGACTTCTCTAATGGGGTTTCCGCCGGCGTCTGGCACACTCGCCAGCATTTCACCCATCACAGGATAATTTATAGCATAATGGGGCCTTTTTTTCCTTTACATCACGCGGGAGCATAAATTATGGCCAGTTTGTCCTCCGCTCTCAAGGAGACAGACAAAGCAGGGTTTTATTCCAGCGAGAGGAGGCATCTTTTTTTTCTTTTTTGTAGGGTCTGGGTAAGGGGGCCAGGGGTTTCTCTGCAGGAGGGGCAAGAAGAAGGGATACCAAGGAGTGGGATTAGCAACATCGCTGCGACAGGGGCAAAAACTGACTCCAGGTGGCCGCAGATGCCAGGGAAGAAATAGAAGACTCACCTGGAGCTGTTTGTCTCCATTAACCGTGGAGCAGGGCCTCATTAGCTGTGCAGCCCACTGTTGCTGCCTGCACATGACCATGCCATTGGCTAGCTCTAACCCTAGCCACAGGCTCATCCTCCTGTGGGCCTCTCAGCTGTGACTTCCACGTCCCCCAGATTGGCAAAGAGGGTGAGTATGCCTGGTCATTCTCAGGGACCTGTGAAGGGACCCGGAACCAGGGCTAACTTCTCCTCTTTGATCCATATCCATGTTCAGTATTGAGGGCGGGGCTTAATTGCTGAGCTGGGAGTCTTGTGGGCTTGGGGAGCTGTCCAGCAGCTGTTGCCTGCCTCACATGGAAGCCAGGGGTGACTGGCCTGGAGGGAGGTTGTGACTACCCAACTGGAGTCTTCAGTGGTCACCCCCTGCCCAGGGCCTTCCCATTCAACCATCTTGGGTGCATCCCTAAGCCAGGGCTGGGGCTGGGCAAGGCTGCTGTTGGTCTCTTCCAGCTGGGCCTCCCTCCTGGGTATTGCCTTTCAGGCCCCCTGCTGCCCACAGGAACCCAGCCCTTGAGGCTGCAGGCTCCTGGGCTCTGTTGGCTCTGGGAGGGATGGCAGTATCCACCTGGTGTGCCCTGAACCTGGGCATCCCTCCTGTGACTCAGGGTCACCTCACCCTGAAAGATATTGGTCTAATTTGGGGAGGGGCTTACCACCCTGATGGTTTTGCAAACTCCCTCTTCTTCCTTCTGTATCCATTCATTCACCAGGCCAGTCATACTCAGAGTAGGGCCCTAGAATCCCCTTTAATTGGCCCTCTGCTTTCCTTCCCCTCACACTTTGATCCTGCCACCCTAGCCCTCCTGGTGTCACTGCCCTCCATCTGCTATGGAACTTTCTGGCTTATGTACACACAGTATCAACTCATGACTGATAATGGACCCCAAATAGTCACAGAGATGGATGAATGATAGACATGATTAATAGATGCTAGATACCCAGATTAAATGTTAGATGATAGATACGTACACAAATGAGAGACAAATGACTGCAGAATGCAGATAGCTGTATGATGGATGGCTCACAATGTGGATGGATGGATGGATAGATGGCCATGCTGTTTTTGAAGATCTCAGATAATGGGGTCTAAAAGCAAAAGGTCAGAAAACTAGCTATGACCACTCACATCTTTTGGGGGATACTGACTCTTAAAAGAACAAGGGACACTGCTCTGCTAAGACCTGCTCTTTCAACTCAGGTCCCTAAACATTATTGATGGGTCCATGACTAACACAGGTGTCAATGGTGCTGGCTTAATGGGGTTGGACACCTATAGATGCTCAGAGACATTTCTGGGAGCAGATGCAGGCCAAAACAACCTCCTGGGCTCCCTTCAGACTCGATAAGGGCTGCCCTTCTGAAAAAAAAGTGACATTTCCTACACAGGTGTATGTTTCTTGAAGGCCCAGGCCATGGTCTCCAACCCCACTCAGCAGGTCAGTTCTCGGAGTGCCTCTGCAGTTAGATGGTGGGTGTTGAGTGGTGTGATATGTGGAAAGAGTAAACCAGTCATTGCCTTAGTCAAGGACCCTGCACTCAGAAAGGATGGCGACCAATGACTTGTCCTGAGTGCTGAGTCGGGGCCAAGCATTGTTCAGAGCACTTTAATTTGTAGCCAGCCATTCCAATTTTACAGATGAGTGAACTGAGGCAAAAGAGTTTTGGCAACTTGCCAGAGGTTCCAGACCAGGCAGGGATTGAGCCCAGGTGGTATGGCTCCTGAGATGTCATCTACCAGTGAGAAGGCAACCCCCTACCGCCACCCCCGTTGCCACTGGGCAGGAAAGAACAGCATGATTTCTAATGCCTGATGAGATGGTGAGGGGCAGAGTCAGCCTCTGTGAGGCTGGTATTGCTAAAACAGAAGGAAGGATTGCTCTTGTTGGTCAAAGGAGTCCTCTGAGGCTTTCAGGTCGGCAGTCAGTATGTGCTTATCACCAAGTTCAGTTTCTAGAGAGGCAGAAAGGGGCCATTCCTGTGTCAGAAACCTACACACTAGTTCCCTCACCAACACCCCTGCGGCTGCCACAGACATCTCCCATTATTTACCAGTCAGCAGGGGCAGTCAGTCCCCAAACTATGCCAGGTGCTGCGTTGGTAGAGGCAAGAGGCAGAGCTGATCCTTGGGGTCCAAATGCTGCTTTGAGTGCCCCACTGTGGGAGGGCAGAGCCCGAGGGATGCACTACTGGAGTGAGAGGGGTGCAGCATGAAGAGGTGGCTTGCTCCAGTGCAGCTGAGGTCTTGGGCCCTGAGGTCAAGCCACCCCACCTCCATCTATCGATTGGGGTGGCCAGAAGAAAAAAAAAACACAGAGGCTGAGAGCAAGAGGAGGGATAAGCTTTCTACATGGAGCAGGTAGTCTGGGAGAAAAGGAGGTGGGAGAGGACACAGGATTGCTGCTTAGTGACCCCCAGCCCATCTTCCTACTCCACGGCAGCCAGGTTCTTTTATGAGGAATGTGACAGCTGACTTGGATGTCAGTCAAGGGACACTCAGCTCTCTGCCCCTGGGTGTTTGCATATATTGGGTCCACTACCATGCTTCATTAGCACATGATTACAGCTCCATTGAACAGGTCAGTCAAGCAAGGCCCAGAGAGCCTGAGTAACAAGCAGAAACTCACAGATTCCACCAGTGGTGTGGGTGGGTTGGAAGCAGACTTCTCTGAGAGCTGCAATGTGGCTCAACACGCACACCTGGAATTCCAGCATAGGGCTTCCCTACCTTTGGATTCAGCCTTGCAGTCTTTAGGGAGGCCTTTGAAATGCAGCGGCCCTTGTCACCTCGACATGACTGATTTGGCCAGGTAGTGTCTTGTGATCAAAGGGATCAGATAAGCTTTCAGGTCCCTGATGCTTGAGAATGAACAGAGGAGGCAGTGGTGGTGAAAGAGGCAGGAAGAAGGTGGGGGCTGGCGAAGGCTTAGAGGCAGAGGCGGGCCAAGGGTGGGGAGGGGAGTAAGGGGTGAGCAGGGGAGGATAACTGGGAGATGAGCTGTGTGACAGGGGTGGAGAAGCCAGAGAGAGTGGTTGGCTGGAGGGGAGGGGTCTGGGATGCTAACTAGATGGTCAGTGGACTGGGCTACTGCAAACAGGAGGCAAGAAACTATCCGAACAGCTCTCATTGGGAAACCCCTTGGTAGCCAGAGGGATTGCTCCCTGTCCCCCCATCCTCCTATCCCCATAGTACACAAGAGCTGATAGCCCCAGGACAGTTTTGTCACCTGAAATTGGAGTCCCAGGGCCCTCCAGTTTAATCTGCTGACTGCCTCACAGATGCCTCATTCACACGCCTGTGTGACGATTCTTTAAATGCATTCTAGGTGCTGTTATGATTTTAAAAAATACAAATCCATTTGGAGGCACCGCCATGGAGTTCAAGGTAGCTTTTTGTCATGTTGCATTCTCTCAAACAATGGATACTCAAAGTGAAACATCTGTCAAAGGGGCTGCTGATGAATTTTTGATGTTAAAAATGGCTCCTTAACCTTGAAAAATCTGGAAAGCTGGTTCAGGGCAGGCACAGAGGCTCAGGGAGGAGAGGTGCTGCTGCTGAAACCTGAGCTTGGTTGGAAGCCCAGCAGCCCTGGTCCAGCAGGCAAGCACAAGGCGGGGGCGGTGGGGTGCCCCTGCACCTGCCGTTAGTAACCTCGCCTCTGGCCTGGTCTTCATTAGCTGCCTCCTGGGTCCACTTTCTGCCCTTCCCTGCATCGGATCTTTAAGGTCATGCTTTGATACGACAAGATGAGATGAATCAGGGAGGTGAGAACCATTGGGTCCACACCAGCTCTCCGTTAATAGCTGTGATTCAGTTTCTTTGTTGATGGGCAGACAGGAGCTTTGTGGCTTGTTACTAGTGGGAGGGCCTGGCTTGGTGCCTGCCACATAGCATGAGTTCCACAAAGGCTGCTTGCGTGAGCAGTGACAGGGCCTGAAGGGTACATTGAATCTGCGAAAGCTCAGAGTGGGAAGAGAGCCTAGACCCACATCTGTCACTTACCACCCCCACCCCACTCTCAGGCTGGTCCCGGGCAACCATTCAGCTAAGACCACATAGGAAAACTCCTCAGCTTGAGTGGTTTGGGGCTTGGATTTGGTTTCCCTATGGCTGTGACCAGCCCAGGGGCTGAAGCAGGGGGCTCACTGGAAAATGAGATAGTTAGACTGCAGCAGGGGACTGGTGTGAGGACCGGGTGAGCAAGATCATGGGTATTGAGGAGCCTTTTGACTAACCGGTACCTGCTCACAGGGTGGTCACTTGGACTCACCTCCTCTATCCCATTGCATTGGGGTTGTCCTCCCATGTCTTTGGGTTCCACAGGCATCTTCGAGAACATCTGGTTTTAGTCATCTATACTCAGATATTTTGCTTCCTCAGGTCTATCCTTCTGTCTAATCCTCCTAAGACTGATCAGTCCTTTGTCCCAACAAGCAAGACCTCATGCTCCTTGCTGTGACCTGCGGGTTTCTGTCTTCCTAACTTATTTGCACTCAATCTAGACCCCAAAGACCATGGCATTAAGAGCTGAAAGGCTTGAGACAGCACTGTGATATGATGAGTAAAATCACTGCTTGCAGTGCCAGCATCCCATATGGATGCCAGTTTCTGACCTAACTGTTCCACTTCCAGTCCAGTTTCTGCTAATTCACCTGGGAAAGCAGCAGAAGATGACCCAAGTCTGGTCCCCTTCATGCATTAGAGAGACCCAGAAGAAGCTCCTAGATTCTGGCTTTGGACTGGCCCAGCTCCAGCCATTGTGGCCATTGGGGAGTAAAGCAATGGATGGAAAATTTCTCTGTCTTTTTGTAACTCTGACTTTTCAAATAAATAAATAAATCTTTGAGAGAGAGAAAAGGCTCTGAACAGTGAGTAGAGGTGAAGGCAGAGCCCATGACTCGAATTAGCATGCCCTTCAAAAAAATACCTGAGGATGCTAATTTGTACCTTTTCTACCACGGGTGAGTAAAGTGGGGGGACAGCCCTAGATACCCAATCAGCCAACAACCCAAACTTGGCTGTCCTAGCCTCCAGACCTAGAGAGATAAACTCTCTTGTTTATAAGCTACTTTGAATGTGGTGTTCTTGTAAGACTCTCTCATTGAACACCTTGCACAGGTGCCCCCACCGCACCATGTAGAGAGCAAGTAGATTAAGCTTTTCTCCCCAGGACAGGTGAATGTTGACAACGTCCTGCAAAGCCTTCACCAAGAGGGCTGAGGGCTTATAGACATAGGTCAAGCTCTCTAACAGGGTGGATATAAGGGGATTCAGGGCAAGAAGACCTTCCTGAGACCCCCAAGCCACTGCCTGGAGGTGCCCACCCACTCCGCCGGCAGTGAGGCTGTGCTGGGCGAGAGCAGACTCCTGAGCTGGAAGTGACCTGTGCAGGCCAAACATAGAGCACATTCACTGCAATGAAGGAAAGTTGCTGGGTTATTAGCAGTGCCTAATGATATTTGCATAGATTAACAGATTTAATGCAATCATGAATGCCACAATCCCGAGAAAATAATGAAGAAATCCATTACAAAGTCATAACGTAACTAAGTCAATACAGTAATAACTTGATCCTGTGTTAGTAATAATTTCATCTCCTGCTGCAAGGCGATTTTATAATGTGAGCTGTTTCTGGACACTTTTATAAATTTCACCTTTGTTTGAGATAATTAATTAACAAAATAAAAAAATATACTGCTGGTACTTTACACAGTAAATTAGTCATTAGTCTAAACTGGCAGGCTGTAATAAAACTTATTAAGATGGATGTGCTGAGTTTTCTAACTTCTCTTCAAATGGCCTGTAACACTCTTACTGGCCAAACTCAGGAGCCGCCTAAATAGCAGGGATTCAGGTAGACCAGAACAGAAGCACTCCAGGAAGAGTGGTCAGGATAAAGAAGGGTGCAAGGTATCCCCATCCACCATGTCAAGGGCATCCCCAGGGGACCCACCTGCTTTGCCCCAGGCTGCCTTTGTACTGTTAGTCTCCCAGGCCTTTCACAACAAAGTACTACAAACCTGATGTCTTAAAGGAACAAACACCTGTTCTCTGAAGACTGGATGTTAGGGACCTGGTGACCAGGGCCAGGCCCTCTCTAAAGACCCTGGTGGGAGGCTGTCTCTTGACCCCTTCCTAGCTTTTGATGTTGACTGCTGATTCTTGGCTTTCAAGAATTTGTAGCTGTCTCTCCTACTACTCCATCTTTTAAGTCTCTGTATCCAAACCTCCTGTCTCTTCTAGGGACACTGAGTAGGGCTGTCTTGGATTTAGGGCCCAGCCTAATCCAGTATGGTCTCATGTAGACTATATCTGCAATAAGATGGTATATCTATCTTCATTCCTCAGTAGTACATGAGCCTGGCAGGGTTGGGGAGGTGGGGTTGTGGAGACATGATCCAGCCCTCTCACTAGAGCCATTAACGGTTGTGTAGTTACTGCCATTACCCCCACAGAAAGGAAGTCACAGGTAGGTGGCACCAAGTGATAGTGACCAGCACATGGGCTGCTGGGCAGGAGCTGGTTGCTGGAAATAGATGGTTTCCTAAGGGATCACCTGATAGGCTGGAGTGGGGTATTGTGGATCCTCCAGCAATGGTCAGCACTGTTCTTATTTGTGGGTGTTTCTCTGGGAGAAAGTCAAGAGCTTCTAACAGGTTCTGAAAGGGGCCCAGGTTGCTGACCATGTCAAGGAAGGATCATATTGATCAACCAGCCAAGCTAACAACTGGTCAGCCTACTGACAAAGACCTCTTAAAATGTAATTTCAGTTTCACCAGTCTTCCAATGCGCCCCATCCCAGCAGGAGGGCAGGGCTGGGGCTCTGTGGGAGAAGCTGTTGCCATTCTACCGTGGCGGTGGCAGGTAGAGCAGGGGCAGATATCCACTGGGGAAGTGTCTTTGCAAGTATCATCTCCAGACTGGCCAAAGCAAATTTAAATTTAAATTTGCCTGCAGCAAATTTAGAATCAGCTTCTATGCTCCAGTCTCCACAATGTCTTTGATTAAAAACAAAAGAAAAACTGCCCAACAGGGTGGCATGATGGCTCATCTAGCTAATCTTCCACCTTCAAGTGCTGACATCCCATATGAATGCTGCTTTGTCCTGGCTGCTTCTTTCCCCATTCGGCTTCCTGCTTGTGACCCGACCCAGGAAAGCAATGGAGAATGGCCCAAGTCCTTGGGCTTCTGCACGCATGTGGGAGACCCAGAAGATGCTCCTGGCTTTGAATGGACTCAGGTTTGGCCACTGCAGCATTTCTGCCTCCGGGGCTCTGCTATGAGTGCAGGGAGGAGGCACTGGCAGCCTCACCCTGAGCACCAGTCCCTGGGTCTCCTTGAAAACTTATGCATGCAGGGACGTGTTGGAGACATGTGAATCGAGTTGGGGTGATGTGGCTGAAAAGCCAATTGGATGATGCTTGGGGTAAAATGAATGTTATTATTTTTTTAAAGATTTATTTTTATTACAAAGTCAGATATACAGAGAGGAGGAGAGACAGAGAGGAAGATCTTCCCTCCGATGATTCACTCCCCAAGTGAGCCGCAACGGGCCAGTGCGCCCCGATCCGAAGCCGGGAACCAGGAACCTCTTCCAGGTCTCCCAGACAGGTGCAGGCTCCCAAGGCTTTGGGCTGTCCTCGACTGTTTTCCCAGGCTACAAGCAGGGAGCTGGATGGGAAGTGGAGCTGCCGGGATTAGAACCGGTGCCCATATGGGATCCCGGGGCTTTCAAGGCGAGGACTTAAGCTGCTAGGCCACGCCGCTGGGCCCATGAATGTTATTTTTAAAATACAACACAAAGTCTCCACTGAATTATTGCCAGTGGACGTCCTGGAGAGTCATGACATGGAAATCTGTAACAGAGGCAACAACATGATGAGCCAGCTCAGAACCTGCTGAGGGTGGGAGTGCGGTCTTGGGAGTTCATGGAAAGGACCTGATGTATTCTGGGAATTCTGCAATGTGCCAGTCCTCAGGAATGATATCATTGTGCCATACACAGCACCAGGGACAGAACACAGTGCCCAGCCTGCTCCAGGATTGAGCCCTGTCCATGCTGCGATCAGGGCCTGGCTTCTGCTCTAGTTCATCACATGTGCTGGACTCCTTCCCACTTGCTCCGGGTACAGTGGGGGGCTCTGTGAGGATACTGAAGCCACCTCCTCGGGATCTTCCACCCCTGCTGATTCTCTACAAGTCCTCCAGATCTCCTGCTTGATATACCCACACACATATCCTCCTCCAAGATTTGCTATTCAGATGTCTTCTGTTTGTTTCTAACCTGTTGAATGGTCATGTAATTGGTTGTCCAAACTGGGATCCCTGTTGAGTTACAGGGACCGTTTTTAATGATGAATCTGACAGCAGGTGACTTTGGACCTCCCCTGTCCACTGGGACTCCCAGGCACCTGGTTTCACAGTCATTTTCCTCCTGCCAATGGCAGTGCCCTCCCTTCTCTCCCCCACCCCTGCTTGAAGGTGTCTAACAGCCCTCTCTGCTGCCCAGGCCCACACCGAAGCCCCATGCAGGACAGCACCAGCATCAGCCTATGTTTCCTAAGGGAGGCTGTTAGGCTGGGTGAGCTGAGGGGCCAGGGTGGGGATAACCACACACCAAGGGTCGATTCAAGGAGTACAATCTCCCCCTCCAGCCTTTGTCCACCTAAGAGCCTGGGTCAGGTCAGGGGAGAGTCGGGCAGTCTGATGCCAAATTCCCTAAGCAGCTCAGACGTGTGATGGAAATCAGTGAGGGTGACAACAGGAACCAAAGAGGGGAGCAAGGGAGATTGAACGTCAGGTGGCTGGTTGGGGCTGAAAGAATAGTGGAGAGGCAGCTGGAAAGGACTGGGATGAGCACAAGGCTCTTTTCCTTCCTCCTCCTTTTTGACCATCTCTTTTGACCATCACCACCACAGGGCAGACCGCCTGCCAGGTACAGCATGTGGTGGGGGCACTGGAAGCCCTGACCAGCTGTCTGCCAAGGTCTTGGGTCCCTGTTTGAGAGCTTCATCTCTGTGAGCTGAGCATCGCTGTCCTCAGAATCTCCAATGTAAAGTGCAGCATTAGTCTGGGTGTTGCCAGGCCCCAGCAGGTCTGTGTGCATTGCGGGGGTTCCTCTGAGACAGCTGACCCCTCCTAATCCTGCACGCACTGTCCTTGTGACTTTTTTTAAAGATAACATTTATAAGTAGCAGAGGCTGGTCTTGAGGTGTAGTTTCTTAAGGCACTTCCTGGGATGCTAGTATTCCGAATAAGCACTGGTTTGAATCCCACTGCTCTGCTTCCTGATAATGTGCTTGGGAAAGCAGCCTGATAAAGCAGCCAAAGATGGTGCAAGTGTTTGGGGCTTTACCACATCCCAGTGGGAGACTGGATGGAGTTCCTGGCTTCAGCCTGGTCCAGCTATGGCCACTGTGGTCTTTTGGGGCTTGAGTCAGTGTCTGGAAGCTCTTCCTACTTACACCCCTCTCTCTGCCTTACAAATGAACAAAAGTGAATCTTAAAAAAACTTTTAAGTAGTCAAAGCATATATCCAAGGTATCTCATAGAACAGCCCTTGACACACACTGATATCCATGCCCTTCTGAGGATACAAAGCTTTCCCATCCCCAGGTTCTCCCAGACCCTGTCTAGGCATCATCTCAACCTCTCACAGGGTGCACACTGCACTGAACATTTCTACCATCCTCTGGTTCCACCTGATGTGCATGTGCTCTAAAATTTCACATGTTCTTTGATTCCTCTGTGCCTAGCTCCTTTCACTCAGGGTAACATCTGCGAGATTCATTCGTATTGCCTGGGTTGTCCAAGATGCCAGTCTGTAGGTCCCCTGGCCCTTGAGATGATGCCTACTCTCTCCTGGCATTTAACTGAGCCTATTAGCTGTTACCCCTCAGTGGCCAGAACTAGGCTCAAGGGACCTGCTAACTGCTCATGGGCTGAGGATCAGAGGTGTCTGTAAGAGCTGGAGTGGGAGATCCAGGTGGACGGGGTCTGAACCTGGGGCTATGAGACCCTTGGGGGCAATGGCTAAGACCTGGGGTCTAGCAGCAGCAGCCAGTCAGTAGGTTAACATAGGATCTTACTGTGACAGCCCTGTCTTGTACCAACCCTGTCTGCCTCTCCTGGGTCACTTCAGTGACATTGTGATTCTCCCCTTGTCCCCACACAGCAGCCAGAATCATTGTAGGGCTCTGCCCTGCCCCGGGCCAGCCCACTGCTGCACTCAGAATAGACTGCTTTCTGAAATGCTCCACAAGCTCCTATAGGGTCTGTCCTCCTCACCTCTACTCTGTCACTCTCCCTTCCCCCCAAGCTCCACGGCAGCTGAGCTCGGGCCTGTTCCACCTTGAACCTGGCTCCTCCATGCCCTCGCACATTGTCCACCTCCTCCCTTAGCTGCTAGGGTCCAGGACAACATGGGTCACCCAGCACCGGACATAGGCCTTGGTAGCAGGCTCTGCTTGTTCAGTGGAATGACTGAAGGGGTGACCAAAAATCTACCTCGGTTTCCCAAAGAGGGAACTCAGAACAGGTAAAATCCTTTCAGCAGGACCAGAGCAGGCAGGCAGGCTAGCACCAGATAAGCAGTTCTGGTGTGGATTGGCTCCCAGGCCTCTATGCAGCCGCTGTGGGCAGGTGGGCCTGGGCCAGCCCTGGGCCAAGAGGTGCCAGAGGTGGCCCCAAGCAAAGGAGATGGTGTGGTACATGTAGAGGGCTGGGGTACCTTTGGGAGTGAGTGAGGGTCCAGGGGATGCCTGGTGTGAGGATAGAGACCAATAGGAAGAACTGGATTGCGAGGGGAGCCCCTCTGAGCCAAGCCTGCCAGGAGAGTGAAAGTCGGTGGAGTGGGGATTGTCCAGGCCACAGACCCTGGGAGGATGGAGTGCAAGAGCAGAGGAACATCCTCCAGCAGAAAGAAACCGAGGCTGACGACAGCACTCAGCTGCCTGTCTCCCACGGCTCGCTCTCTGCTCCCTGTGTCTCACTTAATGTTTGCAGTTACGTATTTACAGATATGTAACCATGGTGACTGGGGGCTCAACGTTACTTTTGCAATTCTGTTTCCACAAATGAGGTCCTCTGGTGGATTGGACCAAGCTTTCTGGAAGCTGGCCAGGCCCAGCAAGTCACATTTCCAGCCCTGTGCTTTAGCGCCTGCTCCCCTCAATCCTCTGGACCTGAGTCACACCGTCCAGGACCTGGTCCTGCCCAGAGCACATGGTTTGCTAGAACTGTCTGCAACACCCATATCCTCCTGCATCCTCCAGTGCCCCAGCTCCACAGTGAGCCCTCTCCCCTTCTCCAGCTCCCCTGGGCCCCAGAGCCTGGGGATCCCCTGTTCTCAACGTTCCTTGAAGGTAAGGACTTACCCTTTTGACTTCTGACACCAGGCACCCTGCCAGAGTTGAGGCTGTGGAGCCCCTTGCTGGTTACTTGCTACTTTAGTTCCCACAACCTGGTATTCTCTCATGGCACTGTGTATATGGGCCCTGTCTTTTGTATTCAGCTGTGCATTTCCTGAGCCCCGGCTCTTGGCCTTGTATTATGCAAGGAATGAAGAGAGACCCTAACTACGTGGAACTCATCTCTAAGTGGGGACAGGTAAAGGGACAATTGAGAGAAGAGCAGGCCAGTAGCCTATACTACAAATGAAAGCAAACAGGAGTGTTAAGTTGGCAGTCAGGATGGACGTTGGTGAGAGGGACATGGAACCTGCAAGAAAATCTAGGATTCAAGAGCCTGGCAGAAGGAATGGCTGGTGCAAGGACTGGGGCAGGAGCATTCAGCAAAAACCTATGAGGTGAAGGAGCTATCGCAAGGCATTGAGGGTGTAATCGAGGCAGCAAAGCTTTGATTTCCCTCTGAGGAAGGATGATGGAAGCCTCCATTGGGGCCACATGTGGAGGAAGGTGTATGGAGGGCAGGTAGAGGTGGGGCAGTCACCATCAAGGAGACAGGAGGCCTGAGGGGGCTGCCATGGAGGAGGAGCAGGGTGTATGGTTAAAGAGAATCCCAAGTTTTGATTCCGTGGGGTTCCTAGTGTCCCAGCCAGAAATGAGAGGGAGGGCGCTGTCCCTACCTGGTTCTTCCTTCCCACCCTGCTTTGGACCCGGCACCACAAGACGTCAGAGATGGGAGGAGTAGCTTTTGCTGTGGTCCCCCAGGTCAAGGTGTGTTCCCTGCTGTGACCATGCCCTTGGGTGGCCACACAGAAGGCAGATATAGTCAGACGGCTCCCTCCTCCTCACTCATGGGAGGAACAAGGGACTTTTCTGCCCCTTGCCGCCCCTCCTCTCACGCAGGAGCCCAGGGAGTTCCCTCTCTGCTAGGAGTGGAAGGGTCCTCACTCGGCTGATGGGTCCCTGAGTGTCTGCCCCCATCACCAATATAAACTATTTAAGTTACTGGTCCTTAATTGATGTCTTAACTGTGATATTGAGGATGCAGTGTGGAAGCCACACAGCGTCTTGATCCCAAGCCACCTGGAGTATGTAGGTCTCCAGCTTCGTGTACCTCCCATTGGCCCTTTCTCCCTGCTCTGCTGGCCTCCCCGCTGCTGTCCACACTTCCAGCCTGCTCGGAACTTGAGCCAGCCAATGGGGGGTCACTCTGTCACTCCAATCTCTGGACAATCTCCAAGATCAGGTTTGGCTTTAACTTGGTTTGTCTTTGGGACATATATTGAATTTCACAAAGAGCAAATTGGATGCTTATGGGAATTTGTGCCATTTAGAAGTCTCCAGAATACTCTAGAAGTGTTTGATGCCTGCAGGCCACCCTCTGGCAGCAGGGATGGATGCGATTTAGAGGGCCCCTGGCTGACCCACATGACTGGCTCCTACAGTACCTCTATTACGGAGTCAGAGGGCCTCCCTTGGCCTCTATTTGCTGAACACTGCGGCAGGTGCCCCACCCCAACCACTGCAGCTCACAGCCCTGCCCTCCTTGTCCCCGGAGTCCTCTTCTGACAAGTAACACAAAGGAAGACTGACATGAGAACGCCTATGAAGGACACATGAGTCAGTGGTTGCCACATCTGAAGGCACCAAGGCAACACTAGGCAACACAGCTTTCCTGGAAAGAAGGAAGCTTGTGAGTGCTCCCAGAGGAGGTCCAGCCTTTCCTAGGGGCCAGGATGGATGGAGGCATTGCCAGTGGGGGCAGCCTTAGGCGGGACTAGCTCTGCTTCTTGGTCCTGCAGGAGTCCCCCAGACTGAAGACTGGGAGCAAGGACAGCCTGGCTCTCTGACTCAGCCCTGCTCTTGCCTCCTACTCTCTGGGGCCCCCTGCAAGGCAGCTCTGCAATGGGGGAGAGATTAACATTTGAAATCCAGGCGGTGGGCTCCTTCCTCTCCTCCCCACCCCTCACTTCCTCTAAAAAAGGAAAACAGTCGTTGAAATTGAAAAATGGTGCTCAGTGAAGGGTTTAAAGACATTTTGAATTTAAAATATATTTTAAAGGTCATTTTCAGCAGTAATTATGTTATAATGGCGAGGCTCTTAGCAAAAAAGCAGGGTCCCACAGTAGCATAAGACCGAACTGGGAGCAGCCACAGCTCGGGCCTCCCATGCCATCAGAATGGGGGGGTGGGTGGTGGAGAAGTAGTGGTGGATGGCGTGGCAAGGTAAAAAGACACTGGCGGAGTCAGTGGCATGGTCACCTCAGGGTCCCCAGGAACAGTTCCAGTCCTTGGCCTGGAATGGTCCTTTGAGACTCCCAAAACTTCTTGGGCTTACCACTGTTGAACTCTTGGAGACTCACAGAACCCTCTGCCATGCCTCTTTTTTCTTCCAGACATCGGCCTCGGGGTTCTTGCTGGCTCCATGACACAACTAGGGCCAGCTCACTCAGTGGGAGAAAGCGCCTCGCCCCTACCCTTCTGTAGGACCACCTGCCAAAGTCATGACCTTGCTCTCTGACCATTCAGCTCTGATTTCCCTCTGGGCAATTGTGCAGCCACCCCAGGAGGAGCCCCAAGGCTGACCTCAACCCTGCCCTTCTGTGCTGGCACAGGATACCTGCCTACCCAGACACGCACCCAGCCCCCTGATTGGGCTCATGCTGGGAGGATCACAGGGTTCCCAGTCTCCATCACCCCCAGCTGTTCTTAAGCCACCGGTTGGACAGATTTATTCTAGAATTCTAGAATTACCAGACTGCCAATTTTTGGAGCCCAGCCTGTTCACCTTTGAAAATTTGGGACCTTTGTTCATTTCTGGATACCATGGGCCATATGCCCACTTGGATTTGTCCCTGCTTCCCCTGGAACTGGTGGGAAAACCGATATGCTATGTTTTTTGAACAGGTGGAAGACATGAATGTGCTGGCAGCTGTTGGAACCTCCGTGTTTTCTGTCCTATATCCTAAACAGGCACTTCCCCACTCCCCGACCCATTGCCCACTCTTGATGAGGCTTTCTTCGCAGGCCAACCATCCACACAGGTAGCCCTGCATTGACCACAGCGCTGTTGTGAACCTGCCTGAGAATCCTCCACAAGGTGTGGCGAGAGCCCCCAGTGGTGCCTTGAGAAGGCTCTCAGGCACGGAAGAAGGGAGGAGAGAAGACAGCACAGGGGTGAGAGAGCAACTGGGATTGTAGGAAGAGCCCCGGGTGCCCATGAAGGGATGTTGGAGGTGACCAGAGAGGCTTTCATGAAGAAGGTGTGTGGGTATGAATGCAGGGACAAAGCAACGGAATGAAGAAGCAGGAGCAGTGGCTGTGCACCGGGAGAGGTGTCTGCTCCCTAGGCTTCTAGAGCCTCGAATGCACCCAACACTGGCCAGAGGGTGGATGCCTGCCTTTAGCCACCCTGCCTCTATGGGCTTCCTCTGGGGAGTAGCATCCAGTAGGGTGCTGAGTTTGCCCACTCCAGTGAGTGGTCCTGGTATGCATGGCCTGGGATGGGGAACTGGGCCAGCTGCGTGGTGTGAGGGTGGGCTTTGGAAGCTGGGCCTTCTGCAAAGTTAACCAGCTCTGATCTGGTGGGAGCAGTAGGCATCCGGGTGAGGGGAGGATAGCCCCCTGCTGGGGTTGTAGGGGGCAGGTGTAGGCAGGGCAGGAGAAAGGCAGGGAGTGAACTAGAAAAAATGCCCAGGAGAAGCACAACACTCAGCTACAGTGTTATTAAAAGAAAGCATCTTAAAAACGCGAGCCATTAATAACAGGCTGACGCCACGTTGGGGTAATTTATTCAAATTGCAGGGCCAGGATGGAG